>NW_008825251.1:582953-610738 GCF_000699105.1 Pygoscelis adeliae
TGAAGGGGTCTTGCTTTCCGTAGCTGTGTGTGCAGAGCTGGGAGGCTGCTCCTCCATAGCCTCTGCTTGGGAGGGAAAAATACATGCTGTAGCTGCCTCGCAGCAAGATCACAGGCTCCCCAGCCCCCTGCCTTGCTGCTGCTGCTTCTCTCTTACTAAACTACTGGGTTATTTTTAACTTGGAAAAATTACAACCCAAGATTTGCATTCTCTACCCCCAGCGGAGGGCTGGAGGCAGGATGTGGGGGAGGCACTGCGGAGGGCTGGGAATGCGGCTCACCGCTCCGGCAGGCCTGTTTCCAGGGGCTCGTGCCCCCTGCAGCACTCTGCCTGCTGGGCTCCGCATGCTCGCCGAGCTACGAGGCTGTGCAGAGGGGAGGTGGGGAGGCCGCTTCTCTGCTCGACGCGGCTGGAGTTTCAGCCTGGATTCCCATGGCAAATGCACGGAGCAGCTGCGGACACATAAACAAATCCTGCTGCAGCAGGCTGTGGGGAGAGAGCCGGGCTCAGGGCTGCCAGGCTGCTTGCGTGACAGCCTGCAGACGGGTGGCCTCTGATGGGGGCTGGATACCTCCTTCAAAGAGTATCCCACAGAGAAGCTCTCGGGTGATTGAGCATGTTGTAGAGGAGCAGCCGGCTGGGTTGCTGTTCTGCCCAGCGGAGGAGGCTTTGCTGGGCCATGCAGCCCTCCCTGATTCAGCTTGCTGAGAGCTGGTTGGGAGGAGCCAGGGAGAGAAGTGTCACTGTTGTGCCGTATTTCTCTTCCCCCCTCCCCTAGCCCTGCCCCTTCAGTGTTTTGCAGGCAGTTGTCTTGTCAGTGCTTGTCTACCCTGCGTGGATCTCCCTGAGTGAGCAGGAGCACCTCTCTAAATACGGTGGCAGGGCGATGTCACTGCAGAGCCCCTTCTCCATGCAGCCCACAGGAATGTAGTTGCCTGAGTCCCTCTGGATTGCACCACAGATGCTCAGGCTTCAAGCTCCGGTAGCTCTGCCGGCTGAGATGTGTCTGTGCAGCCCTGCCTGGAAACAGGAATTGATAAGGTAGCAAGAACCAAACAGCACCAGGGGACTGCAGATGTCTCTTTCTGCTGTTTGGTGCCTTGGAGAAGAGTGTTGGTTGAGCCAAGCGGATGAAGGACAGTGCAGGCTCCGAGTTCTGCTCTCGGTCTGTCCCAGCCGGACCTGTGGGTCCTCTCCGGCTGCTCACCTGCGGTGTGGATGCATCAGGTAGGGAGGGTGGCTGATGCCTGGGCCATGCTTGATTGTCCTTTGGCTTGCTGTCTGCCTTGCCAACAGCAAAGCTACTGAGGGTGGAGAGTGTTCTGGAGGCCCCTCTGATGGGCAGGTGCTGCCAGGCCCTGGGGACCTCTGTTCCAGCTTGCCTGGGAGAGCCTGCCAGAGCCCATCAGTCCAAGCCTGTTGTCTGCTACTCTGTAGTGCTCCTAGTGATTAGGGCAGGAGTAGCAGGGCAATGCAGCAAACCTCTTGGCAAGCAATGGCTAGTACTTATTTCCCCCAGCTGTCTTTAGGCAGATGCAGGCACCCTTGCTTCTTTGGGAATGGTTCGTGTTTGCTTGCCAAGGCTGGTCCCTTACCCCCAGCACACTGATCCAGCTTGACCTGTCATGCTTCGGGTCAGTGTGCTGATGCAAGAGACTCTCCAGGCTGTGGGATGGGGCACGCCATGAGATGCTGATGCTGTTCCTGTGCCTCTGACCAGTGCCAAGTACCAGGAGTCTAGGAGTTCCTGCTGGAGCAGCAGTATTAATGCCTCAGCTCTGCAAAGGCCTGAAAGGTTTCGCGTGATGCCTGACCCTGATACAAAAATGACGTGGCTCAGTGACATCTCTGCATGGTAGGGAATGGCTACTGACTACTATCCCCTTTCCTCAGGGCTGTAAGGTTTGTTGTCAGGCATGAGACGCTGCTCCTCCATGTTTGAGCCAAGGGCTGCTGGCATGATGACAGCAGGCGGTGAGGAGCAGGGTAGCTCTCAGGCTGCCAGGGCTGGAGCAGCACCTCTCCCCCCCCAGAGAGCTGCTTCTGCAACCTGTGAGGCAGTGGGGATGTCCCCACCACCCCAAAATGGTGTGTACACACAAGGACAGCTGCTGACACTGGCATAGGAGTTGGTGGTGTGGGGCAAAAGAACCCTTTACTTGTGAGACAATCTTCTGAAAGCTCTTGGTTGCCCCATTGCCTGATGCCCTTTGTTGCTGCCTTGTGTTTGGAAGGGCTGAGCAGGGCCCTTGTGCTGTGGCTGTGGGAGCTCTGCAGCTCTGTGCTGCTGGAAGCGCTGGCTCCCACTCTAGAGAGATCTGAATCTTCTCATCAGTCTGTACTTTGACCTCTGCCAGCCTTTCTCAGGGCAGGATAGCACGTCTTCTGGTACCAGAGCAGCAAGGGTGTGCTGAGCCTCCCCGGCTCCACCTGGGCTAGCTGCAGTCTGTGAGCCTGGCTTGCTGGGCACCCCTGACTAATCTCTTTAACTTCAAGCTGTGCCCAAACACTGAGGAGATGCATTACTTCCTGAGGCGCTTCAGCAGAGCAGACCTGCTTGTCTGAAAATTTCATGGCATAGCTGTGCAATTCTCTTCTTTATCTCCCTGCCTTCCTGCTTGTCCTTTGGGGCTGCATGCAGAGTGCTGTGCCTGTTTGGGACTTGTATTTTCAAGAGATCCTTTCTGTAATCAAAACTGTAGGAGGGAGGAGAGAGAAAGGCCACTGATGTTGAGGAGGTGAGCGAGGCTTGCAGCCCTCATCTGGAAGGAAGCATCACCAGAAGTCTGCTGACAGATGGAGACTGGACACTTGATGCCTCTGTCTCAAAGGAGCTGCTTGCAGTGAGACCTTGTCCTTAGCACCTCACCGGAGCCTGAGACTGCTGTGCTGTGCCCAGTGCTGCTCCTGCACTTGGGAAGGGGACCCTTGGGCTACAGGGAGCATGGCTGGCAGGTGAGGTCAGCCTGGAGAGGGTGCATCTCCAGTGGGGCCAGTGCCAGCAAGTTTGGGGGATGAGTGAGAATATGTGGAGCCCGGGTATACTGTTCTGGAGTACTTCTCTGGTTTGTAATAAGCAGAAGGCCCTCCAGCCTGAAGTGTAGGGCTCCTGTTCCCCTTGAATGTCTTGGATGAACCACAGAATGAGTTCATTTTCCAGTCTGCCATGTAGGAAAAGCGGCTGGGAAAACTGCTAATCTCTAAGTGCTGGCTTTTATTCCAGATGAGGGTGGGCAGCTGAGGCATGGACCCCAACTCCTGTTTTCAGAGTGATTTAAGATAGTGTTGTGAGCCTGCAGTGTCACTGTATGCTCCCAGTTGGCAGTGTGCTGTTACCTTGCACCAAAAGTAGTTGCTGGAGGGGTTCCTCACCTCAGCCATGGTGCAAGGCAGACTGTGCTCCCACTGGACCTAGCTTGCTTTGCTTCGAGAGCAGGTGTCAGGGGCTCTCACTTGTGGCCTGGGACCTGAGTATCCCAGAGACCTGCTGAGAAGCAAATGCAATCTCTTTGCTGGATTTTTATCACTTCATTGAGCTGTGGTGTGCATGTTCAGGGTGCTGAGTGGCTTGGTTGTGTCAGTGAAAGTTTGCCACAGCTATGGTCTGGAAATCAGATTGAAATGTGTCGCGTAGTGGCACACATCAACTTACAAGTGACTGTTCATGGTGCCTGTGGCTGCAACCCAGGGCTGCTGCCTGTTTCTGCTCCTTGCTGCGGCAGCTTTGGAGGGGCTTTGGTGCAGATTTCCTACTTAGAAAGTGAAAAGAAAGAGTGCAGGTTTTCTGAGTGCATTATCACCAGTGTTTCTGGCACATAGGTGGACCTGCCCACATGCACCTGTGGGTACCCATTGTCCTTCAAGAGGTGGCTTGTGAGCACTGCTTGCTCTTTGAATCCCAGCTCCTGTTGTGCTTCGTTCTTCCCTTGGAGAAAGCCATACGCCCCTTTTGAAGAGGATCGACATTCTCTAAGGACCTGGCGGTTGGGTGTTGATTTTTGGTTTAACTGCACACATTGTTTCCTGGCTGCAGCTTATTTCTACAGATAAAATCTGTTCTTTTTCCCCTTTGAAGAAGGAAGCCACCTGCCTCTTGCAGGCTGCTGAACATGGCACTGTACTGCAGGGATGTGCTCTAATAAAGTAAAAAAATTCTCATCTGTGCTGCTGTGCTGAATAAGGAGCTTTCTTGGGCAAATGCCATCAGTTTCTGCAGATGCTGAGGCCTCTGCTTTGTCTGAGTTTGTAGCCCATTTGGCTGTTGGTGACAAGCCTGCGGACATGACCTGGGGGGAACAGACAAGGCTGTGCTCACGCCTGCCCCGAGGCAGCTCCGGTGCCTCACTGCTGCTCACAGGTGGGGGCTGAGCTGGCCTCAGGGGAGCTTCTGAGCCACAGCTGCAGCAGGTACAGCTGTGTGATGGGGCAGGGGGCCTGGGTGCACCAGGGCGGTCAGAGAAGAGAGGGGAGGGCAGGGCTTGTAGATAGTAGCCAGGGGAACGGAGCTGGGAAGTGAAGGCAAAGCAAAAGCAGGACTGCATTCAGAGCTGCTGACTCCCACCTTCCTCGCCATGCTGCAGATGTGATTTCCCTGCAGGAAATGAAAGTTGCTCTTTGGATAAAGGCTATGAATAAAACTTTCTTTCTGAAGTGCCTTGGTGTGTCCATGACTGAGGGGCTGTTGGAGCATCTGTTCCTGTTGGGACGCAGAATGCTTGAAGGGATATCGGTGAAAGTCTGCAATGGGGGAATGCCAGCCTGCACTCAGAGACTATACTTTGTATGTCTGACGTCATCTGTGGTGCCCGTCCTTGTTGGTGGTTGTGTGGGTATCTTGGGAGCACGCGCAGGAGTTGGGTAGAGGGAAGGGCTGAGGCAAGGGTGCATGTGTCCCCAGGGGAAACACAGGGGCAGCCCTGACCGTGCCATGTGCCTTACTGGTTTTGGGGACTGTTCCCAGATTTTGTGAACCACAGAATCATACTAGGTTGGAAAAGACCCTTAAGATTATTGAGTCCAACCATAAATCTAACACTGCCAAGTCCACCACTAAACCATGTCCCTAAGCACCACATCTACACGTCTTTTCAATACCTCCAGGGATGGGGACTCAACCACTTCCCTGGGCAGCCTGTTCCAATGCTTGACAACCCTTTCGGTGAAGGAATTTTTCCTCATGTCCAATCTAAACCTCCCCTGGCACAACTTGAGGCCATTTCCTCTCATCCTATCGCTTGTTACTTGGGAGAAGAGACCGACCCCCCACCTCGCTACAGCCTCCTTTCAGGTAGTTGTAGAGAGCGATGAGGTCTCCCCTCAGCCTCCTCTTCTCCAGGCTAAACAACCCCAGTTCCCTCAGCCACTCCTCATAGGACTTGTTCTCCAGACCCTCCACCAGCTTCGTTGCTCTTCTTTGGGTGCGATCCAGCACCTCGATACCTTTCTTGTAGCGAGGGGCCCAAAACTGAACCAAAGCTTCATCCCCCTGCACCATTCCACCAAAGTGCTTGTCCTGTTGGGACCCTGAGAACTGGCCCTGTGTGGCTGATCCTCACCTGTGTATGTGTTATATTACACAAAGGACACCTTTTTGCCGGGTATCTTGGTGATCAATGAACTTGTGTTAGCCCAGCCTTTTTGGGGGGATGCACTGCAAAATCAACTGGAGTTTCAGATGTGAGAGCCCGCCAGCAGACTCTCCTAAAAGGCAAGTAGGACATCAACTGAGAGCAACTTGGATGGTGCAAACTCATCCCATGGCCTGCTCTTGGAATATGTAACCTGTGGGCACAGTACTCTTCTGCTTGTTAACACATGCTATGTTTTCAGCTTGTTGGCTGTGGAAACCGTCAGACTTATGGGCCAGTCTAATTACAGCTTGTTCCCGCAAGATATGTTTTAATGTAATTCAATCTTAGGTGGTGTTGGTGCTCTCTGTGATGAAGCTCCTCTGTGCAGTCGGAATAATCCTTGTCTAGCTCTCACTGTTTTGCAGTGCAAATCTTTGCAGTGCCTCAGGCTGGCTTTTTTGTAAGGTTTCAACAAGAATGGATGTTGTTTTTGAGGAAGAGGTTACAGAAAAAGGCAAAATTTGATCTTTTTCCTGTCCTTGTAAAAATTCAGCCAGCCTCAGCAAAGCATCAGCCTCTGAAAACAAACATTTGATTTTTAAAAATGCTGTGTGTCACTGTGCTCTATTCCCTTTGCACCTGAATGAAGGAGGGCAGAAGCCTGTTACTGCGACTGTCTTTGTCTTACCTTAAATGGAGAAGTCATCTTTCTCTCAAACCTAGTCCTCATTCTCCTGCTGAGCCTTAGACAAAGACCCCCAGGCATTGCACGGGTAAAAATTTCTCCCATCCCAAGTGTCTTGGCAGCCGTCTTCCAGCCCCACTTCAACAGCAGCTCTCATCCTTCAGTCCTATCCCTAGCCTTCATTTACTTGGGAATGGGTAGACATGGCCCTGAAGCCATGTTGCAGACTTGAGACTTCTCCTAGCGCAGGTCTCCTGACCGTTTCCTTTTGGTAGCCCCTTTCCAGCCCCGCTCTGTCTGCAGCTCCAGGCTTTCTCTCAACCCTAACTCTCCCTTTTCGGGGGAAGCTGTAGAGAAGGCTGCTGAGCCATTTTCCAGACCAAAGGTTTCTCTAAGCCCCAGTCTCCTTGCAGGCCCCCACTTAGCTTTTGGCAGCCCATTTCCATCCCTGCTCCAATAGCATGTCTAGGCTTTATCTTTCCATCAGTGTTATCCTAACCCTAATT
The DNA here is from genome assembly GCF_000699105.1 of Pygoscelis adeliae. Taxonomy (NCBI): domain Eukaryota; kingdom Metazoa; phylum Chordata; class Aves; order Sphenisciformes; family Spheniscidae; genus Pygoscelis; species Pygoscelis adeliae. Next base: position 589,715 of record NW_008825251.1, read on the forward strand.
TTATAGCTGAACCTTTTGACAAGACCTGCTGTACAAAAGATGATTCCCAGCCAAGGTCTTTTGGCAACCTAAAATAATCTTTGGCAGCCCATTTCTAACCCTGTTCCAACTGAAACCCTAGGCTTTCACTTTCTGTCAGCCTTACCCCTAGTTTTCACTTTCCATCTGAGCCTTAGATGTGGAAACCCAGATGAAAGAGTTCTCCCAGCCCAGGTCTCTTGCCAGGCCCCACTTGGCTTTGGCAGCCCCTTTCTAGCCACAGTCCAACTGCAGCTCTAGGCTTTGTCTCTCTCTCAGCCCTAACCCTAACCCTGGCTCTAGCTCTCATTTTCCCGCAGAACAATAGAAAAGCCCCACAGCCATCGCCCAGATGAAAACTTTGACCCAGCCCAGCTCTCTTGGCAGCCCCTGCCTGGCTGTTGAAGCCCCAGCCCAGGCTCGGCTGTAAGCTCTCTTTCACTCAACCCTAACTCTTATTTTTTGTGAAGAACTGTAGGGAAGACCCATAACCCATTGCTCACACCAAAACTTTCTCTCAGCCCAGGACTCTTGACAGCCCTCGCTTACCTTTGACAGCACCTTTCCAGCTTTGCTCCAGCAAGGCTTTCTGCTTCTCAACCCGAACCCTCGTTTGCCTGCTGAGCCATAAAGAAGGGCCCCCCCCATCCATTTCCTGGCAAAAAGTGTCTCCCACCCCAGGTCTCTTGGCAGCCCCTTTCTAGCTGCACCCCGACTGCGAGTGTAACCTTTCCTTTCAGTCCAGACCCCAACCCTAGGAGCTGTTTTCCAGCTGAGCTGTAGGGAAGGCTTCTGAGCCATTTCCCAGCCCAGGCCTCTTGGCAGCCCCTCTTTCTTTTGGCAGTCTCTTTCCAGCCACATGTGAGCTCTAGACTTTCTCTTTCTCTGAATCCTAACCCTAGTTTTCCAGCTGAGCCTTAGTCAAGCCCCCCAGCCATTTCCGTGATGAAAGCTTTCTCCCAGGTGAGGCCTCTTGCAGACCCTGCCTTGCTCAGGTGAGCCCTCCCTTGCCCAGCTGCCACTGCACCTCTGAGTTTTCTTTTTCTTAGCCATACCCCTGGTTTTCCTGGGAAGCCGTAGAGAAGTCTCCCACTGATACCTGGACCAGTCATTTCTCCCAGCCCAGGTCTCTTGGCAGCTGCCAGGTACTTTTGCAGCCCCTTTGCAGACCCACTCCAGCTGCAGCTCTGGACTTTATTTGTCTCAGCACTATCCCAACCCTAATCTTATGGCTGAACATTGGAGAAGGTCATCCTGTGGAAGGTTTCTGCAAGCCCAGGTCTTTTAGCAGCCCCCGCTTTCTTCTAGTGAGCCCTTTCCAGCCTCTCTCGAACTGCAGCTTTTGTCTTTCTCTCAACCCTAACCTTAATTTTACGTCTGAACCCCAGACAAGGGCTGCCAGATGAGTCTTTTCCCAGACCAGGTGTTTCGGCAGCTCCCACTTTGCTTTGGCAGAGCTTTTACAGCCCCGCTCCCCCTGGCTGGCCTGTGCATCCGGAAGTCCCGTTCCCCAGGCTTGCTGGTAACGCAGAGCAGAGCTGAGGTTACCTGGGGTTCCTTTCCTGGTACCTTAAAATTTTATATGCAGATTTCTGGAATTATTTTTTTTCAAGTCAGAAAACTGCTATTTCGAAGTTGAGCAGTTGGACAGAGATTGTGCAACATTAACTCACTTCCCTTTTTCCCCTTCCTTCTCATTCACTCTCGGGGATAGCACAGCAGCTGTGCCTTCTCCTGTCTGCAGGGCTGATGAAGAATGCGGATGCTAGCACAGACAGGCTGCTCCTTCCCAGTTTTGGACACAAGCTTTGGATTTGGATTCTGGCGTGGAACAGCCACCTAGAGACATTCAATTAATAGTGCTTGTGCAACCTTCATTGTAGCATTTTCAGGCTTTTGAGTGCTTCCACCGGTGTCCTTTAAATACCCTCTTGAGATGTGAGATGGTGTGGTTGAATGCAGCCAAGGCCCATGAGCACCCCAGACCTCAGGCTCCTGGAGACGGGGGGAGAGGTGCTGGTCTGTGGGGTGGGGAGTAGATGCTCTTACTGCTGCCCAGGCATGGAATCAGTAGTGCCCTGGAGCTGGCATCGCACGCTGCCGTAAAGAACATCTTTATGGGCACAACTAATTCTGCAGCCTGTAAAGTAGTTTTAGGGCTCTCATGTGGCTTTTAAAGGTGACCTGCAAAGATTTCACAGAAAAGGAGCCAACAGCAGGTTGCTGAGTGCCTGTGATGAGGGGTATGAGCACTGAGGCCAGCTGTGACCCAGACTGCCCCCTCGGAGCGTGGTCAGCAGTGCTGCGTGCCCCTCGCACCGGGGCTGGCATGCAGCAGCCTGGGGAGGAGATGCTCTCTGCTGCTGCGGGAGGCTAGGTGGGAGATGTCAGGATTGTGCTTCTGGTGGAAAATCTGTGTATTTTATATTTTCCTGGTGTGAAACTGCAGCCTGTGAGTCTGGAAAATTGTTTCAAAAAAGCAAGTCTGAGGTTTAAACCCTCTTTGAAACCCTTTCCTTTTCTTGGGAGAAACAAGACCTTGAAGGAGCATAACAAGCTGCAAGCTCTTCTTCCTGCTGGGCTGGGTGGCTAGCCTCTGCCTCCCCTGCGATTGCTCTCCCCTCGCCCAGCAATGCTCCCAGAAAGCTGAAAATAGTTGGTGCTTCCCATCCCTGGGGCAATTATTTGATCCTCTGCAGCTGATCTGAGCTATTCTTGGAGCTAACAGCTGGCCCGGGCAGGGTCCCGGCTTGGGGGCTGCGCACCCCCTGGAACCCAGGCTGGGTTCCGGAAGGAGCACACAATAGCCCGGACTGTGAGCTGTCGCCCGGCGAGCTGCCCGCTCCGGCAGTGCCCCATTAGCAGCCCTCAGTGCTGGGCTTCCCGTGGTGGGGCCCGCTCCTGCGGTGCACATTCCCATGTGTGCAGGCTCATCCGTGCTGCCTGAAGACCTGCAGTTCCCAAAATGAGCTGGATGTATGAGCAAACCACGCAGAGCTTGCTGTTGCCGTCACACAAGGTGATGAGATGAGTATTAGAAATTATTTATTCTTCTGTGGTAATATTAAACACCGTCCGTTTTGGAAGCAAGCTTATGGGGGCTGCACATGGTTAGTATCTGTCTGGGAGCTTTGTGCACCCCTAGCCGCTGCATCAGGATTTCCCTCCTGGTTGCTCTTAGCCTGAAGGCTAGGAGGTGTGTGTTGCAGCAAGCATCCTCCCAGACAGACTGAAGCAGCAGAACAATGCTGCTTGCTGTGGTTACAGACCACTAGCTATGCAGTATGTAAATGAAATTAATATTAGAGAACATTGTTTGAGACTTTCTTGTCTTTAAAGTTTCAAAACCTGGCCAAAAATATGCTTATCCCATTAAATTGGGGAACTTCTTTGGGTCGTGACTTTGAGACTGCTATGGGATATGTTTGAGGTTATCTGAGATCTATTTGGTGGGTAAAGGGGGACCCTGAAGAGCTGCTTGTTTTAACACTGTTTACCAGTTGCAGGCAAGCTAGCATTGTAACTATTTTGCAAACCACATACTAGGAATTCTTTGGTGTCCTGTGGCAGTTTGTCTTCTAGGTTTCCTGCTTCCAGCACTGTGACTTGTAATGTTTCTTATAGCCTTGCGGTTGCAGTGGTGTTGCAGGGTTTCTTTATGGGCCTCACATGCCATCACAATGGCCGTGCGGGAGATGCTGCGCGCGGGCGCTCGTGGGAACACTGGGGCACGCTTGGAGGGTTCTGCCACAGATGCCTGTCACCAAGCCCTGCAGTTGACCCGAGGACTTCTTACATTGGATGGTAACAGTGATATTTAGGACATGTTCAGCTCTTTAGGTGGATGTGGGCCTGAGAACAAAGTCTGCCAGGTCAGCCTGACCTTGCAGTAACTCCTCCAGGTCGGTCAGACTCGCAGAGGGCTGTGAAATGTTCTCCTGGGCTGGCCCCTGATCTGGGCAGGCAGCATGGCTGGGGATGCGCTTCTGGAGGCTGGGGATAGTTTCTCGCTGGGTTGGCTCAGCACGGTTGAAGAAAAAAGGCTGGAAGCTGGACAGACACATCTGGAGAGGAGCTCTTCCTTGCCGATTGTCTGGCACAGACTTCTCTGAGCCTTCCCCAGCCTCCTCAGTTTGCCCCATTTGCTCTCAGTCATGCCAGCTCTTGCAAGCATCGGATGTGCCATGAAATTGCTGATCACCCCAAGCAGAGTTTTGTCTTGGATTTTCCTGGGGGTTGAGTACAGAAAGGGCAAGTGCCGTATTATTTTCAGCTTCAGTCCTCTCTGACTTCAGGCCGGCCTTCCTCAAAGCACAGCCCCAGGCATGCAGAGCAGCGGCAGAGAGCCGGGGTCCAGCCGCATGCGGCATTACTCCTGGTTTTGCAGTGTGGGGCTGTCTGCCTGCTCTTTTTAGCCCCCTGTACAGGATATAAATATAATATAAAATAGTAGGAGGAGAGAAGCAAGATAGGTTCAGAAAGCCAAGCTGGCCCTCATGGGAGCTTGGGGGAGAGCTGCAAGAGGAGGCTCGCCGAAGCGCAGAGGAGCAGGGACATGCTGTGTGACACATGGATGGCCCCGACAGGAGCTTTGATGTTGAATGGTGCCATAGCTTGGCTGTTGGAAGATGTCTGGGGAGAGGGAATGTGCACCCAGGCTGGAGCGTCAGCTGGGGAGTGAATTTCAAGGGAATGTGGTGGTTTAAAACAATGGAGGAAGGTGCAAGGAGAACTGCAGCCCATGTGAACTTGCCTCTCTGAAGTGATTTGATCCTGTCAAGGTATTGTCTGAGCACCTACCACTTCATTTCCATGCTTCAGAGCTTTTTATGAGCCAGGAAGTATGTGTTGCCTGTGTAGCTGTAAAATCCTTGCCTGGCATGTGGGAGACTGTGCAAAGGGTGCCCTGAACACCCTCAGCTCGCCATTGTGTTTGCAGGAGTGCACTCTACTGTGGGGTGCTGGGAGGGACCTGTGGGTGGCCAGAACAGTAATAGGAAGGTACTGCAGGCAGCTGGGCAGAGTGGGACCCTAAGGAGCTGGTGTGGCTGGCTCTCTTGAGCAAGCTAGTTCTACCAGCCGTGAGTCCTGCTTGCCAGGATCCTGCACTTGGGATTTGCATTAGTACCTTTTCTGCTGTGCTCTGGGATGAATCTAGCTACTCCTTGGGTGCTATACACTTGGTACCTGCTCCCACCATGTACAGAAGGGTGTACCTGCTGCGCCAGAACATCTGGCTCTGCTTTGTCCAGATGCTTCTTGTTCTCCTCGGTGGGTCTCTGCAGGCTGGGTGCAGGAGTGCGTGTTTCCTAGTCTAATGGTGGTGTAGCAGCTGCATGTACAAATGGAGTCCACGGTGTTCTGCTTATGTTGCCCAGCTCGTGCATCAGTCATGGATTGCACTTGAGGGTGAGTGCACAAGTGTGCATTTTGTTTGCTCGGAGCTAGATTTTCAGCAGATGGTGTTGAGCAAGCAAGAAACTGGATGCTCTGGTGTGGAGACGTGTCATATGGTGGAAAGTTTGGAAAGATGCTTTGGCTTTTGTGCCAGGACCCTCCTCTCCTGACATGCAACAGGACATAGGCAACGGCAGTCTGTCTTTCCATCAGGTACGATCTTGAAAAGCATCCTCAGCGGCAGCTCGTCTGATGGCTTTGTCCTAGGCAGTCCCTGGGGCTGCTCAGGGCTGTCCATGATAATGCTGAAAGGCAGTCCTAGCACACAGCCTCTCCCGAGTGCTGTGGTCTCAAAATGTTCTTTTCCTTTGTCTCTGCTAACATGAATGAGTTAACAAGCTACATGGGTACTGGGCGGCACACCACGGCCAAGGGTCTGCACTTCATAGGCTCCAGCTTGGATGCCCTGCAAGCACTGTGGCTAATCCAAGCCAAGACGGACTAGCTTACACATGCCTTCGTGTATATACTATTCTATGATTCTATGATATCCCTGTTACTGCTGTAGAGCTTTATTCCTTTTCCTTCATACGTTGACCTCCTCTCCCAAACTTGGCTAGTGTGTTTCTGAACGCATGTTAAAAGTTCTCCTCTAGCCCTGAAGAAGATCTGTCTCTTTACAGGTTGACTAGTCAGGGCCACTGCAGCTTCTCCTTGCCTTTGCTCTCAGCTCATTTTCAATGCCCCTTTTCTTCTCTACCTGAAGATCATCTTGAGAAGATCTTCTCCCATTTCAGAGGGAAAACAGAGGTGAACCACTCCGTGGGGACGTGCGCTGATGGAGCTGTGTGTACAAACGAGATAGATGATCGCTCACCGCAGTGAGCTGTGGTTGCTTTCACAGAACGCTTGTGTGTATTTGTGCTTGCAGGACTGGTGTTCGGGGCTGCGTGGTGGGAGCGCTGTGCGTGTCCGCAGGATTCTGGGAGCACAAGCCGCATGTTAGCAAGCCTCAGCCTCTGAACTGGGAAAATCAATCCTCCAGCTGCAGAGGAGAGCTTGGTCACTCTTGTGGGAAGGCTGGTAGAAGGGGTCAGCTCAGCTCTCACATGGTCACTGCTTGGTCTTGGGTTGGTGTTGGCTCAGATGTGGAATTTCTGATAATGTTTTTGGCTTGTGCATAGATGCTGCAACTCCTGGAGGAGCCCAGGCAGGAGCGACAGGAAATACTGGCATGATGTGGACTCGATCTGGTGTAGGGATGTCTTGCGCTTTCAGAACAATAAAAATAAATCCAGGGGAGGAGGATAGTAACCTGATGTGCCCCAAACTGTGTAACTGAAAACGTCGTTGCTAGCAGCAGATGCTTTGTAGAGGCCGTGCCACAGTTAGTTGGTCTGCTCATGTAGAGGGACAAAACATAGCTTTCAGCACTGCTTAGCTTGTCTCTTGAAATGCAGCAAGACAGCTCCCAAGCGCATGGTCAGCCTGCTGGCGCAGTGTGCCATGTTGGTGTGTTTGCTGCTTGTGTGCAGTGCCTGGCATCGGGGGGTTTCAGAGGAGGTAGTACCACGACCTTATGAAGGAGGACTTGCCTTTGGCTGTGGCAACCGAAAGCACTGGTGACTGCCTGGTGCTGGGGGTGTTGCAGGCTGGCAGCGCTGGTGTGGGACATGCATCAATTATCTTGGGTTAAAAAGGTGTAAAAACTTGAGCATGGAGGACAAAAACTCCCCACTTGTGACACTGTCAATAAAACTGAATCTAGCAGCCTGGAGCGCTTGCATGATGTGCTAGTGAGTACATGTTGATCTCCATATGAAAACCATAAGCTCATTTAGAAAATTGGGCTGTCTCATTTGAGATTAGAGATTCTTTTTAATCTGCAAATACTTAATTAGCATGGAAATGGCTAGTTAAATGGGGTTCTCAATGTATATATCTGCATGCCAGTGTGGTGGTGCTCCCTAGCAGGTGGTGTGTTTCCCTTCAGGATGCTGGACAAGTTCTTGGCTCTGAGGCCAGGTGAGATGCTCTGGATGCACCAGGCAAAAGCAACCCACAGCACCGTGCAGACATGAACATGTCCCTTTCCTCTTCTCGAGCTTGTCCCCTAAGAGGTGATGGCAGGACGTGCTTGCTCCACGGGATTATGAACAATACGATGTGTTAAATGCCCCCAGGTTCCCTGGTGTCTGGATTCATAACTGGCCACAGTGACTCTGGTCCCTGGCCAGCACAGAGTTTAACGCAGCCTTCCACAAACCAGGATGGCAGGTCATCCTGGGGGCTGCAGCAGGGCCCCACGAGGACCTGGGGTGCTGCCATCCTCACAGGGTGGCCTCTCACTGTGGCTAGCTCTGTGTGTGGGCAGGAGACCAGGCGCTTTCTCCTGACACCTGCAATGACTTTGCTGCGCCTCTCCTTGCACTTGAATGACTTTGCACATGGTAAAAGTAGGTATCTCTTAAACTGTCTCCTCTGGGTCTAACTGGTATCACAGCCTTGTTTTATCAAGACAGATGCACACACTGGCTTCAGTGCTACGGAAATACACGCGTGTGTGGTGGGGGTGATACTGTTGTGTGCCTGTCGCCAGCTGGAACAAGAGGATGGAACGTAGAGAAGACCTGTCTGCTGGTGGTTTGGGACTGCTGCTGAGCATGGGACTGCCCTGCCTTGGGGCTGGCCTGGCCTTGGCACTGCTCGCAGTGCCAAGCAGCTGGGCTCTGTCAGTGGTGGGACGTGAACAGAGCGGGTGATGCCCGTGTAGAGCTTGGCACATTCAAGCTGCTGTATGTGGGGACAGACAGAAGAAGGAAGACCTGTAGATGTTTCCTCCTGGCTCTTTGGGAGAGAGATGGGTGAGAGGAGGGTCTGCCCGCCGCTCCGTTCCTGCCTGTCCCTTTCCTGCTGTGGCCTGTGCCGACCGCTTTTGGGGCACAGTCTGTCCTGGGCTGTGGCCTGCAGTGAGGACTCCTGGGCACTTTCCCTGCCAAGGGCCAGAGCAGCTCCATTTGCAGCTGTGGGCAGCCCTTGCTGCCTAGAGGAGGGGGGACATGGCCTGTTAGCTGCCTCCTGCCCGTAACAGAGCAGGCACTGTGCAAGACACCTCCCTGGGTTCGGCTGTGGTCTCCCACAGTTCACCCGTGAGCGTGAACCTGAGTAGAAACAAAGGTGCGTGCCGAGAAGTGACCGCTCTGCTTTGGACACGGAGAAACCTCCTCCTGTGCTCTGCTCTCCCATGTCCTTTCTTGAACCTGTGCCCTTGTCCCCTCTCGTCCCGGTGCTCATTCAGAGCGTGCCAGAGGGCTGGCCAAGAGCTCCTTCTCCATTGCTGTGTGCCAGTGCTGCTGGCATAGCTTGGCTAGCCCAGCAGCTGGGCTTCTGCTGTGTATCTTGCAAACCCCTAAAACCAGGGGTGGTCTGCAGCCTGCCACACTCAGGGAACTGTGAAAGTCCTTCCCTGATACTAACTTCAACCTGGTAAAGTTGTTCGTGAGCCATGTGTGTGCAGGTGAGTCCTTGTATGCTCCCTGGGAAAAATGGGTATTAGGAATGGGCAGCCTACCCCACCCCAGCCTGGTCCAAAGGTGCCCCAGGAAGAAGAATGGCAGGCTGCAGGCAGAGGGCTGCTTTGGCAGCAGGATCCTGGCTCTCTTTTCTGCTGGGGAGCCCAGGAACATCCCTGCTCTGTACAGCCACTCCCGGGAGCACTGGACCTGCGGCATACACCAGCTGCCTGCTCGCTGTCCCGGTGAAGAGCCTGCATCTGGCTTCCTGCTGCTAGAGATGAGGCTTGTGAACCAAGGCATGGCTGGTCTTAAAGCTCATTCCCTTGTGTGGCTTGCTTGCACCTCTGGCTACCCTTCCCTGCCTGCAGGCGTTGTCCTGCTGGCCCAGTCTCACGTTCTCTGAATCCTACCCTAGCCCGAGTATGTGGTGCCTGTGAAGTAACAGGCGGGGTGATGCCAAAACAGCAGCTGATGGGAGCAGAGGCCAGGGCTGTGGGACTGAGCCACCAAGGCTGATGGCAGTGGGGTCCAGCAGCCCTTGCCTGGGCTCTGGAGAGGCGGCAGGGTTGGGCTGCTTGTTCACTGCGGCACCAAGCTTCCTGGCATCCTTTGGCCTTCTTGTTCAGCTGCTGGCAACTGCCTGTGTTACCACCATACAGAAGGTGGTGAGCATGCTGGGACCTAGGCCACTAAATGTGTGTGATCCTCAATATAAGATGTTTGTTTTATTTTAACAAAAAAAAGCCCTGAAAACCCAGAGCTGAGTGATAGGAGCAAGCTCTTCTAGGCCACATGATAAGAGACTTCCAGCCTGGGCTAGCCCGGTGCTGAGGAACTTGTAGCAGGGTATTTATCTTGGCTTTTGCTTGCCAGAAGTGGTGCCGAACCTGCTGCCTTGCAGACAACGTCCGAGTCTTTCTCCTTCCCTGACATCTCTTGGGTCTCAGTGAAACCGCCTGTGTGCTCCACTGTGGGGTGGAGGCAGAGGGCTACAGATGTCCTCACAGTCTCTCTCTGGGCTGGCTTTGGCCCTGCCTTGGGCTCTGGAGGTGGCCAGAGCCACGCTGGTGAGATGCAGTGGCTCCTGGAGGGGTGCAGATGAAAGCTGCCAACATCCTGCTCTCCTGCGCTGGGAGAAGGCGGTGCTGCTGGATCCCAGCCTGGTGCCATCCCCGTGGCTGTGTCAGCAGGAGGCTGCTGGAGGCGTGGACAGGCACCTCAGTTCCGTAACGCCGGGTGCCAGGGCTCAGCCTGCAGGCCTGGAAGTTGTATGAGTTGTGTGAGATCTGTTCTGGGGCTAGCCTGCAAAAACCCTTGGTATCTGCCAAGTGACAAGTGGGGGGCACTTAGTTAAGTGTCAGGGAGTGAGTCCTTGGGGCGAGGAGGTGACAGGGAGAGCTCCCTGAGCACAGAGGGGACCCCATGGCTGCCAGGGCTCTGGGGAAGGGGCAGCCTGAGGGAGCTCACAGCCTTTTGATGATGGAAAGAAAACAGAGAGCAGGAAGAGTACGCTAGTTCCCACAAGGGCTGGAGGGCCCAGGATCCATCTTCTGGGTTACTCCAGAAGAAAATGTATGAGTGAAAGTCTGGGAAGCAGAGCCAGGGCAAGAGCATCTCCTGCCCTCAGAGCCGAGGGGGACTTAGTGGGCCCTGGCAGGACCTGCTGGGTGCAGGCTGGGGCTGGTGGGTGAAGGCCAGCGGCTCATGTGCTGCTGGCGAGGAGGGGTAAGCTGAGCACCTTGGAGTCTCCTGCAGCCCAGAGACCTCTGTGAAAGCTGAACTGAACCCAGATCTCCAACACTTCTGGCTCTGAGCAAACCCTTGGGATGGGGCTGCTCTCTGCTGGAGCCCGGCAGGATTGTTCTGAGCTGCAACGTCCGCTCAGTCTGAAATTTCTGCCTCATCCTTCCTGGAGAGTACCACTGCTGCAGCTGCACGCATCTTCCAGCCTGGCTTAGCCCCTTGTCCTCTGGGCCCTTCTGGGCCTTCTGGAGGAGTACAGGAGGGGCTGGCAGGCTTAGTCATGAGAAAGAAGTTCTGTGTCATCCCGTCTACAGATGCCATCAAACTCCTCCCCACTCAGCTGGTGGCACTGGGTGCCTTGTCTTACTGCCACCAAGCTTGACTTGTGTAGGATGTGCTGGTCTGGCCTGTGCCATGTAGCAGGGATCAGAGTTAGAAGCCTTTGCCTCTTCTCCTTGGTGTGGTGGGCATGAGCCATGGACCAGCATCGGCGTGCAGAATTAGTCCCTTCTTGTGCTGGCCTGAGCACTGCTCACCTGTAGGACCCATTGGGCTCTCCCCTTTGGGAAGAGAGGCCACTGGGTTAGGAGAGAAATGGCTCTGGGTTTCGATAAGGTCTGGGCCTAGCAGGGTGCTCCTGCCATGGAGGGGAGGCATGATGGGGGGGTGCTGGGGGGTTGCTGGGCCTCGCCTGCAGACTGGTGGCGGTGCAAGCTGCACCCTTGTGCCAAGCGAGTCTGACAGCTGCAGCAGCAAGGGAGGCTCTCGCGTCGCTGTGGCTCGTGGAGTGGGGTTTGCATGGTATGGGAGGAAAACAAGAGGCAGGTGTTTGTGGGATTTTTGTCTAAAACACTTGTCAAATACTTCTGGGCTCTTTGGTGCCCATTGCTGGTACTGTGGGAGCAGACAACTGCTGAGGGTCAGCTCCCCAAAAAGCATCTACTGCCTGGAGCAGGGGGCTCTGGGCAAACCCTGACAGCTCTGTCAAGTGTACCATGGCTGGGGCTGCTGCGGGGAGGGCACGGGGCTGTAACCTCACCGTGTCCTCTTGACTGTCACAGCTGGTAAGCGTGTTCATCCTGGGGAGCTGCAGCAATGCCCCATCCACCCAGGATCGGTGCTGTTTCTGATGCTGACCCTGCGCGTGGCGGGGCTGCTCCTGGCCTTTCTACTGACCCAGCACTGGCAGGAGGGAAGCAGTGAGCCTGGCTTTGTCCTGCATCTGGTGGTGTCCAACCTATGCCCAATCCCCAGAGAAATTGGGCCTGGGCAGGTGCGTGTCTGCTCGCCAGCTGGCCCCATCCTGAGGGTGCATGGCAGCCCATGGAGGGGGTGTGCTGGGTGTTGTGTCTCTGTGTTTGGGCGCAGCTGCTCAGGCAGTGCCTGCAGGGAGCTGTGGCCATCGGGGAGAGACCAGCTAAAAGGTGCTGCTGGCTGAGCCCCATCACAGCTAATGGGTTCAGGGTGCTGAGCTGTGGTACAGGGGTCCTGGGGGAACAGTCTTCACCCCAGAGAGCTGTCGGGGTGCTGTATCACCACAGGTCCCTTGTCGGTCCCCTCCTCCGGTGGGGGACAGTGTGGGGACCTGGTCGCACAGGCAGTTCTGCTTCTGGCACTAAGGTGCTGCTAAGAGCTGGACTTGCAACTGCAGCCCCTCTGGCCAGGCCTGGTGTGGGGGGGTTGCTTGGGAACCACCTCTGCCTGCAGCCCCCCCTCCTCCTGTGGGCTGCAAGGTGGGTGCCACTCACGCAGCATCCTCCTGCGCTGCAGGGGCACAGGCCTGAGGAGGCAGCTGGCCCTGCCCCAGCGCTGCTCCAAGGGCTGCTGCAGCTCGTGGTGCCTGCCAGCATGGCTCTTCCCCCCTCCTTGCTTGCCCCGTCCTCATCCCCCTAGCAGTTCTTCCTTGGTAGTAGGGCTCACAACCCGCCTCAAGCTCCTGCATCCTCTCCACGTCTCTTACTGCTGTCATCACTGCTTGGCAGAGGCTGGTTTGTTTACTGCTTCCCTCTGCTGCTGCAGGGTTGGCAGCATCCGACACATCTCTCAGGGGTGCCTGGGGTGGGTTTGGGGCTCTGGGGAGGTGGAGTGTGTCTCTTCTAGCCCCGGGTGCGCCACTTCATGCTGGGACTGCGACTGTGAGGTTGGTCTTGCTGGCGGGGTTCATGTAGCACCGAGCTGCGGGGAAAGGTGTGGTCGGGCTCCTTGCCATGGCTCAGCAGAGCAGATGTCCCCAAGCTTGTCTCTGAGAGCGTTTCACTCCTGCAGCTTTGTTGCTCTGAGCGGCAGTGGGGTTGGCTCGGCCTCTTGGAGGGGTGATGCGGAAGGATGGAGTACCTCAGGTTCACCAGTCTCTTTATTGTGAAATTTTTTTTGTGTTGTGTCTTGCAGAAATAACATTCATCCCAGATTTGATGATAATGAAAATACAGAAAAAAGAAAAGCAGGTTTGTGACCCTCTCTCATTCTCCCAACTCATCCGGCAAGGCCTGGGGACCATGTCCTGTGTGTGAATTGTTGCAGTTGATGTGTGGTGGGAAGGGGGCTGGGGGTGGGCCTTGCATTTCCATACAGGGCTGCAGCTCAGCACGTCAGCTTGACCTGAGCTGCAGCCTAGGGCGGATGAGTCTGATGTGGGCAGTTGAACAAGGTGGGGTTTATCTTCAGTAATGGTAATGCTCTTGATTTGGTTCTGTTCCATGTGGAGGAGTGACCCTTCTTTTCCCTCAAAGTCCCTAGTATTGGTTCTTGTTTGAACCTCATCACATATATATTACAAAACCGCATGTTTGCTGTGATTACTGCTAATAACACGATGCTCCAGGACTAACACCAGTGGGGAGATTGGGGAAGATCACGTCTGCGGGGCTGTGAGAGCTTGGCAGGGAATCTTCCCTTGGTCAGAAATAATCCCATCCCACCAAGCTGCCATTTCTGAATTGCCACATCGGATCGTAACTACCTGCTGCTCCTGGAGGAGATTTATGAGCCAGTGGTCTTTGTATTAACTGTGTGCAGAGGAAGAACCTGACCATTGGTGCTCTGATAAGGGGAAAGGACCTGTTACATGCATGGAGACTCTTTCTGCCTGCTGGGGTGAAATATGGCTGGTAAAACAAACCGGTCCACCCTGAGCTGATTTGTGTCTGTGCTGCTTTTAATGGGAAACCATTAAATTGAACACTGAGCTAAGGGATAAATCTGTTGGAAAGCACGAGCTGGTGGCATTTCTAGCCACCTCTGAAGCAGCGTCTTCGTGCTGCTGAGGGCAGCTGCAGATCGCACCGTCATGGCAGGTTAATGGGGAGGAGGAAGAGAGGGAAGGGTTTGGAAAAGGCAAGTGTGCTGTTATGAGCTTGCAGCAAGCCAAATGCTGTGGATATAGGAAGGTGTGTGTACAAAGCACCAATACTGTAGGAAGTAGTGAGTTTATCAGTGTGTCCTAAAGATGCTGTGAAGAAGCAGAGCCAGCCTTAAGGTGAGGAGGAGGGGAGTGCGGCGGGTCTTGCATACCAGCACTGCTGGGTCACTCCTGCCGGGGCAGGGGGAAGGCCTGGAGGAGAGCAAGGGCGCTTTGGGGCACGGGTGAGTGATCTCTCTCCTCTGGTAGCAAAGCCCGGGTAAGAAATTCCCACCACTCCATTGGACTAATATAGCAGGTTTGGCTGCTCTGGAAATGGGATTGCTGAAATGACGTGGGTTTTAAGCACAGCAAAACCGTCCTCCCCCAGCATTTGGAGATTTTAGAGGGCTCAGCTGCCAAAGTGTTTTGTGTAACTGCCCCTGCAGATAAAGTCTGGGAGGGAGATAAAGGCATGCCAGTGTGAGCAAGGAGGGGCAGGGGTCGAGCTGCCCATCTCCTGAGCTCTCTGAACTGGCAGCAGTGTAGGATGATCCTTGCAGCATGTGACGGAGTGGGCTGCAGTGTTCCTGGGGTCACCAGCTCTGCAAGGTCTGTGCTGGGGTGTCCCCAGAAGGGTCTGGGCAGCAGTCAGAAATGCTGCTGTGAGTTCAGCATCTGGAAGAAAGCCTGGCCGAGCAGGGCTCCTGGGGGTACTCTGGGTTCCTGATTGATGTGGTGAAGGGGGTGGCCGCTTCCCGAGGTGCGTGGCTCCCTGCCATGCTCTGCAGAGTCTGCCTGAGAGGCGCCGGAGGCAAAACTAGCAAGAGGTGCCATTCCACGTTCCCCTGAACACCTGAGCCCAGGAGCTCCCACACCTTGTAAACAGACTCCTCATGGCACCAAGAAGGGCTGTTGCCTTCAAAAGTCCACTGAGCAGTCTCTCTGGAGAAGATGAGATGCTTGTGTGGTTCCCAGGGCTCTCAAGGGCCACGTGTTTCCGTACATGTCTCCCTCCCAGCCTCTCACCTGCAGAAGCTCCATCTTGGTCATCATGTAGGTGTGTGTTCAGGCCCGTGGCACCCTTCATATTGGTGAGGGATGGCAAGATAGCTGTCAGCTTCCTTTGGGAATGGGTTATGGATGTACCCTCTCCTTTCCAAAGTCCGTGGCTGCCCTGAGCAAGTGCCTTGTCCTGCCCGTGTCTACCACCAGTGGATTACAAAGCCTGGGCTGGAGAGCTGGGGTCTTGCAGCAGACTGTCCTGGGAGGAGCTCCTCTCTCTGCCCCCTTGCTCCCTCCTGCAGCAGTGCCACCCTTCCTGCACAGATTGGGATGGGTTGGCGTGCAGGGCACTGCCAACTGGTGCACCAGATGAGGAGCTGTTGTTAGTGCAGGCAGGGTCTGTGTTTGCATGACTCTTCTTTCTTAGTAATGCATGAAAATCTGGTGGATTTGTCACCAAGCTGTGACTAACTCGTGAAACCTGTCACTTCCCTCGTGACTTACAAGGCTTCATGCCAGGGTGCCTTGTCTGCTGGCGGAGGTGGGACAGGGGTGCCTAGCTACCTCAGGGAGCAATGACAAGTGATGGATTTTCTTTGAGGGCTTCAGCAGCACCGTCATTCCCTGGGCTGCCTCTCCCGTCTGTGTCCTGCTCCTCCCTGGGCACTGAAGGGTCTTCTACTCCTGCTTATTTCTGCCAAGCTGTGACTTGTTGAATAACCTGAGAAATATTGAACTAAAACAAATGCAGTTATCCCACAGTACCTGTAAATCTCCTTATTCTACAGCCATAAAAATGCTCCCATCCTGCACAGACTATAAGAGCAGAGCAGCATTGCTTGCCTCTTGGAGAGGGAGGGGATGGGAAGCCCTGTGACCCCTTAGCTCCTGCCTTCTCCTGGAGGGTTCTTCTGACTTTTCAGCCTGGGCTTGGAGGCAGTGGGAATGACCTGATGCCCAGCGGTACGTGGCAAGCGGCATGGGGAGGCAGCAGGGAACAGCCCGGGGCTGCGGGCACTGCACGGCTGCTGTGCAGCCCTTGCAGCAGGGACGCGTCAGGGCGCGCAGGTCCCCAGGAGTATCTGTGAGAGCTCTGCTTGTCTTTGCTTCAAGCACTCACTGCATAAAATGAAGGTTTTTCCTGAATTTTATGGATCTGTTTAAGTGAAACCTGAGCTTTCATGTTTCACCTACTGCAAACACTGCCAAGGGCTGTTGCTAGAGCTCCCTGGGGCTGGAGCAGAGTCCTGATAGCAGTGGGAGCCGGTGCAGGGGAAAGGGGGCTCCCCAGCCTGAGGACACTTGTGTCTCTGTCCCAGGCTGTGTCCATGGGCTCCTGGCCCATCTTGGGCTTTTTTTGTGGTGATGAGACTGTCAGGTGCGATGACCCTCGGTGCTGGGTGCACGGAGGAATTTTGCTTTGTCGAGCAGCATGTGGGCACCCACTCTGGTAAAGATGAAGAGCAGGGGGAGTGGTGAGCTGCCAGGGTGCCCTGCTCCTCCACCCACAGCTGGGAGCACTGGTCCTGTTCCTCCCCCATGGTCCTGAGGGCTCCTCGCCCTGCTGCCACTCATGGCAGCATGCTGCTGCACCGGCCCTCCTCTTTCTGTGCTCTTTCCCAGCCTGCCTTTCTGCCCTTTTCATTTTGAAAGCAGGGAGGGCAGCCTGGCCAGCCTAGGGCAGCAGCGTTGCCCTCTGCCCCTGCTGTGCCCTGCGCCAGGGTGGTGGGGACGTGTGCCTGCTGCCAGGGCTGGCTCGGTCACGAGACGGAATTTCCTGGCTGTAACTGTTGAGGGCTGCGTCTTGGTGGAGTGTCTCGGGAATGGAGCCAGACCCCACCTCCGTCACGCACATCCCATGGCGACTGCAGAGCCTGCTCAGAGACATGACGGAGGGTGGCACTTGTGTATTTTTAGCTTCTGCTGCATTGCATTAAGAGCTGGAAACAAGGGGTGTGGACACCCAGCGACTAGAATACAACAGCCCATGCTGTGCATGCCACCGGTGGGGATTGCAGCTGCTGGAGAGGGTGGCTCAACAGTCTGCTAAAACGCTGTGTATGGAAGAAGCTGCCTTTTCCGCTCCCGTCACGGGGCTCTGCAACCGGCTGCACAGATAGACTGAGCCGGTGGCTGCCAGTGTGGCCATCTCGGGGAGGCAGAGCTGTGTGATGGTTCCCATCTCAGGCTGCTGGCATGGTGGCAGCCTGGCTGGTGGCTTCAGTCAGTGCCGTGGGGGGAAGCTGAGCAGCTGGGGTGCTGGGCAGCCCCCGGACGTTGGCGTCTGTCTAAAGAGCATGGAAACCTTTGATGACCGCTGCAGTCAGGTCCCTGTGGACACTCCACATATAGGACAGATCTCTGTGGGGTTTGAGCTGTGCCCTAGACCCAAATGCAGGGCTTCTGTGGAGGCATCCTGCGTCTCCTGGGGGGCTGCAGGAAGGCCTGGCCCAGCCTGCAGCAAACGGGGGTTGAATGGTGCTGGCACTTGTGTGCAAGACGGCATGTGGCATGGCCACTGCTGCTGGCTCTGGTCACGCTGCCCAGCAAGAGTGTGTTGTGTGGATGTTGTCTGAGTCTGGTAGCCAGGGGAGCTGGCTTTGCTCTTGGCAATGACCATGAGAAGGGCTCAGCTGTGGCCTCCTCGCAGGATGGAGCTGCTGTTCAGACCCTGCGTCTGTGGCAGAGCTTTGCCCTGCTAGGAACACTGTGCTCTTGGTGGGGAAAGCCTGCAGGGCTCAGGGCAGGGCCCTGAGGCGCAGGATGGGCAGCAGGGTGGACATCAGGCTGTTGCTCCTTTCCCCTTCCCACCCCCAAACTTGTGTGGTACTGCAGGGTTTGGGTACGGATCAGGAGTGATGCTGGCTGGCGAGGAGGCTCTGACACACAGGAGTGCCAATGCAAAGTCGGCTTCACCCCATCACGCCTCCCAGCAGTGCTGGCCTGAGACTTCTGCCACGTGGGTCCAGGGGACCTCTCTCTGCTCCCGCCTTTCTGGGTATCGCATGGCAAGTGCGTAAGCTATATAAACTGTGCCACCTTTTTGGGGCAGATGATGGTGCCGGGCTGCCCAGCCATGGGGTGGGAGCCTAGGAGCGCCAGAGGCAGGGAAAGTGATGTGGTCTTACAGGCCATGGAGGGAGCGGGGCTCTGGGTGTGTGATGGTTCCCTCCTGGCTGGGCACAAGGTGCAGGATCTTCTGCCCCATCTAGCCAAGCCTGGCCCCTTCTGCTGTACCTCTCCCAGGTGCTTGGGCCCAGTTTTCTCTTGTCTTCACCCAAAGCTGCCTGCTGTTCTCCATTCTCACTTGCTCCTTAGGACTTTCATCCCATAACGTCCTAGTGTCATCCTGGCCCCCTGGCCCCAGTTCCCTCCTTCTTCCCCTCCCCACCTTCTCTTTGCAGTTGCTGTTCCCCCTCGTTCCTCTTCTCTGCTGTTCCCTTTGCAGGTACCTGGTGCAGGCAGGGTGAGGGCGAGGGTTTCAGACCCAGCTCAGACCACAGGCAGTCCCGCTGGCCTCAGGCTGATGCACGCCCTGGGCAGTCGTGGGGAAAATGCTGCTGAACTTCACTTCTCCTAAGCTCCCTGCACACGTGCCAAGTGGAGTTTTTAAACTGTTCCTTCAGGTCCCTGTGAACCCAGCTCTGCTCTTTGCTGGAGGGCTTGGAGAGGGTCAGGGGTGCTGTGTGACCCTCATGGGCCGGAGTGGCTGGTGCATCTCGCAGGCTTAGCAGTTTGGGAGAGCGGAGGGAGCCCTTCGAAGACCAGGGGCAAGAGCCACTTTGCCTCCCATCTCCGGGTGGTGTTTTCCCTTAAGTCCTGAATAAAAACTGGGAAGTCAAGTCAAATTGGGACTATAAATGAAATTAAACAATTTTAAGTTAAGGAAACACACCATTAAGTCCCACCCTAACCTTGGCTTTGCCCTCTAGTGGGATCATGCAATTATAAGTGCTCTCTGTTAGCCTTCATGGCTCTCTGGGGAGGTTTTAAACATTTTTTTTTCCCCTGACCTTCTCTTTGACAGTAGTTAGACGCATGGGACAAGACTTTGTGCTCCAGCTGCTGCTGAGGGACTTGCTTTCCTGTATGAAATGTAATTTATAGAAGATTCCTCTGGGAATAAAAAAATGTACAAATGTTACATGAAAGTTTATTCCGAAAATGTAAAATCGTTACAATCACCACCAAAAAAATGCCAGTTGAGAGACAGTGCAAAGGCACAGCTCTAAGGATAAAAAGCGTATTGGGTGTATGGAGGCTGCTTGGGTATGGTACCAGAGGTTCAGAGGTGGACATCACCTACCAAAACCTGGAAGTCGTCGTCTTTACTTCCCCTCCGTTCCAAAATACCCCAGAAACAACAAACCTGTGTGGTTAGGTGGGCATGTAAGAAGACATATAGAAGAGGCTGTTCAATGTAAAATGATCTTTTTCTTCAGTTAGAAAAAGTTGTAGTAAGGAAAAGGACACATATTCTGGGAATTTAAAAGTAAACCTGTAACAAGGAAGGACTAAAAAGATTTTTAGGAACCACTTGCTAAAGTCACGGAGTCTAATAATAATTTTTTTTCCAAATATCTCAGCACTAAAAAGCCTTTAAGAGGAGTCACAGGGTAAATAAGCGATTGGGGTGTCACGTGAGTGCTCATGGAACCAGGGCGTTGGCAGAACAGCTTGGCCAGGAAGGCTCCCAATCCAGAGCCATGCCTGATGCCAGACACGTCAGAGAGTTGCCCTTAAATTAAAGGGTTTGATAAAGACATTTTTGAGCAAAGTAACACAAGCCACCAGGCTTTTATGGTATTTACTCTAGAATTGTAAAGGAGCCTGATGAGATGTTGGGAATTGCTAATAAATAGTGTTAGGGGCCGTTGCCCATCAGGGCCACATCCATGGAAAGGGAGATGTAGTAAATGTGATATTAAAGGCCAATAGGTTTACTGGGGTACTGGGTAAGTCGTTAGGAGCTATAATAAACACTTTGTCTATGAAAATACTACACTGGTGAATAGTCAGTGTGGCCTTTGTAAAGCAAAGTTAGTCCTTGCAATCTGCCAGATGGCAGGGTGAGATTGGTCTGGGCTGGTACAGTGCTCATGGGCTCCCAAACAACTGTTGAGAAAGTTTCTCACTGAATGCTTTTAAAGAAGTTAAGCATTGTCCTGATAAGAGGTCTTTCTGTGAATTGGTGACTGGTTAAAGAATAGGAAGTAAAGTACAGGAAAAATGTCTCTGCTTTCACGGCGTGGAGCAGGGGAGAAGGCGCCAGCTGATTCCTGTAATCATCTGAGATGCTGAAATGGAAATGGAGTCTGAAGAGTTGAAGAAAAGTCTTAAGATGTGCCAAATAATGCATATGGGGAAGTCAGCCATGCACGTATCTTCACTTGGGGCTGTCCCTGCTCCTGGGGGAGACTCTAAAATGCTGGCAGAGAGTTTGGCATCTGCCTGCAGGTTGTCCCAGAGGCGCGTTCAGTGGTTTGGAAAGGGAGAAGGAACAGCAGAAACCCTCCTGCTGCTATGTGGTACCTCTCTGATACTGCATGCTTTCCTACTGCCACCCCAAAGCTGATGGGGTTAGAAGAGGTGCAGAGAAGGGTAAGGCAGATGGTCTGAGAGCTGGCCCAGCCCACCTGCGAGGAGAGGGTGACTGTACCTTAGCTGGGCCAAGTCAGCTCTGCAGGGGAAGGAAGTGATGGAGAATGGCAAAACAGTGAATGGGACAGAGCGGGTGACGAGGAAATCCTCCTTTGTACTCTCACACCTTGAGAACTAGAAGCCACTTAGGGGGGCAGCACGATTTAAACAAAATTAGTGGGTTTTTCCCATAACTTACCAGTTTGTAGGACTGAATGCCACTGGTGCTTTGGTGCCCATGGTTGCAGGTGGGTTCATGCAGCTGTTAGCTACCATGGTCTGGATGCAGTCCTGCTGCTGGAGCTCCCAAGCCGCAGTCAGTGTGGGCAGATGGGGAGGCAGAGCACACTGCCTGCCCTGCCCCATTCC
>NW_008825251.1:610780-611130 GCF_000699105.1 Pygoscelis adeliae
AGAGCACTGGCCTAGAGCGGCCCTTGGCTGGTCCAGAGCAGCCAAGGGGAGCCCGCCTTGCCCGCCTGCTGCAGCAAGCGTCCTGGGGCTACGATTTGCCAGGTTTGGGCTCCTGAAGCTGGATGTGTTTCTCCCCTGTGAAGGGAGTTTGAACGTGGTAGTGTGTCACTGCTGGCTGTTGCTGCAGACATGGTGGCCAGTAGCCTGGGCAAAGCCGTGGGCAGCCTGATGGCTTGTGGAGACGTGTGTCTCAGGCCACTCAGCCTGGAGGTTGCTGCTGCAGCAGAGCTTCCTGTGGTGCTGTGTCCCCATCGGTGTGACACGGGCCCTTCAGCTCCTCACCATTTGGA
>NW_008825251.1:611238-633967 GCF_000699105.1 Pygoscelis adeliae
AGGCAAGCTGCGAGTATGCTTTGAAGCCATGTAGGAGCACAGATAACACTGGCACTGCTTTCTCAGGCTTTTCCTGTTGACGAGAAGCCAGGATAAACTGAACCTCATCAAGGGGAAGTAGGAAAAGCCCATTCCCTGGCTCGCAGCAGTGCGCCGAGCTCTGACTGCAGATTTGTACTCGGCAGCACAGTCCTATGTGGATGGCAGGAGCTTGCCATGGACTTGTAGGAGCATGACATGGAGCCTTTTCCCCTCAAGACAAACCAAGCAGCCTTGGGTGCAGAAGGGTTTCTGGGGCTGGCAGTACCTTGCCTGCAGTCAGCGTGGAGGAGCCTGGTTTCCCTGCCCCTCTGTGCTTCTGCTGCCTGTGCAAGCCCTGGCCATGAGCTGCTCGGTCCCACAGGCTGGTGTTCAATGGCCCTTTCATGGCAGGGCCTGCGCCAGAAGCTTCTGGCTGCTCCAGCTGGAGGCAAGCGCTGCTAACTGGTACCAGCACTGCTTCCCGGACACAGCAGGCTGTGACGTCTGATGCCCACAGGGCATCCCGTGGCAAAGTGCTGGCACTGCTGGATCTGGGGACCTGCAGTGCTGCCTGGGAGGTGTGCTGGGGTGGACACATCTGTGTTCCACCGTGATGGGCTTGCCTAGAGGCTGGAGGGGCTGTTGGCAGCCAAGAGGTGATGCAGGAGGAGCAGAGGGATTGCTTGCATTTTCACAAACCTTCTGACAGCTCGTGGCTGTTTCTATAAAGCATTCAACTTTATTGCAGCAGGGCTTGTGGCAGGCTGGGATGTCTTCATCAGCAATCACCAAAATGCCCTTTCTGATTTGCCTAAGCAGCACAATGCAGGCACAAGGCAGACCCCACAAAGTAGGTCACGGTTTGTGGCCTGTTCTCCTGAGAGCTTTATCAGCCTGTCTCCTGCAGCGGGGCCTGAGGCTCCTGCCAGGCAGTGGATGTGCCAATGGCGAGCGGGACCTGCCTGGGCTCCATAAGCCTGCATTGGAGCTGTAGGTGCAGACAGCAGATGGGGTAGGGGGAGCTTTGGACCCCTTGGCTGGTGCGCAGCAGTGGAAATCATGAGCCAGTTTCAGCACTTCCTACTCCACACTGGTTTGCTGGGAATTGCTGATGCATGCAACGAGAGGGACCCACGTCCCCATGCCTGGCCATTGTGGCTCAGCTCCCCCAGGCACAGGCTGTCAGGGACAGAGCAGCTCCAGGTGCTCAGCACCGCTCCCAGCCCAGTCTTGGTCCAGTCCTGTGGGTGAGCCAGGGAACCCCTCTCTGGCAGGGCAGGTGACATCGCCTGCTCTTGGACAGCACCAGAATTGTGGTATCCAGACCTGTTGCTCGTTGGGTGGTCTGCCTGGAAGCGGGCAGCCCCTTGTGAGACTCAGGGCTACAAACTGAGGCTGGGAAGGCGTAGGTCACCTTCCTGCTGTGCAAGGATGCTGAAGATTTGCTTTCCGTCTGGTATCTGCACTTGGCTGCTGTTCAGCACAGAAGCAAAAGGAGATCCAGGCTCTTGGGGGTCTGTGAGCTTTGTAGCTAATCCAGTAAGTTGTTCCAGCTGATCCTGAGCTTGCAAGATCTGAGGAATGCAAAGGCTGGGACTGATCCTGTTGCTCAGCCTGTGGGCTCAGAGGCAGCATCTGTAGTGCTGATTTTCTCCTGGCCCAGAATAGGTTCTCCTTAATTGCTTGGGTGCACTTTGGTGGCTTGTCTGTGTAACGGGATGGCTGCTCTCCCCCGTCCCAGCTTGCTGGAGCAGACCGGCAGCAGGGGCCAGGGCAGGGCACTGGAGGTGGCCACGTGCGGGCAGAGATGCTGGTGCAGCCTGCCTGGCTGATGCCAGATGCGCTGGCAGCCCCACTCATGGGTGGCTGCAGGGGCATCGGGGGTCTTTTCCCCTTTGCAACCTGTTTCATTTAATGCTTCCATCTAATCCAAATCAGAAATCTGAGCATACAGAGTGCCCTGCGCCTAGACCACCCCGAACAGGCTCCAGTCCTCAGCCTGTAGGATGTAAATATTTACATTCTCTCCCACAGCTCTGGGCTATCTGAAGAGCCAGATGGCTGGGCCAGGGCATTGCTGCCAGAGGCACTGGCACCTCAGCACCAGGGAAGTGGCTTGTGAAGGAACCAGCACCCCTGGCCTGGGGCAGCCGTGGGCACAGGGTGCCAGGGCGGGCACTGCCACCGTCCCCACAGGTGTGCCGCTGCCCGGTGCCTCCCGGGCCACTCACCAGCTGCCCCACAGCTTCCCTCCCAGGAGGTGCCACCTCCAGGCTGATGGGGTGGGCCTGGCAGGGGCTCAGCCCCGCGCCTTGTCTCATGGGACAGCCACCAAACACCTGTCTGCAGGACCAGCTTTCCAGCCCCGGTCGCACTGCTGGGCTTGGTCTGGTGCTGATCTGCCAGCCCCGTGGTGGTGAGCCAGGCCAGGGATGGCTGCAGGTTCCCTCTGGTCATGGCTGAGCCGTATGTTAAAAGGAGGAGTTAATCAGCTGGTTGTGGGTGAAAAGTTTGCCATCTCCTGTGAAGGCTGTGGGGTTTGCTCTCCTGCTGTGGGGCCGGAGGGGCAGTGGGCAGTGACCTCCCTGGGCGCCCTGCGCTGGCGGGCTCTCAGCAGTACCACAAGGGATCAGTGCTGGCCGTGGCCCCAGCCGCACTCTGGTGGCCCCCTGATCACAGGCAGAGAGGAGAGGATGCAGTGGGCTGGCTGAGTGTGCAGGCAGGGCCAGGTGCTGCCTGTGCCGGGGCGCTGGGGATGGGAACTAACTGGCAGAGCACCTGAAGTGGAGCTCGACATGTTACTTTCCCCATCCTTGCTGCACACAGCTACGCTTCTGCCCGGCCCTTTGCGCATCCCTTGCTCTTTCCCCCTCTGGCAGCTGCTCCAAGGGATGTTTCTGGTCCCCATTACAAATCGTCACCCGCAGCTCCCTTCCTCTGGCTGTCCCCTGCCAGCCCCATCGGTGCAGACTGCTCTTGAGGAGCCTGGGCTCCTTATCGCAGACACTTTTGCTGCTGCTCGAGCAGAGCTGGGCCTTTTCATGCTGTTTTCTGGTTGGGCCTGCCGCAGTGGAGCACTCTGGGAAGGCAGCTGAATTCCTTTCAGTGTTCAGTGCTGGAAAGTTCGCAGGAAGTGAAGGAAGAGCCGGAGCAGGAAGAGTGGCTCCACTCTCCTGGGCGGGAGGGGGGCCTGGGGCCCAGCAGCTCCCAGGAAAGGTGCCGGTCTAACCCCACCTCTTCTGCCCTGAGCTCTGCCCCAAACGGACCTGTGGGCCTGCTTCTTGTTGCCAGAGGCTGCAAGGCATCCTTAATTCCCTCTCTGCTTTGCCAGGACAATCCCTAGCTCTGGGCAATGGGCGGGAGGTGGCTTGGGTGCGTGGGTTGCTTTGGGTCTCAGCAGAGTGGGGTGTGCGATGAAAGGCAGGACTGTGCTTGGGGACACACCAGAGAGGCCAGCCGCCTCCGCTCTGGACCTACGTGGGCTGGTGGGGAGCCAAAAGGCCTCTCTAACCTGTCAGCCTCCATTGGGCAGGAAAGGGGGGGTCCTCCCCTTTGAGCTGCGTCTGTGTGTGGTGGCCATTAGCCATAGTCCCCCGTATGTCGAGGGACGTTGCTTGTGCTGCACCCAGGTGATTAGAGCCTCGCTGGGGCTGCAGTTCCCCCCAAAGTGCCTGCTATTTCTATATGTGGCATTTGCTTCACACGCCTCCTTTCTGTTCTCTCTGCAGCCGCCAAGCTTAAAAGTGCTGAGCCGCTCCCCAATGTCGGATGCCTGGGAGTGCAAGGCGCAGGACCCCTTTGCCAGCAGTGAGGAGCAGGACGAGGTGCCCCACCAGGTGACGGTGACGGCCACAGACACGGGCGGCCCGTGCCAGTGCCCAGAGGAGGAGCCCGACGGGGCTCCCCAGAAGCGGACGAGCACCCAGAACGGGATGCAGGACAGTGGGGGTGGGGGCACGGGGGTGAAGAAGAAACGGAAGAAAAAGGATCTGGGAGAGCAGGAAGGGGGAGAAAAAGCAGCTGTGGAGGTGAAACCAAAGAGGAGGAGAGAGCCTAAAGAACCAAAAGAGCCTAAAAAGTCTAAGGAGCCCAAGAAGCTGAAGGAGCCCAAGCAGAGGGAGGTGGCCAAGAAGCCCCGGAAACCTCGGGAACCCAAAGCCCCCAAGGAGCCTAAAGACAAGAAGAGCGGCTCTGAGCCTGCCCCCAGAGCAAGACTCAAGAAGAGCAGGTGGGTGGTGGTGTGACCTTGTCTCTGTGCCTGGTGTGGATGGGGCTGTGGGCTTGCAGAAGCTTCGGCCAAGAGAGCCATGCTGGGCCACCATGTTGCAGGGTGCATGGGCTCCTTGTGCTGAAGGCTGGACGTGCCAGTCGGGAGGCCAGGATGAGCTCTCTGGCCACGCAGAGACAGGACAGGCGGGTGCCCTTTTGGGGATGAGGCCCTTTGAGACCCCAGATCCAGAAGAGGACCAAAGAGTCTTGGCCTCTCCTTGACCTGGCCTTTGTGCTGAGTGTCCTGGGGGGCAGAGGGACCTTAGGGAGGTGTCTTACCAGGACACCGAGGTGCTGTGTGGCAGAGGGCCTGTCATACCTGTTTTGGGGCCCAGGCAGAGGGTATGTGAGTGAGACGAACCTGACCCTGGGCTGCCAGTTGAGGGTCCCCACATGCCTGGGGGCCGGCAGCCGGCCTTCCTGCGGCTCAGGTTTGGGTGGATGGTGGAGCACGTACTGTCTCCTCTCCCTCTCCTGGGCGGCAGGACCTGTCCCTCCCTTGCAGCTGCGGAGCTGTGCTGGCAGCCAAGGCCGGCAGCAGGGGGAGGCCTGAGGACTCCCTTGTACTGCACAGCTCAATGCCACTGCCTCCAGTAATTCCTCATCCTTTTAATTAACAGGCTGATTGGCCAGAAGCTCTCTGATTTCTTAGCTCTGATTTCTTTTTAAATGGGAATGAGTGCAGATAGCAGAGCAGGTCTCAACAGCACCAGTGTCATTTGGTTTACTGTTGTGGACTGGCGAGAATAAGTGTTTTTGGAGAGTCCTGTACAAAGCAGGCTTATCGGTTGGAGCTGGGCCCTGCTCGTGTACTATAAATAATCCATAGGATGAATATATTTCTACTGTAAATGGGATTAATACAGGAGCCAGCTGGGAATTTCTCAGCAAAAACTTTCTTTGTTAGAAAACACCAATTTGGTAGAGCTTCTCTCGAGGGCACTTTCCTGGAAATGGTCACCAGAACGGGCATCCCAGGGTCTGTGGGATCTGCCTACCTCTCTCCTGCCGTGGCTGCCTGCAGGACGCATGTGCAGGGCGAGGACCAAGCCGCAGGTCTTCCACAGCCCTGCTCCTTCAGAGCTCGCTGACACCTGGATCCTGGAGAGGCCAGGGCTGTGGAGCCGGCGCCAGGGTGGCTGTTAGTGCCGTTGGCATGGACTGGTGGTGAACAGAAGGTGTGGGGCAGCAAAGCTCCCACGCCAGGCTGGTGGGGAGCTCAGCAGGGCGAGAGCTGGGTGCCGAGTCCCTGGCGGGTCCCTGAGCTGTGCAGCGCTGTCACTTCTGGTATTCCTCGAGCCTGGGGCTCTGCACACAAGGAAGCCAAGGCCCCGCGTTGTTGTGGGCTGGTGAGCCGGAGCAGATGGGGATGGACAGATCAAGCAGACAGTGCCAGGAGGGTGAGGGAAGGGCTTCTCAAGGCCTTGAGGAGGCCTGCAGTGGAGGAGCTGGAGGTGGAGAGGGAAGGAGAGGGGCTGCAGGCAAGGAAGGGAAGGATGGAGCCCATGTAAAGGCAGCACTGGGCACCAAGGAGGATCCTGGGATGGGGGATGCAGCTAGCAGCTTTTCCTAATGATACCTCTGCTCCACCAGTAAGAAACTGCCATATGGGCAGTTCACAGAGGTCCACCCCTGCAGTGGGACCTTTGGGACCAGACCAAAGCAGGGAAGCCTGGTGAACAGCAGACTGTGGAGGCTTGGGCTCCTGGAGGCACTCATGACTCTCGTCCAGGAGCTTGTTGCCACCCTGGCAAGTCCCTTGGCTGACAGCAGTGCCTTCACAGGGTGCTAAAAGCAGCCCATGACAGTGCAACCTGCCATGGGTAGCTGGTGGGCAGGTCACTTCTGCTAGACATGGGGATTGTGGCGGGGTAACCCCCAGCTGCAGAGCTGGAGACCCTGGTCCCTCCTGCAAAGTCACGGCAGGGTCTGGGGGTACCAGGAGGGGGGCTGAAGGGTAATCCGCTTGCTGTGCTGGGGGCCAGCGTGTGGAGCCCTGGTGAAGAGGTCACTTCATGCAAAAAAGAATAGTTAATGTAACTCCGTAACACATCATGCAGCCAGAAGAAACTGTGTGTGAGAGTCTGGGAGTGCCACAAAGCTCTGTGCTTTCCTGATGCCCTGTCCCAGTGGAGCCTGAGCCTGTGGTACTTCCTCCTGCTCACTTGCACCTTCCAGGAGGACCTAGGTCCAGCCCTGCTGCTTGGAAAATCCAGCATGTGGGTCCTCCTTGCAGCTTCCCCTCCTCCGCAGCCCCTCTTTGAGCCTCTTCTCAGACTGTTGCCTTGGCCTCTGGGTCAGCCACCAGCAAACCCACCCACGGGAGGAATGGCCGCTGGGTGGAGGCACCCATGGGTGTCAAGGTGGAAGCTCTGCAGGGAACAGGGCTGTGTCCCCCCCTGTGCCTGCTGCCCGGGACAGAGACGGGGAGGTGGGCTGGGGGCCCCTGGCAGTGCGGGGAGGGAGAGGTGAACGGCAGGCAGGGTAAGCACTCCATGCAGATGAAGTGATTGCTGGGAGTTCTCTAAGTGGCAGATAATGGTGGCATAATTTCTTCTAAATTATTTCTAATCATAGCCAACTACTGGTTCATGAATGAAGCAGTTGTTAATTGTGACTTACAAATCAATATCTTGGGAGTTATTGCTTGGGTGGAAGCAGTGCTTGCAGTGCATTTTCAGGGCCTCTAATTGAAGCGCGGGTGCATTGGCCAGGGCATTTTTGGCCTGAACAGCAGATTTTTAACTGCTTGGTTTTTGTGAGTCCCAGGCAAGCAGTGATTTTTCTCATGAAACGGGGGTAAAACCTTGACACGGCTTTGAAACTAACCATTCCTCTGCCACTGTGCAGGTCTGGGATGTGGAGGGGATGATTGGCGGGGCTGTGAGTGAGGAAGGGGATGTTGCTCTTTGAAATCATTCCCTTAACAGTGTTCCTTGCAGAGGGTAAGGATGGATGGGTACGTTGGGAGTGGTTGTTTCTTACCCTGGTGCTTCCTGGGCATGTTCCCTTGCGCAGGCAGGTTGTAGTGGGTGCTGGGTGCCATGGGGAGCTGGGTGGCCCTGACCCCGAGAGCGTGCCACGGGGCTGGGCTGCGTCTTTGCATGTTTTATGTTTGCAGGAAGGTGGTGGGACTCACCAGGAGCAGGGCCCAAATCCCCTCCACAACTTGAGCATGGAGGATAGTTGCCTGGTGGGACAGAGCCTCCTGGTGGGCCCTTGGAGGTGGTGGTGACCGCCGTGGTGGGCCATTGCACCGGTGGGAGTCTGGGACCTGCATCCTCCCTGTGTCCATGGTGATTACGGGGCTTAACTCCTTTCAGCTAAAGGCACAGGCCAGCGTCTGCTGAGCTGCCATCTCGGGAGGGGACTCGGTGCTGTGGCTCAGGGAAGACAAACCATGAGCTGGAGCAGCTTCTGCCTCAACACTGGTGTAAAGGTTTACTGGGGTCTGGCAGGGCTCTGCAGCACATGCGGGAGGTGGCTGGCAGGATGGCCAGTGCTTCTCAGACTGGGCTAGAAGGTTTGTGTCTGGGGTGCCAGGACACGGGTTGCCTCTGGAGCTGCTGAACTGTATTCCTGACTTTCGCCAGTGCAGGACGTGTTTGTGAGTGCTCTGCTCAGAGCAGGCACCTCATTGCCATGGCCTGCTGGGCTTGGCGGTGGGGAGATCCTCCTTGCACCTGCGCTAGACAGAGGTCCCTGTCTCAGTTTCCCAGCTGGGGCAGAGGCTGCCGCGCTCTGGTGCAGGACCTGCCTTCACTGTGGAGACTTCATGGTCAGAGGAAGGGGCCACCCTACCTGGAGGGAAGAGGCTGGCCTGGTTCCTCCCAGCTCATCACCACGCCTGAGCCACTCTCCGGAGCATGCTGACCTCACGCATTTGGGCTCCCCATGCCGAAGGAGCAGTGAGGGCTGGTCATGAGCTGAACCCCATCTCCTACAGCCCCTGTGGGGCTGTTCCCCTGGCTGGTGGGAGCCCCCAGCCCCTTTCTGCCCCACACCAGGCCGGGGCAGGTGGACCCTTTCATCCCAGTGTACTGGAATTGGATGGAGAAACACTTGATGGCGATTAATGAGCATCACTGACTGGGGACCCCCAATGCTGGGGGAGGCCCCAGGAGCCTTGAGCTGCCTCTGGGTGATCCTGTGGGAGCAGAGCCCTGTGTGGGTGCCTGCTTGGCTCATCCTCCAGGATCCCTAGGACAAGATCTAACTGTCAGTCTGTCTTGGCAGCAAGGACACCCCTGTGGAGAGGAAGAAGAAAGGGAAGCGGAAAAATGAGATACCAGTGGACAGTTTGGATTTGGATCAGGATCTCCTGAGCCCATCCGTGCAGAGCCCAGAGGAGTCTGCAGAGTCGGCTGACAGCCAGGTATGTTTGAAGCCCTTGGCTGGCTGCTGGTGGGGGAAATCCCAGCTGCCTCTGAGTGGGAGAAGAGCTGGGCCCCAGGGCGCAGTGATCAGAGAGCACTTTCAGCAGTGTGGCTGAAACCTGCTGGGGGTTTCAGACTCTGGGGTCGGGGTCTACCAGCCACACTGCTTAAAGTCAGCTGGTGGCCCTGAGTTGGGTGCATGCTGCTGCCCTGGGCGCTGCACGTGTCTCAGCCTTGAGTTTCCCTCTCTTCCATGGCTCCTGGCAGCTCCCCTTTCCCGGCACAGCGCGGGGAGGCAGGTCAGCCCCACAGGGCTTGGGGAGCTGCGTGTGTCTCCACAGGGCTCCACTGCTTCAGGTCTCGGGGGCTGATGGGGTTGTGTGGGTCAGGCATTGATGGAGACCTTGGCACTGCTGTGATGGGTTTACCTCCAAGGGCTGCCTGTTCTTCCCACCACCTCCATCCCACTGGAGCAGGGGGTGGGCTGGAGATCAGGCAGCCCTGGGGCTTTCTCTCCTCCGCTCAAGCAAGGAGGAGGTACTTGGTCTAGCCGTCTCCCCCAGGACTGCCTTTTTCATCCCATACACAGAAACGCCGCTCAGGACGGCAAGTGAAGAGGAGGAAGTACAATGAGGACCTGGATTTCAAGGTGGTGGATGATGATGGCGAGACAATAGCCGTCCTGGGAGCTGGGCGAACCTCCGCGCTCTCCGCCTCTACTCTGGCGTGGCAGGCAGAGGTAGAGCTGGATGTGGGACTGGGGTAACAGGGCCTCCTGCCTCCCACAGGGTGTCCCAAGGGTGTCAGTGCTGAGGTTCAAGGAAGTGGGGGATCCCAGCACAAGGATGCGGTGAGAGTGTGCCTGTCTGGGAGGCTGCAGGCTGGCTTTGCAGGGACTGAGTGCACAAAGGGATGGGCAAGAGGAATGCAGGTCCGACTGTCCCCCTCCTGCATGGAGACTAAGGCCTCTGGAACATGTCATGTAGCTGGACGTGTCCCTGAAGGCATGACCCACCCACCTTTGCCTCCTGTCTCTGTAGCTCCTGTCCATGAGTTTAGTCTATTATTTGGGCTCTGCCAGCCAAGGGCTTTGTAGGTGCCAGGTCATCGTTTTCTGCCCACATTGCTGATCTCCATCAGTACCTTGGAGTGTAGAGATGCCCAGCCTGACACCTGCCAGCCAAACTGATCTGCCGGGCAGCATGGTAGGGATCTGGGCAGTGTGGCAGGGACCAGCTGGTGTCACTGCAGTTTGGGCCTCACTGCCCTGCCTCCTCTGCCCACTGGTTCAACGGTGGCTCCTGGCGGGTGCTGTCAGTTCCCTCCTGCTGGTCTGTGTGTTGGATCCTGCAGCTCATTCCCTCTCTCTGATCGCTAACAAAGCTGCCAGATAATAATGGTCACTAATTGTTTTCATAGTGTTCCTGTGTCCCTCTCTAGTCCCCTCTTCACAAGGCTTTGGTGTGGGTATTAGTCAGCTCTGCTGTTAAGCCAGTAAATAAGACCTGGCCTGATGCTCCCGGCCTCGCCCGGAGGGCTGCTGCACACCCACGGGAGGTGCTGCCAGTGCTGCTTCAGCTGCTGCCCGGGGCCATGTCCCAGCTGGACTCCTGGCAGTGATCTCTCCAAGCGAGATTTTCAAAACAGCAGGTGGGAATGGGTTGCCTTTGGCATGTGTCCATGCTGCCACCCTGCTCTCCTCTTAGTCCTGGACTTCCACCTCAATTTGTCCTGCTCCAGATGAATTATTAAAGCTGGTGTCTGACGGCAGCAAAGCTCTCTGCTGAGTGGCTGCTCTGGGCTCCTGCCAGCGGGCATGGCCGGGCCTGGCTGTGGCTGCTCCCAGGGTCAGGACTGACCCGGCAGGGCAAGACGGGAGTGCTGAGGCCTCAGGGCTGCTCTCCCCATGGCCTGGACTTGCAGCTTTCCCCCCTGGATCCTGGCCACATTCCTCAGCAGCTCTCTGCGGTGGTACAGGGCTCCTTTGGTAGCCTGCAGGCTGCCAGCGATGAGCCACGGTCCTGTGTAAGCTGGCTGGGCTGCAGGTCAGCGTGCGAGCTCCCAGCCATGGAGCGCTGGAGGTGGCTGCGATGGCAGCACTGTGCCCCTGGCCATGTTCACACAAGCCCTTTGTGACCAGGGTCAAGCTGGAGCCCAGCAGCGCCAGGATGGATGCCTGGGTGTGGGGAAATGGGCACTGCACAGTGGCTGCAGCGGGAGCATCTCTGCATGCTCCCCTTGGCTGTGTTACCCTGGCGTGCGGCAGAGCTCCTGAAATAGGGCAGAAATCCCCCTCTGGGCCACAGGACTGCAGCTGAGGGGTCCAGACAGAGCTGCTGTTACCCTGCTTGCTGTGTTGCAGTGCTGGGTCCAGCATCCTGCCCCACACTGCAGTGGGAGTGCCGAGGCAGCAGGTTGGCTGAGGACTGGGGCATGGAGGGGTTGCTGCAGCCCTGGGCACCGCCTTGGCTTTCCCAGACCCTTTTGGGTGAGTGGTGTGGGATGCCCTGGCTGTCTGTCTCTCCCCAGCCTGCCCTGTGCCTTTCTTGGAGGGGTCTTTCTAGTCTGCAAAGGGACATCTCAGGGCTGCTTTGCCTTGGACCAGACTCTGCCACCGTCTGAACAGAGTCCTCCTCCTTTCTGCTCTGCACTTTGCTCTTCCTCCTGCTGCCGTACCATATCCCAGCAAGGGCAGAACTGATATTTCTAATGCAAAAACAAGCTCCACATTTTTATTGTCTGTCCTCTCCCCTTAATCTTTCTGTGCCCCTCCTGCTACAGCGCAGACAGGCACAAGCCTGGTTCACTTGTCCCTTGGCATTTGGTGGGGCTGGTCCTGCCACAGCAGGTGGCTGTGAGAGCCTCGACCTCCCCACTTGCCATGTGCCTGCTGTCTCAGAGCTGGAAGCAGGACAATGTTAGGGCCACCTCCAGCAAACCTCGTGTGCTCAGCGTGAGGGAGTAGGGTGGGAGCCCGCGGGTGGCCAGTGAAAGGTCTCTGCAGCCTCATGGGGTGATTTCCTCATGGCAGAGTTGAAGCCTGCGGAGTGAAGGAGGTGGCACTTTGAGCCTGCTGGGAAGAGCTGCATAGACAGTGGTGGGGCTGAGGTGCTGTTGCCTATGCCCTGTGGCCATGGGCAGGCAGCAGCACCAGAGAATGCCTGTGGCAGGACCCAACAGCCCTGCTCCTGGCTCTGCTGGAGGCCTTGGGGCCATCCAGCACTACAGGGTTGTATAAACGCCAAGGCAAGTCAGAGATCTGGCATGGAGAGTGGCTGGGAGCAGGAGATGTGCATGTTTTGGCATATTTCCTTCCTTGAGTCTCGGGGCAGAAGCACCCAAGCTCCCCCCTCTTTTCTGGGAGACTTGCCACCCTCTCTGGCTGCTCTGGTCTAGCTGGAAGGACCCGCACAGCTAAACACGACAGTGCTGTGGCCTTGCTGGCCTGGGGAGCACAGGCAGAGGGCGAGTGTATCTGGGCTGGCAGCACCTGCACCCTCGCACCCAGCAAGGATTCCCCAAGCGCAGCTCTCCCATCTCCCACTGTGCTGGCTCTGGCTGCCCGGCCGGTGGCCTGGGAGAGGAGCAAGCAGCCATTCTGTGCTGGGAGGGTGCCAGAAGCCAAGCCATGCGATGAGCTGGGAAAACAGTGCTCCACTCTCCTGTCCCTAGGAGCCTCCCGAGGATGACGCCAATATCATTGAGAAGATCCTTGCCTCCAGGATGGTGCAGAAGGAGGTGAGTGGCAAAGATGTCACTGGGGCTGGAGGTGCCTGGGCAGAGGAGAGACGGGACTTGGCTGCCTTGTGCAGCAGGGATATGAGACGTAGCAGCAGTCGGTGCTGCCATGCCATTCCTTGCACTTGCTCTTTGCAGGGTGCTGCTGGGGTATGCCCGGACTGGCACCTTTCTGGGTTGGGGATCAATATGGTGCTTGTCCTGCCCTGGGCACCAGAAAGCCTCTGGAGAGGAGTCAGGCCTGGGCTGATGCCCAGGAGGTGTTTGAGTCCCCCATGCTCAAGGGTGGTCTCACACCACGTTCCCGAGGGCCCCTGAGCCTCTGGGGCAGGCAGCACGCTGAGCATCTGGCCATCCTTGCCGTCTGTGGGGCTCAGCCTGCCTGGAGCCTGTGGCCGGGCAGGGGATGCACGTCTGCGCCCAGGCCACAGAGGATGCCCCCTGGTTTCTGCACAGGCTCTGACTCGCTAACTCTCCTTCCCTTGGTTTCAGGCTCATCCCGGAGGCCTGGCATTTGAGATGGAGGAGTTCTACGTCAAGTACAGGAACTTGTACGTGCAGTGTTGTGGTGCTCTGTGCCGCGGCAGTGGGCCCTGTGCATGCAGGAGTGAGGGCTGTAAGCTCCCACCTCTGTCCCATCCCCAGCTGCAGCCCCAGCATCCCTGTCTCGCTGCCCCTGTCCTCCTGAGCCAGCCCTGGTGGAGGGAAGCAGGAAAGCTGCTGCAGCTGCACTGCTCCGTCTTGGCCTGGACCTGGGCCACGGCTTCCTCCAGTTTGGGGTTTCACATGGCGAGGCATAGGCTGGGTGTTCTCTGGGTCACTGGGAGATCACTGCTGGTCTGCGCGGCAGATGGGATGGGGCCCAAAGGCCTCTTTGGTCATGTTTTGTTGATTTCTTTTTTCCTCTGCAGCTCCTACCTCCACTGTAAGTGGGCAACTCTAGAGGAGCTGGAGAAGGACCCCAGGATCTCCCAGAAGATAAAGCGCTTCCGGAACAAGCAGGCTCAGATGAAGCATATTTTTACAGAGGTGAGAGCTGAGTCTGGCAAGCAGCTGTGCCCGACCCTGGCACACCTGGGCCTGGTGCGGTGGCTGAGCAGGCCAAGAGCCGAGCGCTGCCTCTGGCACCTCCCTGCCTAGGTGAGACCAGCTTTAGGGCCAAAATTGAGGGCTGGAGTGGGCAGGCAGGGCTCACTGTGCAGCTGTGCCTGCCCTGCCTGAGCTCTGCCGTAGCTCAGTGATCTGGGAATGCTGCCCAGAGCCCTGCCTGTGCCCCCTTGCTGACACCATGGCAATGCCCAGGCAGCAGCATGGCACCTCGAGCTTCCAGGCTGGTTTGAACCAGGGCACAGCACAAGAGGGTGAGCGGGTGGGGATGCTGGAGCCAAGGGGCCATGACGGTGCCCTGAACACCCATGGTGTAACTGGGGGAGGTATGGGCAGGGTGACAAATGTCTCTTGCCAGGCACTGCCAACCCTGGAAGCGTTGCTCAATGGGAGGGAGGCAGCGTGCAGTGCTGGAGATGCTTTCATGGTGGAGCAGAGATGCTATGAGAGAGAGGGAGCTATAAATACTTGGGCTTAGGGCAGCTCCTGCCTGCTCTGCTCTATAAGCAGATTAATCTTGTTTAATATGAAAGGTGTTCTATAATTTATCTTACTGCTCTAGAGATAGTTGTTGGATCTCCTCAAACTGCCCCTTACAGGTGTAAATCAGGCCAGTAGGCTATGAAAATTTCTCCATGGATGTAGCTGGAAAACTGAGGGGGTGTGTAAAATTTCTCACTCCCAAGTCCGTTTGGGTCTTTCCCAGGATGCAAAGAAAAAGCATGTGTTGGAACGCACTGTACCACTAACAATTTAGCAAGGAGCAAATGCTCTTTCCTGTGACTAACTGGGTCTTGGGGAGCTGTCAACATAGAAGCCTGTTTTTTCTCCTTCCGAAGCCCTAGACAATGTGTCTCTGACGACCACTGCTAGTCTAAAGCCCACTCCTCCCCAGGTGTTCCTGGCAGGAGGATGAGCCCTTGCCTCATGAGTGGTTGCTGCTGGTGACTGCTGAGCTGAAGGTAGGGAGAGAGAGGCAGAGACAGAGAACAAGGTGTCATCCCTTGCAGAGGAGTGGAGTTCATCGGGTGCTATGTGTGCCTCTGTGCTGTGGCAGTCACAGCTCTGGATGCTGCACATAAGCTGGAGCATACAGCTCAGGGCTTTGTACCTTGGGGCCAGATGGGCTGGAGTGGATGTTCCTGCCTCCCAGCAAGGGCAGCATGGAGCCTGTGGCCACTCTAAAGCAAGAGCTTTGCCTTCTGCAGGGCTCCTGCGTCCTCCCTGCCCAGAGACAGATGTCACGTACCTGCATCCAGGGCACTTGGTGTGCTGCGCACAGCTAGCA
Source organism: Pygoscelis adeliae (assembly GCF_000699105.1). Lineage (NCBI taxonomy): Eukaryota > Metazoa > Chordata > Aves > Sphenisciformes > Spheniscidae > Pygoscelis > Pygoscelis adeliae. The sequence continues at coordinate 626,038 of NW_008825251.1, forward strand.
GCATCCTGGGGACAGATGTCCTGCAGCTGTTTACTCGTGCCCACCATCTGTTTAACCCTGGAATCGCCTTGAACTTACCTCTCTTTTCACTCTTTGCTGTCGCAGCCTGATGAGGATTTGTTCAACCCGGACTATGTGGAGGTAGATCGAATTCTGGAGGTTGCTCACACGAAGGACCCTGACACCGGGGAGGTGAGTGGCTGCATTGCTTGCTTGCCCCACGGAGGGAGGGAGGCTTGGCAGGAGGCCCAGACCCACGACATGCATTGCGTGTCATCTCTGAGCACCCTGAGGCCTTCCCAGCCTTGCGCAGCCTGAGCCCTGTCCCCGTGGACCCCTTGGCACAGGGGTAAATGGAGGGCTGCTGACCGTCCCTGTGACTCGCTCTCAGTCACAGTCTGCGCCCGCACGCTGGGGCTGAGTGGCCGTGAGCCTGCGCTGCCTCTGAGCCTGTCTGTCTGCACTGCAGGAGGTGACTCACTACCTGGTGAAGTGGTGCTCACTGCCCTACGAGGAGAGCACCTGGGAGCTGGAGGAGGATGTTGACCCAGGGAAGATTAAAGAGTTTGAAGCCCTCCAAATCCCTCCAGAAATCAAGCACATGGTAACGTACCCAGAGGTAACGTACCCGGCTGGCAGCTCGCTGCCCTGGGCAGGCAGGGACTGTCTGTGTCATGCACAGGTCCAGCAATGCTGACCTTCTTATCCCTGCTGCTGCAGTGCAAGCCCCATATCCTTCCCTCTGGATGGGTTAGTTAGCAGTATCTGAGGGTGGGATCCGGAGGCCAAGATCTTGCTGTGAATCAGCTGTCAATGACTGTTCTGAAGTGTTGTCCTGATGCACAGCCCCAGAAGTTGGGTCTGGCCTCGCTGAGTGTTAGCCTCTTCTTCTTCATGGACCTTGCTCCTGCTCTCTCCTCCTAGGAGCGCCCGGCATCCGAGTCCTGGCAGAAACTGGAGAAGTCCCGGGAGTATAAGAACAGCAACCAGCTGCGGGAGTATCAGCTGGAGGGAATGAACTGGCTGCTCTTTAACTGGTATAACAGGTGAGGAGGGGCTGGAGCCCTGTGCTCCCATGAGGAGTCCTGCTGGCAGTGGGGCCCTGGTGTGTGCAGTCACGGGAGCAGCAGAGCTGGGGAAGCAGAGCTGAAAAACAGGGGCCTGACAGAGCAGCTGCTGAGTCCTTCCAGAGCTGGAGCTGGCAGGCAGCTGTCAGAAAAATTGTGTTTGTTTTATCTTTGCAACTGAGTCTTTAAGAATGTTTCTCCCTGGTAAATGCTGATGAGTCTTGGAGATAGTAGGGCTCAGCTATGGGTCTAAGATACACCTGATTTTTGGTACTGGCCAAGCTACTGGTGACCCATTCCTGTGGCAGGAGTGCGGGAATATGCATGTTCTCAGCTGCAGCAGGCCATCAGATGCATCTTTCACTGGCTAGTGAGGACAGCATCTTTCACACTAACTTTGGGTGCATCATCTTGCAAGAAATTGGATGGTCTGGCTTACCCAGACTGGTTTGGGCCACTGTACCAATGTTGACTCACCCTTCACGCTGCAGGGTCAGAGAGGTGTGGGTGGAGGTGATGTGCCTGACATCCCATCAAGGAGTTGGTGACAGGGTGGTTCCTGCCCCTGAGAGCCACATTCACCTGCCCCTGTCCATCTCTGCAGGAAGAACTGCATCCTGGCTGACGAGATGGGGCTGGGGAAGACAATCCAGTCAATCACCTTCCTCTCAGAAATATTCCTGATGGGCATCCATGGCCCCTTCCTCATCATCGCACCTCTCTCCACCATCACCAACTGGGAGAGGGAGTTCCGCACCTGGACGGAGATGAATGCTATCGTGTACCATGGCAGCCAGATCAGCCGGCAGATGATCCAGCAGTACGAGATGGTGTACAGGGACACGCAGGTGATTGACGCGCACAACACTCCTAGATGCATCCCCCAGCCCTGGCTTCCTTTACTTGGGAAGCACTGAGCTGCATGTGGAGCTTGTGGTTCATCTGGAGAGAGAAAGGTGATCTTTTAAGACTCCTTTGCTGGCATGGACTCAGGGTGCACTGTGTATGAGTGAAGAACAGGCCCAACTCATGCAGAAAGGGGAAAATACAGCAGAGCCCCAGCCACATTTCTTGTCCAGGCCTGTTTGTCTGCCCTGAAGCAGTGTCTGGTTTGGAGAGATGCAGTCTGCGGCCAGAGGGGAGGCTTGCAGGAACCTGCCCGCTGCTTGAGAGAGATGTATCTGGGGAAATCCCAGCTGGGACCCAGATGCTAACACTGATATGTTGACAGGATGTCTGACAGTGTCCTGCCACCCTTCAGGAGTCAAGTACTGCATATGGTTTATGTCTCCCTAGGGTAATGCTCTCCCTGGGATCTTCAAGTTCCAGGTGGTTATAACCACCTTTGAGATGATCCTTGCCGACTGCCCGGAGCTGAAGAAGATCCAGTGGCGTTGCGTGGTCATTGACGAGGCACATCGCCTGAAGAACAGGAACTGCAAACTCCTGGAGGGGCTAAAGCTCATGGCCCTGGTGAGCATGTCCTGCCCAGGTTCACGTGAGAGCAGGGTGGGCCAGAGATGGCCATGCCTACCAGTCAGATGCCACTGCCAGCTGCTCAGGCCCAGTGCCAGGGCTGAGAGCTCCCTGTCAGAGGGAAAACCATCCAGGACCCATCAGGTCGCTGAAGCAGTGCCAGTGATGGGGGGCCCTTTGATGGATGGGGCACTGGTGCCCTGCAGCCATCACAAACTCCTTTTTGCTGAAGTGGAATATTAACCCACAGCAGACCAAGTCCCCCATGCCTTCCCATCTGTGTGCACTCCCTGGCAGAGCACTGTCTGGCCTTGCAGCACAGCTTAGGCTGCTGCAGCACATGGAGGCAGTTGCTGACCAGCCGTGCACAGCATCCTCTGGCCATGGTGTGCCTTGTACCCTGCGGTGAGCAGGGCTGCAGTATTCAAGCTGGTTTCTTACTGCTCTGCAAACATGGGACCAGTCCGTGCCAGGAATGGGGGTGCAGGACTGTGCGTGGTGAAAAAGGGATCAATGAGCTGCTCTGAGAAATTGATTTGGATGTCCAGCTCCTTTCCAGCCCTGGGAAAGACAGCACTGCTGTTTGCTGGACCGAGGGCCATCAGGCCTATTGGATCTCCCAGCCCTACCCAGCTTCCATCACACTCAGCTGTAGCTGGGCCAGGCCTCCAAAAATTATTAGTCTTATGTCTGCAGTTCCCAGACTCTGCTGTTTTCCCGTGACCTTGTGTGTTGTGCAGGTCCCTGCTGGGTTGTGAGCAGCCTGGGGCAAAGCAGGATTGCTGCTGACCCCCCTTCGTAATCATCACCTTCCTTTGTACAAGTCCTTTGGGAGCCTTACAATTGCCCTTCTTTCGTATCTGGTGACTCTTGGGGACATTCCCCGCATTAGGTTGGGCAAGAGGATTAGCCTGAGCACTGAGCGAGCGCCCCGGGAGGCCTGAAGCCAGAGCCCGCAGTGTCGGCACAGGGAACGGAGTGCGTTCTCCTTGAGGGGTCATCCGCTCCTCACCCCCTCAGGTCTTGGGCGGTTGTCTGGACCCCTGTCTCCTTTTATTGTGCATGTACCTACATGGTGAACCTCTAATAAAAGCTCCTCCTTGTTCCCAGTGCACACTTGACGCAGTCATACGTGCCCCTGCTGATTTTGGAGCACCCTGCTCACGCTGGCCCTAGCAGCAGGTCCCTGATGCCCCTCGGTATCACATGGCTCTGGGACATGTTCCCTCTTGTTCTACCCAAGCCCTGAAGAGGGACATCCTGCCCCCAGGTGCACGGAGGCTTGGGTTCTGTCAGCATCCCCATCCGGTGCCAGCACAGCCCTGCCTGAGGGTCTTGTTGCCAGGGCAGGGCTGAAGCCTGGGGGCAGTGTGGGATTCTCAGTTTTGGCTGTTGTTGCTGCACAGAGCTGGACTGGGACACATCCAGGGGAGCGTCCTGGGAGCCACAAGACAGTGTTGCGTGGCAGTGTCTGGGTCAGGGCTGGCACCACGGCCAGGGGAGCCTTTCAGGGAGTGTGTGTGCCCCCAGGCCACCCAGAGTGCTCCTGAGGCTGGAAGACAAAGAGCATTGTGCTCTTGGGACCCCTTGGACCCAGCCAGTGTGTCTGAGCCCTCAACCTGTTTTCTGTGTATACCCAGGAGCATAAGGTGCTGCTGACAGGAACCCCCCTGCAGAACTCGGTGGAGGAGCTCTTCAGCCTCCTGAATTTCCTGGAGCCACAGCAGTTCCCCTCAGAGACAGCCTTCCTGGAGGAGTTTGGAGACCTGAAGACAGAGGAACAGGTACCTGGAAGAGTGATGCTGGTGACTGTTAGCACAGGCCACTGGGATGCATGGTCACCAAGACAGGCACGCACTCAGACGTGTGCTTCATGGAAGTGAATAGGACTCCTCATGCCAGGAGAAGCAAAGTTGTGACAGAGCCCCTAGCACTGCTTTGGAGAGAGGAGACCAGCCTGTGCCAAGGCAGTGGTCTGCTCCCTACCTAGCTCCCTGCTGCCCCTTGCATGCTTGGGCAGCACAGCTCACCCGACTTTCCCACCTGGTCTGTCCCTGAGACCAACAGGAATGTAGGGGGATCAGTAAGTCCATGTGTCAGTCGCCCGTGTCACGTTCCCCTGGGGAGCCGTCCTCCAAAGTTCCCCTTGAGCATGCGTCACAGAAAGCAGCTCAGTCCCCTGGGCTGTCTTGCTGCCATTTGAATGTCTGGCTTAAGTGGAGATTGCACAAAGATCATCATTCTGAGGGAGCAGGCACAGGCACATAGAGCAACCATCATCTCAGCTGCTATCGAAGGTCTCAGCTCTCCTCCTGCAGCAGACACATTTACCCAAGGCTGCCAGCAGCAGAAGCGTGCGGAGTTCATGGCCCAGGGTCACTCACATGCCTGCCCCAAGGAAGCCGGCCCCTGAAGTTGTCCTGGCTGTCAGCAGAGCAGCTGCTTCATGGTCATTTGTAGTGGGTTTCCAGCCTGGGGAGGCTCTAGCGTTGCAGGCCGCTCCGCTGTTGTCACCATGTGCTTGCCATGCAGGGAGGGCAGTGAATCTCTGCGCTTGCTCTGGCAGGTGAAGAAGCTGCAGTCCATCCTGAAGCCCATGATGCTGCGACGGCTGAAGGATGATGTAGAGAAGAATCTGGCACCCAAGCAGGAGACCATCATTGAGGTGGAGCTGACCAATATCCAGAAGAAATACTACCGGGCCATCCTGGAGAAGAACTTCTCCTTCCTCTCCAAGGGTGCCAACCAGCACAATATGCCCAACCTCATCAACACTATGATGGAGCTGCGGAAGTGCTGCAATCACCCATATCTCATCAACGGTGAGGGCTGTGCACAGGAGGTGTGGGGGGGACGGATATCACTGCAACATATACTGGTCACGACCTGCAGAGCTCACCCAGCTTGGGAGCCAGCTGAGGCCCTCATGCCATCTGCTGCTGGTGTGGTTGTGCATCCAGGCGCAGCACAGGATGCAGTGATCTGCCTTGTTGCCCTCACAGGCAGCCCAGCTCCCTGCAAGTGCTGCTCGCTGTTGGGCACCTCAGGGTCTTGCGAGGCTTGCTTTGTTTGGGGGTATTCTGGCATGGGACCCTCTCCAACATCCCAGCCTGGCTTGTTCTGCCAAGAGCTGGTGCAAGCCCTGAAGAAGGAGTAGAGTCACAGGAGTGAAGGGGCTTCTGGAGGTCTCTAGTCAACCTCCCTAGATCTGATTGACTGCATGGGTTCTGTTCCTCATGTGGTGGCTTGCTGTTGCCCTGCACGGGAGGCTGGGGGCAGCTGCACTGCCAGCCTCGCCAAGAGCTTACGTCTCTTCTCACCTGGCAGGGGCAGAGGAGAAAATCCTGGAAGACTTCCGTAAAACACACAGCCCAGAGGCGCCAGACTTCCAGCTGCAGGCAATGATCCAGGCGGCCGGGAAGCTGGTGCTCATTGATAAGCTGCTTCCCAAGCTGATTGCCGGTGGGCACAAGGTGCTCATCTTCTCCCAGATGGTGCGCTGCCTCGACATCCTGGAAGACTATCTCATTCAGAGGCGGTTAGTACAGGCTTCAGTATTCACCACAGCTCCTCCACATCACCTCCATCCTGCACTGTAGATACAGAGTGGAAACAGCCCAAGGTGGGGATTTGGCCATTCTGTGCCCACGTACCAAAGAATCTGAGTTACAAGCTACTGCTGGTGGGTGCAGAGACCCCAAAGCTGGGCAGCTCTGACCTGTCCATTCTGCGTTGCCTGGGGCTAGTCCTAGGAGTGACCACATGGAAATAGGCCCTTCTCTTGGTCCTGGTTCCCATGAGCCTCATATCCGTGCACCACGCGTGGGGTCATTGATGATTTTGCCATCATAAGAGGAACGACTTTTGGGAACAACTACAGTGCACACAGGCTGATGGGGCCAGAACCTCCACCTGTGCACAGGTCCTGCCAGTAAGTCCCAGCTGCCTGCATGCCCACACACAGCCCGGGGGAAGGAGCAAGAAGGGGTTTGTAAGCTGCAGCTAGTTCAGGCCCTGCTGTGATCCTGCTCTCACCTCTTCCCCTCTCGGAGCAGGTACACCTATGAGCGCATTGATGGGCGGGTGCGCGGGAACCTGCGCCAAGCTGCCATCGACCGCTTCTGCAAGCCCGACTCGGATCGCTTCGTCTTCCTCCTGTGCACGCGGGCAGGTGGGCTGGGCATCAACCTTACCGCTGCTGACACTTGCATCATCTTTGATTCGGACTGGAACCCACAGAACGACCTCCAGGTAACAGGCTGGGCCGGGACAGGCTGCCGGGAGGTCCTGCAGCACAGCTCCTGTCACTCATGCCAGCCGGGGAGGGAAGGGCAGCAGCACCTGGCTGTACTGGGCATGGGGTCCTGTGCTGGGAGAGCCGGCAGGAGTGCAGACAGAGGGGACACGTCATGGGGGAGATCACGGTGTGGCACTAAAAGCACGGGTGGGCCACAGGCCAGGCAACACTTTGTCCATACCTGGTGTTGGAGGGGGTGAAGTGTTGGGTGCCCCCATCTGCAGAGAGCCAAGGCTGACACAAGCCTGAGCCTTGTGTCCTTGCCTAGGGGTGCAGGGGTCTCTGATTCCTGCTCCACAACCGTGCAGGCCTGGCGTTAACCAGCACCCGTTGGCAGACCCCTGTCAGGTCAGCCACAGGCAGTAGATGAGGGTGCTCTGGTGGGTGGGAGCTGATTGTGGCTCAGGTGGGTGAGTGGTGGGTGCTGGTGCAGGGGGGCACAAGCCCCATGGCTCACTGTGCTTGATGCTGTGCCCTCTGCACTCCCAGGCTCAAGCTCGCTGCCACCGGATTGGGCAGAGCAAGGCGGTGAAAGTCTATCGCCTCATCACCAGGAACTCCTACGAGCGGGAGATGTTCGACAAGGCCAGCCTGAAGCTGGGCCTGGATAAGGCTGTGCTGCAGGACATCAACCGCAAGGGCAGCACCAACGGGGTAGGATGGCTGTCAGAGTGGGGCTAGGCGGGAGGCGCTGCGGGAGAGCTCTCCTCCTTCCCCTGCAAGTCACTGCGAGGTTGGAGCAGAGACCTGGGCAGGCTTCTGGGGAGGGAGAGCCCGGTCCCACACACTCACATTGCTGCTGTCTGGCCTGGCAGGCTGTCTCTGCACTGCCATGGGGTTGGGTGACACGTGGTACTGTGTATGGGTGACAGGGACTGAAATTCCTGACAGTCCCTCAGGCGGTGTCTTGAAGTAACCTCTGCTGTAGCAGCAGCAGGTCTGGGTTGGCTTGGGGCATCTCTGCCCTCCCTCCTGGGGCTGATAGAAGAGCCTCCTCCTGCTGTGCAGTGCCCAGGGTGGCTGGCCAGGTCAGTGATGCCCCCATGTTTTGGGCAGGTTCAGCCGCTCTGACAGAGGGAGGTGGACGCCC
>NW_008825251.1:633978-644824 GCF_000699105.1 Pygoscelis adeliae
AGCAGCTCTCAAAGATGGAGGTGGAGGACCTGCTGCGGAAGGGTGCCTACGGCGCTCTCATGGATGAGGAGGACGAAGGATCAAAGTTCTGCGAGGAAGACATTGATCAGATCCTTCAGCGCAGGACACAGACCATCACGATCCAGTCTGAGGGGAAGGGCTCCACCTTTGCCAAGGTGTGCTGTGCTCCATCAGGAGGGAAGGGGGACTCCCCCCGGGGTGGTAGGGGACATGCTGGGAGCGCGCAGGGCAGTAGTGGTGGGCTTACTTCTTAACTGTGTGTTGAGACATGTCCACATGGATGCCAAGCTCTCCTGCCTGTCCTGCTGCACCCAGGAGTGAGACGTTGCTGGGGCATGGCAGCAGCTTGGTCTCCTGTCTCACTGGTGGTCAACAGAGCACTGAGGAGGGGTCCACCAGTCTGGGTGGGTGATGTGAGGCTGCCCGGGAGGGTTCAGCTTGCCAGCTTCCACTTTTCCTTTGAAGCTGGCTTAGGCTGGTGAGAAGGCAGTGCCAGGGTGTGCCCTGTCACTAGGCCAGCAGTGTGGACGGATGCAGAGCTGCTCTTGTGTCCCAGTTGGGGCACTGCAGGGTGGAGGGTTTGCTCTTCTGATGGGCTGAGGACTCCTTGCCGTGGCAGCAGGCCATGCCCAGAGCTAGATCCTCTGCCCAGGGCTGGTGTGGGCAGGGTCAGGCCTCTCCTTGGGGAGGATGGATGAGTTCAAAGCCCGGGTGAGATCCAGTTCTGAGCTGGGCTGATCTTCTACTCCTGGGCTGAGCTTATTTGATCCAGTCTGTCACCTCCCCTGCCCTTCTGGACACTGGTGCTGCCTCGGTGTGGTGCTTCGCCAAGCAGAAATGCAGATGGAAACCTGGGCTGCCGGTGGTGTGGGAAGGAGTTGTGTTACCTTCAGCACAGCCTTCCCGCAGCGCAGCCCATCTCTGTCTCCAGCCTCACTCTTCTGCTGCCGTGGGTCCTGGCTCTGCAGGGAGACCACCAAGGAGGTGGTGGGAACCAGCTGCTGGCCTGCACAATGCCCGAAGCTGGGTGCTGCTGTACCATGGGAAGCTGTGCACCATGGGCACTCACATCCCCACAGGAGAGAGCCCGAGGAGCCAGCTCTGTGCCATGCTTGTGGCTGGTTGTCCGCTGGGGGCACCAAGGGCCATCTGTCCCTCCTCCTCTTGCGGGTGGCACAGCCCAGGCTCCGTTTCCAGCAGGTCAGGGAGGACAGCAGAAGAGAGGGGTTCAGCTCCCTTAAGCAAACAGAGCCCTCTGGCATGTGTCAACATGGGGTGTAACACCCCATGGCAGCGAGACTGTGCGCTGCAGACAGATCTGTTGGGGATCTCTATATGGGGGAAGGCACATCTGGATGGTGGGTTGCAGCCTGTTCACTCCTCTTCTTTCACTCCCAGGCCAGCTTTGTAGCATCAGGAAACAGAACTGACATTTCCTTAGATGACCCCAACTTCTGGCAAAAGTGGGCCAAGATAGCAGAGCTCGATACAGACGCCAAGAATGAAAAGGTAGGATCCAGCTCGTGGCTCGTGTGCCCCACAACTGATCTGACGCCGCGCGGCATGGTCTCCAGGCAGGAGCTGTGTGCTTCCGCTGGGCTCGTGAAGGGACGTGTGTTAGGCATCGGGAATTACTACAAGAGAAGACTGACCCATGCCCCGATTACTTTAGCCACATGTTGGGCTGTGTCTACCTGGTATTTCAGGGTGCTCAGTCTGTGCTCCCAGCTACTCCCAAGCCTCGTTAAGAGGCGACAGTTGGGGCTGGCAGCATGTGAGGGGAAGAGAGGATGAAACAGCCAGCACAATGGCATGCCTGTGAACCCAGCAGACTGGTGTGACTGCCTGTGCGTGAGCTGGAGCTGTGCCAGAGTTTCCCCACAGCACAGGCAGGCATGAGTGCCTACCGCTGCCAGCCAGGTTGGGTGCTGGCAGCCTGGGCAGCTGGGGCTGGGGCTCTGGTGTGGAGCAGTGCCAGGATGGTCCCATGCTGCCCTCCAGGTGCCAGCTCTGATCTCCCAGCTCCCTGGCTGTCTCACCAAGCCTAGAGACCTTTGTTAGCTCAAGGCACGCCAGGGCCAAGCTCCTCTGTGCTCTGGCAGGGCACAAAGGGGCCCAAGTGCCAGCTCTTGCTGTGGCTGGGGATTGGTGGGGTAAGCAAGGTTCTTAACCTGCATAACCATTCCCCAGCCCAAACCCAAGTCCACGTGAGCCCTGGCACCCTGGGCAGAGGGGAGCATTTGGCCTGGCAGCTCTGGAAGAAGCCTGGCGAGCTGACTTGAGTTTGTATACTCCAGCCCTTTGAGTCCTGGAGCTCACAGTGCCAGGCACATTCGTTTCACCACAGCCTCCCAGCTCCCACCACCCTGGTTCTTGATGGCTAAGGAGGTGGTGTTTGTTATGGTGAAGCTCGGCAGGGTGCCCCAGCTCTCCCAGCAGCAGGCAGAGAGGAAGCTGTGCTGCGTGCAACTGCACCCACTGGCCCGGGCTCCCTCTCCTCTCCCCGGGTAGTCCTCCAGACCCTTTGCAGGGCTGCAGCACCCATGGGCCTGTTCAGGGAGCCTTCAACCCAGCAGCAAGTCCAGCCATTTAGTGACCTAGAAGCAAAGTGGACTTGCAATTAGGTGAGGCTGCTGGAGAGCAGGTAATGATGAGCAAGCAGGTCGCTGGAATCAGTCATGCATCACGTGGTCCTGTTTAATGCCAAGGTAATAACCATAACAACTGTGCTTCTCTGTTGTGATTTATTCATAACGTTTAATGTATGGGTTCCAGCAGCAGCCTGGGAAGATTTTGAGGAGCTGCAGTGGCATGACGGTGCTGAGAACACTGCTGGTCAAGAGGCTTGTGTCAGGCACACTGGCACCCTCAGGTCCCAGCCTCTCACCAGCTTCGTGGATATGAGGGCACCCCAGAACTGGGGGCCCTCACTGAGCAAGCACTGGGCTGTGGTGCTGTAGTGGGAGTAGTGTACTGGCTGGGCTGGAGCAGGCGGTGGGTGCTGGCTGGAACGCAGTACCTCTTTGCAGAAGAAATGTCTCTTTCTAGTGAACACGCCAATACTGTGAAGGCTGTGAGGTGCCCTGCTGCTTCCCTGCCTTGTTTGCGCTCACAGACGAAGGCAGGTTGCAGGGAGGTTGAATATCATGGCTGTGGCACTGGGTTTGTCAGAGCATTGTTGTGTGTGGATGCTTTGTCTGGTTTGGGTCTCAGAGCTCTGTCCTAGGTTAGAGCAGGCTGGGGAAGGGGCTGCCAGGGGCTCAATGCTTCAGGGGATGGACACAGCCCTGCATGGTGTCTGCAAATGCTCCCTCTTGCTCAGCTTCTCATCTTCTTTGAGCAGGAGGGTGCAAGCGAGGTCATCCAGGCCAGCTGGGTTTGGCCCTGACAGTGTAAGGGGTGTTGCGAGAGGAGCTCCGGCTTGGGCAACTCCTCCAGTACTTCCCCCTGCTCTTACAGTGTCGAATGCTCCCTCGTGCTGCCTGTTGGATATTTTCCATATCCAACGGAATACTAGCCGCATTCACCCAAGTCTGGGGCGTTGTTTGAAGACCATGTGGGTCAGGCTCAATATCCAGGCATTGTTTTAGAAACAAATCTCTCTAAAAGCTGAATGTGAATAGGGATGAAGGGAGCTGCCCAGAGCTTCTCCTGGCCTGATGGAGCAAGAAGGGTCAGGTTTGGATTGTGCCGCTCCTTCCTCCGTCAGCATTTGCAGCCCTGCTCTCCTGCCTTCAGGGATGGGAACAAGGAGTAAAGCCAAGTGGATCTGGCAGGCCCGTCACCATGTCTGGGTGAGGGAGTTGCGGACTGTAAATGGATGCTCCCAGAGTCTCGCCTCTTGCCCTCACTGGCAAATTGGTTCCTTCCCAGCAGCGGCCATGGGCAAATGCAGCAGCTGGAGCTCCAGCGAGCTGGTACTCGGCTTCTCCTGGCCTGGTGTCAGAGCTGCCAGACGTTCCCCACGCGGCTCTGGGGAGCATCTCCTGGGGGCAGCATCCTTGTTCTCTGTCCCTCCCTGCTCTGCCCACGAAAGGAGCTCTCTAGCTGAGCACTGAGATGGAGCTGGGAGGGTTGATGACTCTGCCTGTTGGGAGGCAGGAGGGGACAGATGGGGTCCCATCTCTCTGCTGGCCCTGCTGAGCTCATGGGCTTGACTGCAACCCGGGCCTCTGCTCCCAGCTCCTCCATCAAGCGCAGGGCACTGCAGCCGGCTTCAGTGCGGCCCCAGGGCCTGCCAAAATTCCAGCTAAGGCAGCAACGCTGTAGAGATGGTGTTAGACAACAGCAAGAGGGAGGCGCCCCACAGCTCTGCAGAGCTCACTGCTCTATCAGGGAGAATGGGAGAGGGGGCGTGTGTGTGTGTCCCACATGCTTGAAATCCAGGCAGATTTAGATGACATGGATTCATTTGACAGGGTGGGGGGAAGGAGAGGAGGCAGGTACATGCTATTTAATTTCATATTGCTCCTTCCTGCACCTTCTTGGAAGCTGCCTTTCCTCTTCCGGCACACCCATCCCCTCCCAGTACAGAAATTACACTGCCTCCAGCACAGCGCTCAGCGCAGGCGGTGCTGGGAGGGCCAGGAGTATGATTCAGAGCTGAATCAGCTTCTGGTTGTCAGCAGTTTGAACCCAGAGGGCCTGATTTTCAGCCTGCCATCGTTCAGGCTGAATTTTGTGCTGGCCGGGAATTGTCTCGTGTGTGCGGGCAGAGCCGCACGCAGGTAATTTGGAGCAGGTATCCCAGTGGGAAGGTGATGGCTAGCTATGGGGCTGGCAGGTTGGGAACCAGAGGCATGAGCAGAGCAGGGTGGCAGTGTGGAGAAGAGGACATACTGTGCCCTGATGGAAGGCAGGTATTTCTGCCCATACCTGAGCACGTTCTCCTCTCTGCCCCTCATAGGAGAGCCTGGTCATCGACAGGCCCCGGGTGCGGAAGCAAACCAAACACTACAACTCCTTCGAAGAGGACGAGCTGATGGAGTTCTCTGAGCTGGACAGTGACTCGGATGAGCGACCCACGCGCTCACGGCGCTTCAACGAGAAGACACGGCGGTACCTGCGGGCTGAGTGCTTCCGTGTGGAGAAGAACCTGCTCATATTCGGGTGAGTCTCGCCCACTCCCGGAGAGCACAGCCACAGCCTCCAGCTGCCCTAGCACGCACAGGGGCCACTGGCTGCCCCAGCCACCTTCTGTCCATCCTGCTTGCAGTGTCCCCTCCTTCCAGCAGTGACCTCCCTGGTGGGACCTGGGCTCTAAGCGAACATTTGGGACGGAAGGAGAGTTAGGGTGGGCAAATCATGAGCTGGCAGTCGATACTTCCAGAGTCTGCTCCTGCCTCTGCCCTGTTCAGTCCTGGGCAAACCTCTCCCCCTCTCTGCTCCCGTAATGTGGGGGCAGAACACCCCTATCCAGGGGAGCTGGCAGGGCCGTTCCCCTGAGCGAGCTCCTGGAGAGAGGTGCCGGCGAGGTCTCTAGTTGCACAGGAGTGTTTACTCTGTCTATGTTCCTGCTGTTCCAGCTGGGGACGCTGGAAAGATATCCTGACCCACGGGCGGTTCAAGTGGCACCTGAATGAGAAGGACATGGAGATGATTTGTCGGGCCTTGCTGGTCTATTGCGTCAAACACTACAAGGGGGATGAGAAGATTAAGAGTTTTATCTGGGATCTCATCACACCGACGAAGGATGGCCAGAACCAGGCTCTGCAGAATCACTCAGGTATTGCGTGTTCTCTCTGCCATTGCACCTGTACCCGTCGCCACTGTGCCAGCCTACGGGACCGAGGCTGCAGAAGTCAAAGCAGAGCTGATTGAAACAGCCAGCAAGCAGTTGTGCTTGAGCACCGTGACTCTCTCTGCACAGAGAAAGTGGCTGCCATGGGACTGACCTCCACACTGACGCTCAGAGCCAGCAGCAGGGGCTGGCTGGCTGGGGGGGGGAGGCTGTTTCCTGGCTTCCAGTGCCATGACTGGTGCAGAGAGCGCCTTGTGGTGGGAGCAGAGATGCCATCCTACTCTCAAATGGGCGCTGCTAAGTTTTCTCTGGCCTGTGAATACTGTCAGGGTTCCCCCGTGCCGGGGGACACCGGGCAGTGAGCTCGTGGGACGCTGGTGACCGTATGAACACATTGGGTGTGATAGGTGTGAGGGTGCATATTCTATGAGTGTAGCATGCCTGGCTGCTCCTCAGGGCATCACAGGACACGGCGTGGATCGTTGTGCAGGGACCCTACCTGTGCCTGTTGGCAGCCCCAGTGCTAACGCCAACAGCTGAGACTGCCAGGCATGGCACTCGTGGCTGCGCCGGGGAAGCTGGTGGTGCAGTCTGTGCAGCCATCTCACCCCAGGTCACCAGCTTCTGTCTCCTCTCATCATGGTTCTTGTCCCAGACATACTGGTCTGCAGTGCCTGCCCTGATGGGTGGAGGTGCAGCGTTGGTTTGTCCTGAGACCTCTGCAATGCAGAATCCTACCCAGGTGATGCTGCCTTCTCTCACTCCATCTAGCAGGACCCTTTATCTCAGGTTTGGCTGTGCCCTCCCTGTTCAGAGCACTCGTACGCTTATTTTCCAGTGTGTGTGAGGTCCACATATCACACCACATGTCCAATTTGTAATTGCACCTGCATTCTGTTGGGTGGAGGTTTCCAGTGTACCCTCAGCTTCAGACAGGGGCCGCCCAGAGCGTTCCCCAGCCCTGCTCTCCCACTGTCGCTGACTCTGCCTGGGCGGTGGGGCACTGCAGATTCACCCCCCTGCCTGCAGTGCAGCATCTGCTCTCTGTAGGCATCCCTTGGGGCTGGAGCAGCACAGCAAATAGAGCCCACCATGCAAACAGCATTGTGCAGCCGCTGTGGCTTTTGTCTTTAATGATATGAAGACAGAGCCGGTGCTGGCTCCTTGGATCAGCTGGAAGGTTGTGGCCTGGGACACTTGGTCATTCTGTGTCAGAGGACTCTGCGCTGACCTAGCAGCACAGCGCCTGCGGCCTGCGGCTTTCAGGACAGGTGAGTTGGGCTGGGAGGGCCAGCTGGGGGAGGCCATGGCGCTCCCTCGGGGTGGTCAGGGCCCCACGGCTGTGTGCTGCTTGTTGTGCACTTGTGATCTGTGGCGCAAGGTGAGTACCGAGGAGGCTGGGAGTCTCCAGCCTGCTTTTGGCATCAGGGAGCCAGGCTGAAACCTGGGGCTCCTGTTTCGAGGCGGTAGAGCACAAGGAAGGCTATTCTGGAGTGGTGCTGTCGCTGAGCCCCGAGAGCATGCTGCGTGTTACTTGGTGCTTAAAACCCGACATCACCATTTCCTTCTGTCTGGAAATGTCCAACTGGCTTTACAGTGTGAGGTCCGAGCACGTGGCCTTCAGTGGCTTCCTTAAGTTACTCCAATCACCTCCTACAATGTGAGCCAGTCTCGCAGTGCTGCCTGCTGCCCTTGCCACACAGCCGTGCCCAGAGCGGTGCTGGGACTGGACTCGAGAGCCCTGTGGGGAGCAGAGCAAGAGTAAGAAACAAACTGGTCGATATGAATGGGCTTGATTTAGATATGCCAAGTAACGAACAAGCTGCGGTTTCAGTGGAGGGTGAGGAATGCTTTAGTGCAAGAGCAGCACTAAAAATTGGATATTTAGCAGAGGGAAGCAACCAGGAGCTTCTCCATCAGTTCTTCAGAATGGCTTTTCCTACCTGTGAAACCTCCATGTGGTCTTGGCCAGAGGAACAACAAAACCATCTAGCCTAACCTCAGGAGCAGCCACACGGCAGGTGCTGCTGTGGCTTGCCAAGGAGCCTGAGGTACCACTCATATTTGCAGAGAGCTGACCAGGCAAGACATGCTCTGGGCCTCCTTGATGTGCAGAAAAACAACAGCAACCTCCAGCCCTTTCTAGTGCATCCTGGGGCTATTCCTTCTCAATCCCATATCTGCGGGACTACAAGGGGCGAGCATAGCACGCAGGCAGCCCAGCTCAGACCTCTGCTCTGATCCAGCCCCGTCCTGCCTTCCGTCCTGGAAGAGGCCAAGGTGCTGAGGAAGCAGCGTTTGCCCAGAGTTCGTCAGGCCAATTCGGTGCTGGGGACAGGAGCCCTGGTGCCCACTGCAGGCCTCCAGCAGCCACCTGGGCTGGAGCCCTTGTCCTGTCGTGGAGCTGCAGACTTTATGCAGGGGTTGAGGACACGGTGACACTCTCTCTTCTTCCCTGGTGTCACAAGACCAGACGGATGGGACGGGACTGCTGAGACACTTCTTTCCCTTTCACACACACAGGCAGGAGAGGACATCTGCAGGACCCTGCCTTAGAAGCGGCTGCCCAGGGAGGCAGCTCATCCCTCTCAGAAGGCTCCAAACAATAGTGACCCCACCAGGAGTTGTTCCCATGTTCTGCTGTGAACTCACATCTTATTTCAAGGTTGAAAATGTATTTAATTTTCAGCTCCAGCCACTGGATCTCAATTTATCTTTGTCAGCCAGATGACACTGGGTTCCTTTTCACTTCGTTATCTTTGCCAAGTTAAATGCCCCCTGCAGTGATCTGGTTGCCACGCAGCCCTCCTCCTGATGCATGGAACAGGAAACAACCCTTACAGATCAGATCATCAGTATTGTCTTCTGGTCTTTGATCATTTGGGAGCCTCTTGTTTGAACTCTTGTCCCAAATCACTGTGTTTACCCCATAGGGTGAAATTCAGAGCTGGCTGTAGTGTCCAAGTAAGGCTCTAAGAGCCGTGCACAGGACCAAGGTCCCTTCCATGCTTCTCTGTGATATTTTTGTACATCAAGGGGCCACGTTATCCTTTGGGCTCAGCATTGCACTGAGAACTCACAGCACTTCAGTTTCTGTGGCGACCCCCAGGTTTTTCTTGGAGACGGAGCCTCCCATGCTCTGTGTTTACCCTGTGAACTTCCCCCACCCTGGCTTGCCGACCTGCAGCCAGGAGCTTTGCACGGCCTCCTCCAGCTCCCTGGCTCTGCTGCCCTGCCTGCGCACCGCAGGGCCAGAGATGCCTCGAGGCGGTGCCTGGTCTGGCCCACAGTGCCCACGGTGCTCACTGGCTGCCACTTGCTGTTACAGGCTTTTTAGCACCGGTGCCCAGAGGCAGGAAGGGGAAGAAGACGAAGAACCAGATGCTGCTTCCCGAGATAAAGAACGCGGACTGGCTCGCCACCTGCAACCCCGAGGTCGTCCTGCATGACGACAGCTACAAGAAGCACCTCAAACAGCACTGCAACAAGTGAGTGCAGGAGCCCATGTCAGCTCATGTAGACCATAGACTGAGGGCCTTTAGCATGGGGAGGGTGGGAGGGAGCTGCAAAAGGCTCACAGCCCATGCAGGATCACCATGCTCCAGCTGCTGGACCGCTCTCGGATGCTCCTCCAGCTAACGGGAGCCGTGCCCTGAGCAGCAAACCTCCGGCTGCAGGGTCCCAGCAGATCGCAGGGCTGGGCACTGTGGCAGGACACCGCATGGCCGGTGCGTGTCCTGCTTTGAGGAGGTGGGTCCTCCCACATGGGGAAACACGGTGTCGAGCAGGTTTCTCTGGCCTTGCTGACCCTCAGAGCGTCCCCCTGCAAATGCTCTGGCAAGGGCCATTGGGCCAGGCCCTAGGCTGGCATCTGAGCACCTGCGTGCTAGCGTGTGTTCCTCTCTGCTGCCCCGGGACAGGGTTCTGCTGCGGGTGCGAATGCTCTACTACCTGAAGGCTGAAGTGCTGGGGGAGGCCGCAGACAAAGCCTTCGAGGGGACCCCTGCCAGGTAGGGACCTTATGGTGAACCCCTGCGATGCTTCTCGGGGAGGTGGTGGCAGCGCTCGAGCACTGCCACAGCCATCCAGCCCAGCAACGACTGGGCTCACTGCGGCTCTGGGTGAGTCAGACCCTGTGGTCAAATCCCTAGGTCTTGCTCAGGCAAAACTTCATCCTTAGATGGCAGCTCTGCCTGAGCAGGGACCATGGCCATGGCAGCCCTGTTGAGGCAGCTCTGAGGCTGCAGCACCAGCCTGGGGGGGTGGTGAGGACACTCAGGGACACCCTGCAGCCTGCAGGAAAATGTCTCCACATGCTGCCTGACAAATTGGCCTTTAATCCAAAGTGGGATTGGAGAGAGACTGTGCCTGGTTCCCAGGGCCAGGCCTCAGAGCAGAGCATGCCCCATCGCTGTGGCCTGCAGTCCCTTCCCAGCACTGAGGACAAGGGGGCTGACAGGCTCTGTTAATGCCACTGAGCCTGCAGCCTGCCAGCTCCTGATCTTCCTGCAAAGACTCAGCTCTCAGTGCTTCAGAGAGAAGTGTGATATGCTGAGCTTAATTTCCTAGAGCAGAGGCTGCTGCCTTCCCCAGCACAGCTCCATCAGCATGAGTCTGTGTGGAGGGGATGTTGCAGCCCACCCCACCAGATGTTCTATTCTTTTGGGGCTGGTAGGTTTGAAGTGGTTTCCTCCAAGAGATGCTGTTCAGATCAGTTAGGATCTCCAGTCCTCTGGTGTTGCTTGGGTGGGAGGGGAGAGGGGCTGTGCAGCCTCCCCATCTCTAGAGAAAGACGATGTGGAAAGCAGTGAGTTGCGGTGCAGCCAAGGCTCCAGCTCTCTGACCCCAGGGAGACGTGCACACCAGGCCATGGCAAGGCCCCAGGCCAGCCTTGTATTCATTAGCTGTCCCCAAGCCAGTGGGTGATGCCTCCTGTCTCCCCCTGCCCCTGCCCAGCAGTACCCAGTGCGCTCCAGTGTCTGGTGAGGCTGGGAGAGGGGCGTTCATACCTTGTTCTGCCACAGGGAGCTGGACGTGCTGCTGCCAGACATTGACTATGTGGAGATCCCAGTGGACTGGTGGAAT
>NW_008825251.1:644834-667473 GCF_000699105.1 Pygoscelis adeliae
GGGGACTGGTGAAAGCCCGAAGCCGATAAATCCCTGCTCATCGGCGTCTTCAAGCACGGTGTGTAATCAGCTTGTCTGGTGGGTGCCAGTGCGTGAGAGGGATCCAAGTGGAGCACCTGGCCAGAGCTCCGGTACCTGGAGGGGACGTTCACGTCAGTGCGAGGGGGCAGAGCCGCAGCCATGCACCATAGCCACACAGGGCCAAGGCAGCTTTCCCCATGCGCTGCCAGCTGCGGCGCTGCCAGCTCGTTCGGGTGGTGGGGCAGGCACACTGCTGTGCCCAGTCTCGTGGCAGACTCCTCTGGTTTGCTGGGAGCAGCGTGCAGTTGCCACGTGAGGGCGAGGAGGAAGGCACAGAGCCTATCCTGGCATCCCCAGCCTTGTCATGAAGTCCCCCTGCAGCTTCCAGGAGCCACGGGGCTGTTTGCGCCCAGCTGCAACCTGCCACGGGTGCTGTGCACAGCTCTCCGGGCGCTGCGCTGCCTACCAGGCAGGCTGGTGGGATGGAAAGGCTGACCTTTCTCTTTGCCCGCTGCCCAGGGGCTGCAGAGCAATTAGCAGCTTTTGGGAAAGTGTTCTGAATTTCTGGGGGTGAGAATTGCTCTCACAGCAGCACAGACAGAGAGTGAAAGCCAGGTGGGGAGCTGTGTCCCACAGAGCAGGAGGTTCGCCTGAACCAGGCTCAGGCCTGGCTTTGTGCCGTCTTTTTCCTTTCTGATGGCCCATGGCGGTTGGCAGGTTACGAGAGGTACAATGCCATGCGGGCGGACCCGGCGCTGTGCTTTCTGGAGAAGGTGGGCATGCCAGATGAGAAGCTGCTCTCTGCGGAGCAGGGCGTCAGCGACGGGGCCCACGACGCTGCCGAAAGGTGGGCAGGGGATGGAGCCGAGCTCTCGGGGGCTGTCTGGCTCACTCCTGGGGGCCATGTTAGCAGTGGGGCAGTGCTGTGGGGTGAGCTGTGCGCAGGGAGAGGGAAGGAAGCAGACCATGCATCTGAGCACAGCGGGCAGGGGGGAAGGCAGGCGGGAGCTGGCTCCACAGCACAAGGCAGAGGGATGGCATGAGCACCAATTCTCCGCTCCCTCCTGCCGACAACTGGCACAGCCAAGGGGGCTGTGCTGCCACTACCAGGGACTAATTCACTCTCTTACCCAGGGGCAGCATGGAAAAGGAAGAGAGCGGTGGAGAAAAGCTGGAGGGGCTGCCAAAGCAGGAGGTGAGTGGGATTCACGGTGATCGATGCATGTCTGCTGCTGCCAGGCCTGCCCTCCCACCCTGCGCTGCAGGCTTAGTGCCGTCAGCTCTGCTGCGGGGCACGGAGGAACCAGCACTGCCGGTGACCCTGCTCTGTGCCAGTTTTGCTGCACCGTGCACGGGCTCTGCCCCACGCTGTCTGCGTCGTCTCTGCTCTCTGGAGCACAGCTTCTGCTGTGGGCTCTGTGTGTTTCCTGCGGACCTGGGCAGCATCCACTTCATGGGGAGCTGATGGCCAGGGGTGCTGGCTCTCGCACTCAGCTTCAGGAGCCATGTGGGGCTGGCAAAGGAGTCGGGGGTGTCCCAAAAGAAATGGCCCTGGGGGAGAGGAAGAGCAGTGAACGAGGCAGCATGGGAGGGTGCAAGGTTCATTTGAGCAGCGGAGGCTGTGGCACTGCTACTGTCCTGGTCAGTGGCACTACAGCCTGTGTCACTGTGGTGGACCACCCCTCCAGGCCCAAAATGGACAGCACTGCCCCTCTGAGCTGCCACCTCCCCTGTCCGTGCTGCTCTGATCCCGTGTGCTGAGGGCAGCCAGTGACTGCAGCCCAAGGGCACAGGACACGTGGACCTGACGTCCTGCCACCCCATACCCTGCTAGGGCTGGGTGGGCTGCGGTATGGGGGTTTCTGTGTGGGGCTGGAGAGCCTTCTCTGATGGTTTCCTTCTGCAGGACATCATGGCTGCTGGGGGGGGGGCAGGTGAGGCCGTATCTCCCGCAGCATGGCGTATGGCTTCACAGGGGCTGGCACGGCACAGAGGCAGGCGCTGCTGGGGGGGAGGGATGTGCTGCTCTGTGTTAGTGGGTGAGGTATGTTAACCTGGGCAGGCTCCTGTCGGGGGCCCTCCCGTGCAGAGTCACGCGTGACCCAGGGATGGGCCCTGTGGCAGGGCAGCCAGGGTCCCGAAAAAGAGTGTTTCCAGCCAAAGCCAGCCAGGGGTGACTAGAAGCCATTAGCCTGCCCTTGTCCATGCAGTTGCCTGCATGAGATGAGCGTGCAGGGTCTCTGCAGTGGGCAGTGCTGGCAGATACCATGGGTTGGCTAGTCCCACTTCTGAGCAGGGAGGAGCAGTCCTCTCCCACACATGGCCTGGCCTGGAGCCATCATTCCTACCCCGATCTCTGCCTCTGGGCTCTCTCTGAAGGAAGATCAGACATGGTGAGGCTGTGAGCCAGCAGCTTTTGGACTGCGGAGGCCCAGGGATGGTCACCACAGCCCCCCACTCATAACTGTGATCCCTTGTGTCCCCCATGGGAGAGGGAAGGCGAGAGGGAGCTCTGGGAGCTGGCCGGAGGGATGCGGAACCTGTGGCTTTGAGTGTTCATTAAATACTAATGTCCTTGCTGATGTTTGAAGCCCAGGATGGCTCCGACTCAGACAGATCCTGCTGGCCTGTCTCATCTGCCCTCACAGCCAGACTGCGGAGGCTCGTCACCGTCTACCAGCGCTGCAACCGCAAAGAGCTGCCTCCCCGTGCCGAGATGCTGGTGCCTGGTAACCATGGATACTGGCTGCAGGACGAGATGTTCAGGAGAGCCTCTGAGATGGACTCGGTGAACAAAGAAATGCAGAAAAGGTAACGCAGCAGAGGGTCCTTTCCAAAGCTGATTTAGGCCAGTTGAAATCCTTGCCCCCCTGGATTTACCCAGGTAAATGTCACCATGGCTGTCCGTGCAGCCAGCTGCCTGTGTGACGGAGGCACGTGGGTCCTTGCTGGGCAGGGAACGCCGCTCCCAGCCGCGAGGGAGCCTTGTGGCTCTGGCAGCCAGCCCAGCCGGAGAGCAGCCTCCGCTGTAGTTTGTGGGTAGCAGCTGGTGACATGGTGGAAAGAAGCGAGGGGACAGCTCTTCAGGGTCAAATCCAGCATCTGCTGGGCCAGGGATCGCACCCAGCCCCAGCAGAGCAGGTGCTTCTGAGCAGTGTTGTGCACTTGGGACACACCGTGGATGAAGGGTTGACAGATGGGCACTGTCACAGCCCATGTGCGTAGCCTTTCTGACCCTCGTGGCTCTCACGCCGCTGCATTAGCCTCCTGCTCATGGCCTCGGGAGCCCAATGGTGGCATATCCTGGTTGCGGTGTGCTCCCATTTCATCTGTGTCCCAGTAAGTGGACGGATGGTGGGACCATCCTGGCACCCTGTGTGGCTCTCTAAAGAAACCGGGGAGGGTGTGCAGCAGGGTGATGCTGCCTCCATCACTGCCAGTCCCCAGTGCACAGCTGTGGGACTTCCTGAGCTGCAGGGGCTCTCTGTGGTTAGCAGTCCTCATGGCTTTGTCTCCTGTGAACCTGTCCCCCTTGCAGGAACCCATGTAACCACTTGGTATCTGTGTTTCCCTGTGCTCTCTGTTCACAGCCTCCTTGTATGGAAGCTGCTCCAGCCCACTGATCTTCCCTCTCCCCTTCCTCTGGACCTCTTCCTGTTGTACTGTCCCCTGGTCAAGGTGGGGGCATCAGTGGTTGTGCTGTGGACACCACAGCAGTCTGGTATTTCCTGCTCTTTAATTCTGTGGGCTTTTTATTTTTGAGTATCCTTACAGAGTGTCCTAGGCAGTTTCCAACCAGCCTTTAATTTGAGGCCTTTCAACAAACTCCCTGTTGGGCTCTTTGATTTGGATCATTGATTTTTTTATTAACTTTCCTCTTGTTATTCTCCTTTTTGGAATGAAATATCACTGCAGAGGGCTCACGGCCCCTGGGAGCAGGGGTGGAAATGCTGGTCTAGGTGTATTTTGGTTAGTTGGGGAGTGCTGTGTCTGCTCTCCCTTGACGTGTCCCAGCTGCTTGCTGGTGCTGGCTCAGAGCTGCCATTCAGAGGAGCTGAGATTTGACTTTAAGCTTTCTTCAGCCTACAGCACTCGCTTTTCTCTGCCGTGACCTGCTCCTGCGCTTGCCCTGCAGTTTGCACCCTGGGTCTGTTCTCTGAGGCCTGTTTCTCTGTGCTCTGTTCGCCTGGGGCTGTATTTGCCCAGGACACTCTTCACCATCTCTGTCCTGGATCATTCCTTTGAGTGATCCCCACGAGCTGAAAGCTCAGAGAGTCCAAGCCAGAGCGAAAGTTGTGCTCTAGCAGTGCTGTAACTGAACCCCCCCATCACCATGGCTGCTTTCCTTCAGTGGAAAGGGGGTGACACCCACCCCTGGCACCCAGGAGTCCACAGGAGTCAGCAGGGTGGATGGTGTTACTGGGACCCTTACGGCAACGAATCCCAGTCCCAGTTTCCCTCTGGAAGAGGCTGGATGAGAGCTGTGTCTGCAGGACCTTCCTTTCTAATTCCTGGTACAGGGAGTTGGCCTTTCCGTGGAGGTGGTGAGACAACTCGATGTGGCAGGAAGCAAGTAGGTGAGATAGGTTTGTGCCTCCACAGAAGCTGCTGGAGCCTGTGCCCCATCGGCAGCACAGCCAGGAGCTGCACTTAGTGTTTTTTCAAACAGCCAAGAGTGTTTTTTCAACAGTGAGCCAAGAGTCAGAGGGCCCGTGGCCTTCGTTCGTCCTCACTATGTGCCATAAGGCAGAGGTTCTCAGGTTGTGGTGATCTTCCTGTTGTGCTCCTCCTGGCAGCTCCCCAAAAACTGGCGGGCAGTAACTAGATAGTCCTCTCTGAGCCTCTCTGCCTGGTGCCTTGCCCATGCTGGCACCAGAACGTGTCTCAGTGGTGTTCATGTCTCCTCCCTGCACCACAGGTGGACCAGGAGGGAGCAGGCTGATTTCTACCGCACAGTCTCCTCCTTTGGGGTTATCTATGACCAGGAGAAAAAGATCTTTGACTGGGCCCAGTTCCGAGCCATCTCTCGACTGGAGAAGAAGACAGATGAGAGCCTGGAGAAGTACTTCTACAGCTTCGTGGCCATGTGCAAGAATGTCTGTGGTCTCCCACTGTGGAAAGAGGATGGTGAGTGGATGGTTGTGCCTCCCCAGCGCAACAGGAAGGTAGAGCAGCCCTGTGGGCTCCAGCCCCTGCTCTCACAGGTCTCATGGAGCTCTCCCATGAAATCACAACCAATTTTATCCAAGACAGCAACCTCTAGATGTGAGGGAGGAGAAGTAGAGAAGCAGCAGACCACATCTCCTCCACACTGGAGCTGGGGGTTGTTTGGGCGATCTGTATTGCTGCTTTCTTTCCGAGCATCTCTCTGCTGGCACTGGACAGAGTCTGCACAGTGCCCGTGCTGTGGTGTAGCTGACTAGAGAGCTCTGCTACAGGGTAAAGCGTGTCTGAACCCATTGCAGGAGGCTTGGGAAGCCCGGCCAACACACAGGGCATCCATTTTCTCAGAGTGCCCTGCAGAGCCCCAGTGCATTGGCACCGTGCAGGACATGGCAGATGAAAAGCTGCTTGGGGGCTATTTAAACACAAAGCAATTTGCTTCTAACAGCAGCAGGAAGGATTCGTCTCAGACCTGTCAGGAGGTCTGGTCTCAGGCACAGTTGCTTGGATGTGTGTGTTAATGCCTTAGGTAGATGTTCCTCATCAAAAGAGCTGCATGAGTTGAGGGACTCCCTTCCCTGAGAACCTGCTGAGGGGCTACCAGAGGCTCAGACCCCAGGGAGCCGCTCTGCCGGCAGGTCTAGGCAGCTCCAGCACTGCTGGCGCTAATGGTGCAGAGCTCAGACAAGACTCTGAAGTCCTCTGCAGCCAAGTGCCACTCTTGGTCCAGCTGCTAAAGTCGAGGGAGTTTACTCCTGTGTGTCCATTTGGTGGCAAATGAATGGAAGGTGGTGAGACTGGGAAAAGAAGCCTCAACGGTGGCTACAAGCACTCACCCCACCTCACCTGCAGTCTGAGCAAGAGTTAAAACTCACCTTGCTCATCTCTGCCTCTGAGTAACTCTCATCAATCTGTATAACGGGGCCTTGGCTTTTCTATCCGTGCTGTAGGTCCCCCAGACCCTGACATCTACGTGGAGCCCATCACGGAGGAACGTGCTGCCAGAACCCTCTACCGTATCGAACTTCTGCGAAAGGTGCGCGAGCAGGTGCTCAAGTGTCCGCAGCTCCACGAGCGGCTCAAGCTGTGCCGGCCGAGCCTCTACCTGCCGGTGTGGTGGGAGTGTGGCAAACATGATCGGGACCTGCTGATCGGCACCGCCAAGCATGGCCTGAATCGCACTGATTACTACATCATGAATGACCCCCAGCTGTCTTTTTTAGATGCATACAGGAACTATGCCCAGCATAAAAGAACGGGGCTCCCAGGCCCAGAAACCCTGTGCTGCCTTTATCAGACTAACTCCAAACTCTACAGTTCCCCTCTGTACAGCCAGGTGGACCGGACTTGCGAATCCCTGGAGAATGAAGCCGAGAGTCAGATCAAGCTAGACACCGTAGACAACACTATGTCCCAGGCTGGGGGCAGTCTGCCGGATGCAAACTGTGAAACATTCATGTCTAAAGTCCGGGACATAATTTCCAGTAACTATGATGAGAGCTCTCTGCCAGACTCGTTGGTGTGCATGATGTACGATGAGAAGGCCTGTAACAGCGAGCAAAGCTCCCTTGCCCGAGACAGCCCAAGTTGCACAGATGTTGGAAGCAGTGTTGCTAAACTCTCTGAGGGCAAGCTAGACGGGGACGAGGATCCGTCTAGCTGCGATGCAGATGCCATGAGAGAGACTCCCTTCCTAGAGGGTTTGCAGGTGGGCTGTGACCGAATGGACAGTCAGAACGAGGAAGCTGAGCCTTCACCTTCTACCCCCGAAAGCGACCCTTCGCGGAGCGTCCCAGCAGAGCTCTGCGAAGCCTTGCAGCAGAAGGGAGATCTCACCAGCCCTGCACCAGTGCTGCCTGAGCACGGTTCCATGGAAGGGGTCATAAGCGTGGGGCTTTACAGTCCCAGTCTTCATAACTATGAAATAAAGGTTCCTCCTGAGCAGAGGTTCATCAATCTGCTGCAGGAGAAAGGAATGGAGGCAAAGTCAGGGCCAAGTCAGAGCCACAGTGAGGAAGATGAGGAGGAAGAAGAGGACGATGATAATTCTGAGGCAGCAGCAGATGTTGTGGAAGGCTTGAGTGGTCCCAGGACCAGGGCCGATTGTGACCCTGAGGCTAATGAACTAGGGGGTGAGGAGCAGAGCTCTGGACTCCCCACACCCGAGGGCACATGCCCAGAAGACGTGAATGGCGAGAGAGAGTCCCTGGGGCTGGGGACGCACGAAGGGCTGGGGGACCCCGGGCCAGAGGGCAGGGAGGACCGTGACCTGGATGAGGAGAGCACCCTGCAGCATTCACCGGGCCAGGCTCAGAGCCAGGCTTTCAGCCTGCCTGCACCTCTGCTGGGGGCCCCAGGGGCAGAGCCCCCCCATGCTGGCGGGGAGGCCTGGGGCCAAGGGGCTGAGGGGCAGGCAGGCTGCAGAGAGGCCCTGCACCCCAAGCCCCAGGGGGTGAAGCAAGAAGAGTGTGAGAACAGAGATGAGGGGGAGAAAGCCAGCAGCAGCCAGAGTCAAGGTACGGTCCTGAGAGCTCCCTCTAGTTGAGAGTCACCTCCGGCTGGGGTGGGAGGGACCTGCTGTCTGCCTTGCAGAGCCAAAGCTTTGGGGCTGCCGAGCCCCCGGAGCAGCCTCCCCTCTGCAGGAGCTGGGGTCCCTCTAGCTGATGTGGTTGGGGAACAAAGGGTTGGTGGTTGTGCTTGCCAGCAGGGCTGGCCAGAACCCCCCACCCGGGGCCCCAGCAGCTCTTCTGCCATAAGCATCCCATGGAATGCAGGATGCCCTTCCCTTCCTGGCACAGGGCACTGCCTGGCGACCAGCTTCTTCTGGAAAGGCATGTGCCCTCCTCCTCGCCCACCCGGTGTATGGGGATGGTCAGGGATGGCGGCCACTGCAATACAAGCCCTCCAGACTCAGCCCAGGGGAGTGCTGGCCCTTCCTGAGCAGCATGGGCCACCTGCCGTGACCCAGAGCTGCTGCGTTTCTTGGTGGCTGGTTGGGGAATAGGACCCTTGTGGAGCCAGCTGGGCGCTGGGGTGGGAAGGTGTGAGGAGTTGCTCCCACCTCGAGAGGGTGAGAGAGGCAGAGCTGTGATGGGCTCTGTTCTCTGTTGCTTTCTCAGATGGTCCGGAGAAGTACTTGGAGGAAGAGAGCAAGAGTTCTGCTTCTGTCCTGCCCGGGGAGATGGATGACCTTCAGGATGCCCGGGCACCGACCATTGCCCAGCTGCTGCAGGAGAAGACACTTTACTCCTTCTCTGAGTGGCCTAAGGTGAGTTTAAAATTGACACTGTTTGTATTGGGAGTGCTACTGCGTAATCCTGACCAGCAGTGGCTCACACAGCCTCAGCTCTGCCTCCTGGTTCTCCGCACACAGCTCCCCATGGATGCTCTAACTGGGGTGCTCTTCCCAAGCACCCGTGCCGTGGATATGCCTGCCGCAAAGCAGTTCCCCGCTGAGCTGAGGTCACCAGGGCTGGCGCTGTCTTTAATCCTGAGATGACATATACATGAGTCAGTTATTCGAGTCCCAGCCTGACACCGTCTGATTCTGTTTTAAGGACCGTGTGATCATCAACCGCATTGACAACATCTGCCATGCCATCCTGAAGGGCAAGTGGCCTTCCTCCAGCCAGCAGTTTGAGACACAAAGCCTGCTGACGGCTCCAGCGGTAGCCAGCAATGCCGGCAGCAGGAACAGCTTTGCTGAGTCAGAAGCCCCCGATCCCAGCTTCAATAATGGGGTGTTAATCTCACAGGTACAAAAGGTGAGGGGGGCCCTCAGGCAGGGACAGGCTTGGGACTCTGGGGTGAAGCATTGCCCAGAAGTGCTCAGGAGTTTTTCATGCAGAGCCTGGGTTTTCACTGCCTCTTGGTGCCACTTGTGGTGTATAACACATGGCTTAAGCCACTTGGTCCCCTCCACTGAGGGCTCCTGGTGAGCTCTCTGTGTTCTCAGCCCCCTGCCAGCCCTGCTCGCATCCTGGGAAGGTGGCTGTTCTGTGACAGCTCTGCAGCTCCTGTGGCTGTAGAGATGTTTCCGAAGTCAGCGCTGGAGCACCCGGCATGGTCAGGGGGAAAAGGGGACACTGCCCTGGTGTCCCAAAGGAAAGGGTGCAGGAGAGGGCACTGCCCCGTCAGTCACCAGCTCTCTCTCATCTCCTCTCGCTGTTGGACACAGTGCAGAGGCAGAAGCTGCTGGCCTGGGACCCCAGCCTGGTTGCCCAGAAGCTGGCGGAGCACCCAGGGTTATAGCACCTTGGGAGATCAAAGTGTGTGTGAGGGTGCTCCGGCACCATCCCCACACAGGGAAAGCGAGGTGTGATGTTCCCAGGGAAGGAGCATCCTTCAGGGCTCCTGTGGAGAGGCAGAAGAGCCTGACCATTAACTGTGTTGGTTTGAAGAGCTGTGGTCCCTGGGCAGTGCGCGAGCAGCCGTAACCCTCTCCATGGCTTTGATACACACAGGAAGGTTTCCTGACCCCTGCCTTTGCAAAGGACGAGCGGAAGCACAGGAGGCCCTATGAATTCGAGATGGAGAGAGATGCCAAGCAGAGGAGCTTGGAGCAGCTAGCAGCAACCCATGTTCATCCACCCATTGTGCTGAACGGCTGGCGTGACACAGCGGTGGACTTGTCCAGAGCCTCTGACGGGTCCCCAGGGAACTCCTCTCCTTTTCCTCTGAACACAAACATGCCTAAACTGGGGACCGTGAACACCCTCCAGGGTTCCTTGGGCATGGACTTGTCTGGCATCCTCCAGGCAGGGTTAATCCATCCTGTCACAGGACAAATTGTAAACGGCAGCCTCCGAAGAGACGATGCTGCCATGAGGAGGAGACGGGGCAGGAGAAAAAATGTAGAAGGGATGGACCTCATCTTCTTGAAGGAGAGGCCTCTTCCAACCAGGCTGCAGGTGGGTTGATGCCCCCCCCTTTCACATGGCCCCGATGGAGTCAGCACGATTTGTCTCATGGTCCAGCTCTCCCCTACAAGCTGTGCTGCCAATGACAATGCGGGACCTCCTCCAGGACAGCTTGGCTTGTGCTGGAGCAGGCAGGAGCAGAAGTACCCAGGGAGGAAGGGAAGTTTTCCCTCTGGCTTGCAGCACTCTGCCTGGAGTGTTTGAGTCCTTCTAAGCATTATCAAAAGCAGCTGTCCCACCTCAGGGTGTGTCTAGGGTTAGAGAACATGAGGAAAGGTCCTTTACTGCATTGGAGCTGTGGCCAAGAGCCTGCCTGCACCCTTTCTCCTTCTAACCTGGGATCCACTCAAAGAAGGCTGGGGATCTGGGAGCAAGACCAGTCCCTCTAGACCACTTTTAGGAGTGATCTGGGGGGAAGTTGGTCCTGCTGGTGAACAGGGTGTTTCCAGGTGAGTTCAGAAGCATCTCCCAGCTCCCTCTGCCCTCCATGCCACCAGTGCTGGGGACGGAGTGGAAGTGTAATGTGGTGGTGGGTGGTAATTTAAGGAACAGGTATTGGGAATATGTGGATTAATCTGTGTGATGGGAGCAGATGACCTGCTTTGGGAGCTCTGCTTATCTGGGTGCGCATGCATCACCACATGCTGCTGATGGGCTCTCCCTGCTCCTCCCTCCATGTCAGGATGTTCAGGAAGACCAGCCGCAGCCCCCCCAGAACAGTCCCCTCCCCGATGGATCGGTTGCTGCTACCTCAACTCCACAGCCAGTCCCAGCTGCAGGCAGCCAAGCAGAGAAGGCTGTCCCAAATAAGAGTCTCCTCGACTGGCTCCGTCAGCAGTCCGACTACACACTTGACGTTCCCGGCTTTGGCACAGTAAGGGTGGCCTTCGGTGGCACGTGTGTGTGTGTCTGCCTTGTGTGTTGCCCTTTGTGTTAGGTTTTCTGTGGTTGCTCTTGAGTTCAGGGCTTCCATGAAGTGTCTCAAAATGCAGCCTTTTTCCCTGTACTGTGGCTTGTGGTGTTCATCAGGGCTGTTTGGGAGGCTCATCACACGTTTGGGAGGTAGGCACGGTTCCCTGTACAGCAGTGAAAGGCACTCGCTGAGCTGCGTCCTCCTGCCCCAAGGTCCGTTCTCCAGCTCCAATGCATCCGTCTGCCCAGTGCACAATTAGTCCAATGTCTTCCAGAAGTGCCAGGGATGGGGAGAGAAATGGGAAAAGGGATTTGGGATGCTCAAGGTCTGTCTGTGTTGCTCCCTTTCACCTGGGGTCATTTTAGGCAGTGCTGTTGTATTAAATAAGGTTCCCAGACAAGAGGAAACCTCCTCGCTTTAAAAACTGGACCGAAGCGGCTGTGTTGCAGGCTGCAAAGGCTGTGGTTGCATGGCTGCAGGTGCCGTCAGAAAGCAGAGTGGCAGAGGGTGGGGGGCAAAGTCTGTCTGATTCTTCTTGCCGTCTCATAAGCATCCGCCTCTTGGTTTCACGGGTTGGTTTGGTCCAAGTTTCAGCTTATTTAGCCTATTAGACCATGTGGTAGGCAGAGCACAGGCTGTAAAACAGAGTAGGAAGAAATGTGGTGGTAATACATAAAAGACTGTGCATCTTGGTCCTGGAGGATTGTGTGCCTGAGGCAGGGATTCCCTGGAGCTTGGAGTACAGGCAAGCCGTTAGTGTTTTGGAGCTCATTAGAGATGAGAGATGTGGAGCCCACCGTTTGCTCAGGCAGGATGGCCCTTGCTTTTCAAAGTCCAGAGATAGATGCAGCTCTGTGCCCAAGGCCAGACTCCCAGTAGCACTGCAAGAAGCAGTCAGATGGTGGAGCGGGCGTGGAGGTGCTTTCCCACTCCTTTCCATTGCCCTTGCCTTCCATGGGGGCTTACTGGAGCTCACCCAGTCTGGCCATGCCGCTGGTGAACCTCTTGCTCCCAGCAAGCCCCCAGTGCCCTGGGCCAGCCCTGCAGGATCTCCCCTGTCGGGGCGGGTGTCCTCTCTCCAGGTAGGATGGATTGAAAGCTGCTTTGGGGTACTGCAGCAGCTCAGCTTGTTGAAGGACAGACCAAGCTCAGGGTCTTTTCTTTGACTTTCAGGAAATCAGACCCTGCAGTAGTTCATTATAATGCTACATCTCTGCAGGCACGTTGACTCGGTGCACACAGTGGGTGTGCAACAACTCAGCTGTAACTCTGTAGGTTGCGGTCCTGAAGGGCTCTGATCCCAAAGAGACGTGGTGCAGCAGCTCTGTGGTGGGAACAGCTGAAATAGGAGCAAAACAAAGCACAGATGAGCTGGTGAGAAGTGGGTAGCTGTATCAGACTGACACGAGATGGCACACACAGACCTGTTCTCTCTTTCTTTCCTAGTTGTAGTTAGTGCCCCATAGATGCACGTATATGAATGGGCAGCAAGTTACAGTTTTAGGACTGGAGGGGAGTTAGAAAGGGCTGGAGCAGTCTAAGTGGGGTACACTGAAAACCCCTTTATACCTACAAAAATCAGTTGTCCTCATTTAAGAGCTGGCCCTGTGGCAGAGAGCAGCTTGTGCCGCTCGCGCTGCTCCCGCCCAAGTCTGCAGGGACCCTCTGTCCCTTGGGAGCTCATCTGTGTCACTCTCCTGCAGGGCCTGTAGCCATCCAGGCTCATTAGGCCATCTAGTCTCATTAATGTTGTCTTGTTTGCACTCCAGAATTTTTCAGACAAGCCCAAGCAGAGGAGGCAACGCTGCAAGGACCCCAGCAAATTGGACATCAACTCACTCACGGGAGAGGAGCGGGTGCCTGTGGTACATAAGGGTACCGGACGGCGGGTAAGCGAAGGCCTGTTCTGTGCTCTGCCCTTGGTGTCTTAAAATGCTTAGCAGACCCCAAGCTCACTGGGGGCCAGGTTTAATCCAGAGAAGCCTGTGGATGGGACAGAAGTCTGGAACACGTCACTGATCTACGCTATCCTGTAACACGTGTGTGCCCGAGGGGACACAGACCCATGAAATAAGTGACTTTGTTTGAAGTAAGGAAAGTCTGAGTGTTCACCCTTGCCAGGGTACACAGACCCCGCAATAGCAAGGGGATTCAGCCTTTGGCTTTAAAGCCACCATTGGCACAGCCCCGGCTGGTGCTTCCCATTCCGGATTTGATTGTTCCCCCTGAATTCACTGCAATATGCCACAAATTGTAATATTGCCATGCAAATATCTCTGTTTTGTTCCTCCTTACGAGGTAACGGGCAGAGCATACCAATAACCATCCAAGTGCTGGGCATGCGGGAAGTGGAGGGTTTAAAGGGCTTTTTCTTGCTTACTGAGCAAGGAGCATGGGTTTACTTGTCTGCAGTTTAATCTCCAGTGCACTGATATTCACCTCTCTGAATGAGAGGGGAAGTTCAGAGATACTTTCCACCCAAACACACCCAGGACTGCACTAGGTCAGAAGGTGATGTGACATTAATCACATCTAAAACCAAAACTAAAGAGTGAGGCAGAAAGAGGCTGTTTCAGCTACATCTGTGTTTCCCTCTGTTACACCCACGATGGCCGTTGGAGACCTGGGTGAATGGGTGGGTTTGTCCGGTTCTGAGCATGGCTTTTATAGAAGCTCTGTCCCCATCGCTTGTTCATGGGGAGAGCGATGGGACGGGCCACAGAGGCTGAACTTGCCTTTTCTCCCTGAACCGTGTGTCTGGAGGCAGCAGGCGCATACCGCGTCCTGCAAAGATGTGTAACAAGGGAAGAGTCTGCCCCAGCCAAATTGCAGCCCAAAGCAAGGAGCTAGGGGAAGTTTAATCGTATTACTTGTATTATTTTACATAACTCTTTCTGCAATAGAGGTCATCCTTCTGCTGTGTTTTATAGTTAGGGGGAGCCACGGCACCAGCATTGAAGGAATTGCCAAGGTGGCTTGATGCAAACTTGGAGTATGCTGTTGCAGCTGACTGGGCTGACATTGTTAAGCTTTCAGTAAGTTAGAGCTTTTGGAGAAATCTGTATCATGTCATCTTTTCTTTCCCCTCCCCATCCCCACAACCTTTCTCCAGTGAGGATCTGGGAGCTGCGAGGCAGGACCTCAGCTGCACACGCGGGAGGGGATAGCTGCAGGGCCGGCAGCACCGGGAGCACTCACGTGGTAGAGAGGGAGGTTGGGCACGTGCCACAGCTCAGCGGTGCGGCCAGGGGAAGGAGAGAAGGGGGTCAGCACCCTGGGAACAGGGCTCAGGGTGACTGTCCAGAAAGCCTCGGGATGCTTCGAAATAGCAGGGGCAAGAGAAATGCCATAGGAGCAGTAATCCACCTCGGGTGCTGGATGGCAGGGAGTGTACAAAACACATTCTCGCGGGTCAAATTTTCAAAAATACCCTCAGCCGAGGCTTTTCATCAGCTCCTGCAAACTCAGCCTGTGCAGACCTGGGCCCACGAAAGGCCCCAGAGGTCACCAGGCCTGAAGGCTCAGACGGTGGCAGGGAGAGGGGCAGGACAGAGCTGACCCTTGCCGCATTCATTCACCCTGTTCGTCAAGCCAGTCCCTGCCCCGGTGCATGGCAGACCCTGAGGAGGAGGAGCGCTCTCCCCTCCGGCACACGGGTGCTGCCAGATCGGCCCTTCCCCGCCCTGTGGGCTGGCCTTATCCAGACTTCTCCCTACGGTCCCTCTCGCCTGCTCCCTGGTTTTGTGGCTGCAGTGGTTTGTGTGATGCCCTTACAGGGGGCTGGAAGGGGAATCAGTTGGCTTAGAGATTTCTACTGCTCTCAAATTTGCTTTTAATTAGCGCTGGAGATTTGGCATGGTTTGTCCCACTCCCCAGGAAACAGCTCCACGTCTGGGCTGGCATCAGTGCCCCGTCTGGGCGGCCAGCACCCGTGTGAGCTGGCAGCTATTCCTTACCTTTGTTTGCAGGGGACGGTCTCTTTGCCGGTAGGAATAGCTGTGTGCCTGGCCACCGCCCCGGGCACCCGCTCACGCACCCTAGTTAGGCAGCTGCACGCCCGTTAGCATTCGCACCCCCAAGCCCCATCAGCACTTTGCTTTTGGCGAGGGCTCATCCGTCCTGGCACGTGCATGCGGAGGGACGTCTGGCTACTCCAGGCGCTTGGGCGGGAGCATGGCGCCCAAGCATGGCGTCCCGACCGCCGTCACGGTCCCATGCAGGTTTTCCCGTGTGCCAGTGGGAACAGAGCAGAAGATTCTCCCTCTTTGGGCAGTAGCTGTGCTGTGCAGACTGCCAGGGTCATTTGATTCAAGTTTCTGCACTGCAGGTGTCAATGGGAAGTACTTTTCCTACCTAAATCTATTATTGGAAACGGTTCAAAGAGCGGCAATACTGAAACTCAAGGGAGCCACGAAGGGAAATGTTTCAATGTCTGTGATGAGGATGCTGAAAAACAGAGTTTTAAACTGCACTACGGATCCCCCCACGCTGCTCTGTGTAACCGGACAGTCTTACCCAGTTGTGGCCGCTGGGTTTTGGTCTCATATCTGAATGCCTAGAAGAACTTTCCTGGCGTCTCAGCGAAGTTCTAACCAGGAGCTCCTCAGACAGCATGTCCACTCTCTGTATGTCATCCCACGCGGCTTTGCTGTCCTGCAGAGCACTGAAAATTTGGCCCTTCACATCTAAAAGACATGATTTTTCACCTGTTGCTGAAGCCATGATTAAAGCTGGAAGGGGAGCTAAGTTGGCATCTGACACAGAGCTGTCCCGGTGCTTCTCGTGTTGTGAACAGCCGATGCTGACAGCTTGGGTGAAAATGCGGGGTAAAAATGTGCTTCCTCCTTTCCTCCCTGTGCACTTTGACGCTGCAGTATCATGCTAGGGCAGGGCGAGGGTGTTTTGCATTTGGCAGCATCCCTTGGGGAAAAGTTGTGCGTACCTCTCAAATTCCATATCATGTAGGCAAATGTTTCTGTGCTGACACCATCTGGGATGCAGATGCGAGCACAGAAAAGCCAGATTTCCTTTGATGCAGTAATAACTGTCACGTGTTTTCTGTTGTGTGTGTTTCGTTTTCAGGGCTACTTACCGGAAAGCAAATTCAATCGCATCCTAACCGAGCCTGTGCTCCGAGACACGGGGCCCCGCCGGAGGGGGAGGAGGCCCCGCAGCGAACTCATTAAAGGCCCCGGCGTTGTAGCAGATTCTTCTGGAATGGGACCATTGTTCATGAACGGACTGATTACTGGGATGGATCTAGTAGGACTTCAGAACATGAGAAACATGCAAGGGATCCCTCTGACCGGGCTGGTTGGGTTTCCTGCTGGATTTGCAGCAGTGCCCGCCGGCGAGGATGTGAAAAGCACCCTGAATATGTTGCCCATGATGCTGCCGGGCATGGCTACCGTACCACAGATGTTTGGCGTTGGAGGACTTCTCAACCCCCCCATGACAACTACTTGTACTGCAACCGCTCCGACTTCGTTAACAAGCACAACGAAAAGTGGTACAGCCAACGCAGAGAAAGCTACTGAGGATAAACAGAGTAGCCAGGATGTGAAAAAAGAAACTCTCTCGGAAGATAAGCCTGGTCCTAGTTCGTTTTCTAATCAGACAGAATCCGCAATAACTACCAGTAGTCCTGTAGCTTTTAACCCGTTTCTTATCCCAGGGATGTCTCCTGGACTGATCTATCCCTCAATGTTTCTTTCCCCTGGCATTGGCATGGCGCTGCCCGGCATACAGCAAACCAGACACTCGGAGGCAGCGAACCTGGAAAGCCAGAAGCGGAAGAGAAAGAAAGCGAAAGGGGAATTGGCAAACCCAGAGCCAGAAACTGTCTCGCTGCCGGAAAAAGAAGCTGCAAACAGTCAAAACTGTACTGAGCAAACACCGCCTTTGTCGGCAGAGAAAGAGCAGGACGGACCAGCAGAGGAGGAGCGCGCAGCGGCTCGCGATACCAATTAGAACTTTTGTTTCATTGAAAAAAAACACAAAAATAATGTGGCTTGTGAGTTTCTTATCCCATAAACTCTTTGTTACTTACCCTCCTGCCCCGCTCCGCCTTCATAAACCTGTGTTTCCATGAGTAATATTATCTACCTAATTCCCTGTCAGAAAAAACTCTGGTGACATACTACATGTTAATAGTTGCAGGGTCTTGCCACTTTATTAGATAAACAGTGTTGTCTAGCTAGTATGGGAGGCACCGAATTCTCGTTCTGTTTTTCCAGTCGTTCATCCCAGCCGACGATAGCAAATCCAGTACTCGGTCACCCCCCCAAATTGCTCACTCCTTTGAGAAGAAAAAGCAGCAAAAAAACAAGAGCAAAAGAAAAGTCTTTACCTCTTGGTCTACACGCAGACAAGGGTATTTCTGTCTACAGCGACACTGAACGAAAAAGCCTGTATTTGGGGGTAAAAAGCACAGCTATAGTAAGTGCTAATGTGTATTTTTGATTTAAAGTATTTCCCTATTTTATCATGGTTACTAGAATAGTAGTATAGACAGAAGTATATAACTAATGATTGAAAATGCATATATTCATTTCTTTGAAAGGAAAAAGCATAACTGGTAGTGATATAATTTCTTTATCACCCCCACCTCAAAGGTTTGGAGACAAACTGCAGCGAGTGAAAATATGACGTAGACATTCTTTTGTATTTTTTAAAACCAAAGTTTGGTTTTACGTTAAGTGGAGTTTAGTTGCCCTTTCCTCGATAGTTACAAGAACTTTTCAGCTTGAGCTGGAAAGGTTTTGCACATCTTGCATGACTTTT
Source organism: Pygoscelis adeliae (assembly GCF_000699105.1). Classification (NCBI taxonomy): domain Eukaryota; kingdom Metazoa; phylum Chordata; class Aves; order Sphenisciformes; family Spheniscidae; genus Pygoscelis; species Pygoscelis adeliae. The sequence continues at coordinate 662,634 of NW_008825251.1, forward strand.
TTGGGATTACTGTACCTGTAGCTACCAGTTTCTTCATCATTCTGCTAGTCTTCAGTTCTCCTCTATGGCGTTAGTTCTCATCTATGGCATTAGAAGTGCTGTAAAGGTATTTTTTTCCAGCCGTGAACAGGCCACACTGATTTTAATGCTCTTATAATGAACACTGAGGCTTTTTGAGTTTTTATCTTTTCCACTCCTTACCCCAGAAGCAACGTCCTTTCAGCAAACACGGAAAAGGCTGTAGGCCGGCTTTCCTACTTGGGGAGTCCTCTAAGAAGGACCATTGAGACTTTCAAAGCTCGAGTTTCTTCTTTTCTAGCGTTAGACTGTGAAGAGATGACCTTGGCTTCTTCTTTCCATTCCGTTTGCTGTTGAACAGTGTTTCCGAGCCCCACCCCCATTGGCAAATGACTTTGACGTCTGCATTTTAAATGGACAGGTTTTAATGTCGTCAGCCCCCCGCAGCTCTGGGTACTGAGACACCTCCACAGGCAACTCTTCTTATTTCTCCTTCCCCTCACTCCTTGTTTAATTTTTCTTTCACTTGGGCTTGTTCTTATTTGCAGCTCATGGTTTGAGACTTGAAATAAACCCACGGTGGTGCAGCAGTGAGATAAAAGGCAGGCTGGTGAGGGAGTTGGGAGCGTGCTAGTAATTGGTTTCACATTTGGTTGTCACGATTTACTGTATTTTTTACTTATTTTCTGTTACAGTTTTGCTAATTTATCAGATGGTCCAAATGTTTTGACATAACTATTTCAGTTTGCATTATTTATTTATGATGCTTTTTGTCATTGTCTTTTATACATTTGGGATTATAAATTATGTACATGTTAAAATTAGCATCTCAAAGAAGTCTGTTACCCATGGTCTAAAAAGCATTTGGTTTATACTTTCACGGAATTTATTCCCAGTTTACCGCATTGGATGATTTTTTTTTTTAAGTATGTAACCAATCATAATGCAACTCCCCCCGATAATTAAATGTGTTCTATTTAATAACATCCTTGTAGCATAGATACTGTATCACTATCGACAGATTTCTTAGAAATGCTGCTATCTCTATTTAACTAACATTTTGTTCAGTTTTGCCTCCAGTGGAAGCAGAAAGGGTTTTTTCAGCTGTTAAATCCAAAATCAATATAATTTATTTATGTAAAAAAAAAAATCACGATTGATATATTTTTGAACCTTTTAAGTACTAACTTTCTTTTTATTCAGTAGAAGAACATGTACTTGCCCTAAATCCTTAAAATACAGATGCTATAAAACTTCATATATCTTCAAAGCCTTACTGTGAATGGATACAGAAATCTCTTCAGAGTCCATTTCTCGTTCCGGGATGGTTTTCCCAGGGTTACACACGTAAGGAACAGGGTTCAAAGTGAAATATATTTAATTAGCCAGCATGCTCTATGCCTTGTTCTTCCTTATCAGACATGTATGCTACGTCTCTGGGTGTTTAGGCTTCTCTTTGACTGCTACTTTGTGACCCTTTTGCAACCCGATATACTCTGTGGATTATTTAGACTGTAAGGCGTAAGTGGCTTCTTCTTATTTTCCATCATATCCAAAACAAATGCCAAATTTTCACCGGTTTTCATGGCTACTCACACAAACATACATTCGTCACCAAATGTGCTAACAAAATAAACTGTCTGTGCTCTTGAACATGGATAAAAAGAAAAAGATTTAAAAGTCAGATTTTTATTTTTTTAATTTAGTGACTAGATGATGCTTATCTTTCAAACTTGGCAGAGCCTTGCTACAGATGTATATAATTTTTTTCAGCAAATATATGTGAATGTTTAATTCACCTGACTCAGTGATAAACGTTACTTGCCTTTTTCTCAGCACAAATCCGTTGAGAAGCTGTCGAACCCAGCGGACTTCTCCCTTCTTTAGGGTTCCTCTTCGTGCGTGTTACTCCGGGGAAGGGCTGGCTGCTTGCAGCTGGCTCACCAGCTTTTCCTGCCACGGAAGGAGGTTACCGGGCTAAACCCCCCCCCGCTGCGGCCAGCAGCTCTTTCACCCAGCGCCGTGTGGGTTAACTCGCCGTGCTGTGTAGGTTAACTTGCCCTCCCGCGTGGGTTGCAAGATCGCTGGAGCAGCCCAAGCTCCACGGCCAGTTTAAGCACGCGACAGTGCGCAGGGGCTCTCTGCTGAGCTGCTTCATCCGGAGGATGGGTAGAAGCCCAGGGACCGGTCATGAGATCCCCCCGTACCAGTTTTGCACTTACGCGGCACTTCCCAGCAGCAGAGGTGTTCGGTTCCTCTTGCTGAGGTATTAATCGCCTCCATCTAAGCCTTGTAAAATGCTAATAGGTGCCAAATAAATGCTTGTCATAAATCTCAATGTAAGGATCTCATGCTTTAGAAAAGCAGGTATTAATTCAGTTTTTCAGATGAATAAACAGATGCACAGGAAAAACTAAATAATTTCTTTAAGGTCCAGGAAAAAAGGTACAGAGTAAACCAGGAGTTTTTGCTTGCTCTCCCTGCCCTTGCATAAACACCTTGTGCTGGTGTTGCAGCCATAGATGTTGCTGCATCTATTTGGTGGGAGAAACAGGAAAGCACCGGGCAGAAGAGGCCTCAGATACCGCTTGGACAGGGGCAGAGGAGGCAAAACGACGGTGTGAACTCTGAATTTCCAGTTCCCGGGTCTCCCTTTGAATTCTGGCTCCACACACTGCAGCCTTCCACCCTGGCATCATTAATGCAGAATATTTGCTCGAAGGATCTGCAGAAACCAGGCAGCCCCTTGGTACGTGGAGAAGCATTCGTTCTGGCATTTACGCTGTAAAGCTGATGGCGGCCACGATGTGCTCTGTCTCATCAGATGAGGTGTGTTGCTCACCTTCTGGTAAGAAGTGAGTGGATGTGGTTGTGGAGGACGGGCTGCTGGCAGGCACAGCTCTCTCTTTGGGTTTTGTTTTGCAGGATACAGGTGCCCTTCCCCGGAGCGTGAGGGAGTAAGACACCCTGCAGCCGCTCATCTCTGCACTTCTGTCCCTGCCCGATTTTTATCTGATAGAACACAGAAAAGTGTCATTGCACATTTAGACAGGATCTTTCATTCTCTCTATGGTCACAAAAAGGTTGTTCGGGATTTCCCTCAGCACTGAACTACGGCTGGGTGAGCGTTACCTGCCCTAAGGGCAGACATCGCAGCTCTGGTGTCTTGACAAAGTTATAAGCAAGGACTTCGGGTCCAAAATCTCCGCTGGCAGTGAGCAGAGGGCAGTTCCTCTAATGACATTTGGTTTGTATCGAATAAAACCTGAGCTTTTCAGTGCATTTGTATTTTCCACCTCCTCAGGAGCCACTTCAGCTCCAGGGCCATGGAGCACGGGCTGAGTCACGAGACCACTAATTCTCATCACTTTTTACAACTCTAAAGCAATATCGAGCGTTTTACCGAACAGGTAAAAGCACTGTTTGTGGTCCCCGAGTGCTTTGCACCATGTGTGCCAGCGTACAGCAGCCCACGGTCGCCGGCTGGCCGGGACGGCAGGGCACTCAGCCACAGGCGCTGGGCAGACGGGCCGCGGGCACGGAGCTGGCCCAGCGGCTGGCAGAGCAGCAACTCTGGAAAATCAGTGGTAAGAGAAATCCAGCTTACCTCTCATTTCCCTTCCCAGCTACGTGCACAACATGCCCTTTCCAGCTTGTGTAGCTGGCCTGGGAGCATCATCCTCAGTCTGTGGCTTTTGGGGCGTTTGCGGTTTCACGGTGCACCCGGGGTGGCTCAAGGCCATCCGTGTGGTGCCGAGGCAGCACTAATTCCTGGAGAATCCAGATTTCACCTCAAAAGGCATAAAACAATGCAGGATCTCCAGCCCAGTAGAAAATCAGTCCCACTCCCGTCTTGGCCTCGTTAGCCCTCCAGTGTGATTTTAAGTAGAGGAACGGCTCCGCTCGGCACTGTTACCTGGCTCCCGTTTGCCAGTGGTCCGGATGGGGATGTGACGTTACTGGTTTAGCCTGGAGTTCAACCCCAGTCTCAGTGAAAGCATCGGTCTGTGCAAGACCAGCACCAGCCCTCGGGGGGGGTGTCAAGGAATAGCGGCAACGGACGAGCAACTGCGGGGAGCAGGAGTCGTAGCAGATGCTCTGCAGCGTGTCTGCTCATCCCTCTTGGCTCCTGCCAAGCATTTGGCCGTTACATTTTTCAGCTGGATATGTTGTAGCAAAAGGAGACATTTTACAGGAATAGCCTGTACCATTTAGAAAGACAAAATAAATTTTTAAAGAAAAATCCCAGTGACTTTTTTTTTTTTTCTTTTCTCCAAAAAAGGGCAGAGATTTCTAATAAAGGAACAGATGCACAAAAAGCAGAGCTCGGGTCCCTCCGAGGAAGGCACATCTTTGTTCCTGAAGGAATAAATACAACTGCAGGACTCTGACTGCATAGCCTAATTGTCAGCAATTAAATGCATTTCCTGGCTTTTCACGGCAGTCAGTTTTCCTTCCTCTCACAGCAAATCTTAAAAACGCATTTAGATTTGGATTAAAGCTGGATTTTAGGGGAAGTAACATTTTGGAAAGCACCGAGCTGAGCCGATTCTCGGTGAGGGACCGGCTCCGCCAGCCCGCGGCTTCCCACTAAACGATTCCTGGGCTTTGCGAAGAAGCATTTTAAAAGAAACTAAACCCGGCGCGCGTAGGACCGTGGCTCAGGGCAGGTCAGAAGCTGCTGCGTGAGCGGGGGACCCCGGGGCCGCGTTCCTACGGCTGCTCGTGAACTCGCCTCTGAGCACCACGTTGCTCAAGGTCCCGACGAGCAGGGCGGGGGTTTCACCCCCCCCCACCGACAGCTCGGCTCCCTCTGGGCTCG
>NW_008825251.1:669298-679579 GCF_000699105.1 Pygoscelis adeliae
GGTGGCTCGCTGCTTCGGCTGCAGCTGCTGGCTGGGGTGCCCGCCCCTTCTCTCGCGGCTCCAGGCGCCGCAAACTGCCTGTCCCGAGGTAACGGTATAAAAGCCGTAAACCCTCTTTTGTTGGAAGTGGAAGTAGGATGCAAATATGCAATTTTCAACTTCGAGCCTTTGAAAAACCACCCACGTCGGGTCAGGAATTGTTCCACCCGCGCCGGTTGTTTCTTTTCCTTTTTGTAGTTAATTGAAACGCAAACAAGAGCTCTGAATGTTCTGTTAGCGATCCAGGTAAGACTCGGGACTTGGCCCAAATCGCTAGATGCCGTGTTGACGGCTGTGTCGTACGGTGTGCTGGGAGCACAGAAGTGTGCGATCACACAAATATTTCCGCGCCGCAGGGGCTTTCTGGCAGGCAGCTCCCCTTGCCGCTATAGCTCCGGCCCGAGACGACAGAGCTCGGAATGTTTCGCGTTCCCCTTTAAGACCTGTTCTCAGCTGAAGTGCCAGAGGGGGGGTGCCAGTGTAATTACACCTACAATTAACGGGTTTTTGGGTAGGTAACTTTGATAGGCATAGGCCCTTGTCTGTGGTTTTGCTGCCTTTCCTGCCTCCCCCTTGACGCACGCAGAGCTGCGCGTGCTCTTTCCTTTCTACCCCTCCCCTAGCTGACACAGCTATGCTGGCAGCCTTTAAATAAAATCAGTGTTTCCATGCCTGTGCCTTAAAGAGAGTCAGGGAGAAAGACCAAAGTGATAACAGGCGAAAAGCTTACGATATATACAGTTTGGGAGTCTATCAAAGTAAATGGTAAACCTATATATTAATCAAATTAGTCATTAAGGAGTAAATATGTTGCATTTTGGCTTTCTAAAAAATTCAGAACAAAGGAAGTTAGTTACAGCTCAAAATAAAGCAGACTTTTCTTTTTTCTTTTTAGCTTAATTCAGTTTTTCAGCAAAATGAAGAAGTGGATGGACATGTCAAATCTACCACAGGAATTCCGAGAGCGAGTGGAGAGGCTGGAGAGAAACTTTGAAGTGTCAACTGTGATTTTCAAAAAGTTTGAACCAATATTTTTGGATATATTTCAAAACCCTTACGAAGAAACTTCTAAATCACAGCGAAGCAGGAAACAGAGGTATTTTTGAGATTTAATGTAACTTTTCCCTGGAAAGGGCTATACCTAATACAGATTTATGAAAATTAAGGTCACTGTCTGTGCTTTAAAAAGTTATGTAAAGTTCCGAAGCGATAGGGCCTCTTTGCGGCCTTGATTCCGAAATGTAGCAAATACAGAAACTTCCCTAATCTTGATGGGGTGCGGCTCGTATCAGCAGAGCTTTGCGTCCGGTGGCTGCTTGCGCAGTTCACTGTAACGTGCAGGAACGGGCCCCTAGTGAGAATGTTTGTGTGCGGTGGGGAGAGGTGCGGTGAGATGGATTAACCTGGGATACAGCGAGACCGACACTTAAAACATTTAGCAGAAATAACTTAAGTAGAACAGGGGTATTTTGTCTTGGGGAAAGTACTGGCTGAGGTAGTTGGTATCGTGACATAATCCCTCCGTACAGAGCGCCGCTGCATCCACAGTGACGTCCGCATTACTGGATTTTTAACGTGATTTCCAGATGAGTGGTAACACGCAAATGGAAGAAAGTTACAGGGGATGCGCTCATTTTTATGACAAACTTAGTAACTGGTGGTGTCGTCTTCCAGACGCACACAGAACTTCTGCCTTAATTAAAGGAGCTTGCCCGTGTTCCCTGCCGACTGCGCGGCTGTCTCTGTGGTAGCTTTTATAGTGAGAGTGTAGCCTTAATGATGAGGGCGCCGAGCTGGGTCTGTGCAAGGTACTTCTGCCAGCTCACACGTGTCCTCAGGATGTGATGGGGGGGATAATTGTTCTGGTAAAACGCTCCAGCATAGCTCCACGTCTACAGGTAGAAAGGATACTTCCAGCTCCGTGGTTTTGGATAATCTCTGCTCCAAACACGATTCAGCAGATGAGCTGTAATACAAGCTGTAGTTGCATATTTTGAAGGGATGACTGATGCTTTAGTAAAATACTTAGGAAAAACTGTCACTGGAATTTATATAAGCCCTTGGCGTCTCACCGCCTGCAGCTGCGGGAGGATTCTGTTAGAGATGTGACACCTGCAAAACAGAGTGTCCAGGGTCACGGGCCAAAGGCAGCCATTAGCTCAAAAAAGGGTCAGGAGGTCAGGGAACCCCTTTTTGTAGTTAATTGAAACGCAAACAAGAGCTCTGAATGTTCTGTTAGCGATCCAGGTAAGACTCGGGACTTGGCCCAAATCGCTAGATGCCGTGTTGACGGCTGTGTCGTACGGTGTGCTGGGAGCACAGAAGTGTGCGATCACACAAATATTTCCGCGCCGCAGGGGCTTTCTGGCAGGCAGCTCCCCTTGCCGCTGTAGCTCCGGCCCGAGACGACAGAGCTCGGAATGTTTCGCGTTCCCCTTTAAGACCTGTTCTCAGCTGAAGTGCCAGAGGGGGGGTGCCAGTGTAATTACACCTACAATTAACGGGTTTTTGGGTAGGTAACTTTGATAGGCATAGGCCCTTGTCTGTGGTTTTGCTGCCTTTCCTGCCTCCCCCTTGACGCACGCAGAGCTGCGCGTGCTCTTTCCTTTCTACCCCTCCCCTAGCTGACACAGCTATGCTGGCAGCCTTTAAATAAAATCAGTGTTTCCATGCCTGTGCCTTAAAGAGAGTCAGGGAGAAAGACCAAAGTGATAACAGGCGAAAAGCTTACGATATATACAGTTTGGGAGTCTATCAAAGTAAATGGTAAACCTATATATTAATCAAATTAGTCATTAAGGAGTAAATATGTTGCATTTTGGCTTTCTAAAAAATTCAGAACAAAGGAAGTTAGTTACAGCTCAAAATAAAGCAGACTTTTCTTTTTTCTTTTTAGCTTAATTCAGTTTTTCAGCAAAATGAAGAAGTGGATGGACATGTCAAATCTACCACAGGAATTCCGAGAGCGAGTGGAGAGGCTGGAGAGAAACTTTGAAGTGTCAACTGTGATTTTCAAAAAGTTTGAACCAATATTTTTGGATATATTTCAAAACCCTTACGAAGAAACTTCTAAATCACAGCGAAGCAGGAAACAGAGGTATTTTTGAGATTTAATGTAACTTTTCCCTGGAAAGGGCTATACCTAATACAGATTTATGAAAATTAAGATCACTGTCTGTGCTTTAAAAAGTTATGTAAAGTTCCGAAGCGATAGGGCCTCTTTGCGGCCTTGATTCCGAAATGTAGCAAATACAGAAACTTCCCTAATCTTGATGGGGTGCGGCTCGTATCAGCAGAGCTTTGCGTCCGGTGGCTGCTTGCGCAGTTCACTGTAACGTGCAGGAACGGGCCCCTAGTGAGAATGTTTGTGTGCGGTGGGGAGAGGTGCGGTGAGATGGATTAACCTGGGATACAGCGAGACCGACACTTAAAACATTTAGCAGAAATAACTTAAGTAGAACAGGGGTATTTTGTCTTGGGGAAAGTACTGGCTGAGGTAGTTGGTATCGTGACATAATCCCTCCGTACAGAGCGCCGCTGCATCCACAGTGACGTCCGCATTACTGGATTTTTAACGTGATTTCCAGATGAGTGGTAACACGCAAATGGAAGAAAGTTACAGGGGATGCGCTCATTTTTATGACAAACTTAGTAACTGGTGGTGTCGTCTTCCAGACGCACACAGAACTTCTGCCTTAATTAAAGGAGCTTGCCCGTGTTCCCTGCCGACTGCGCGGCTGTCTCTGTGGTAGCTTTTATAGTGAGAGTGTAGCCTTAATGATGAGGGCGCCGAGCTGGGTCTGTGCAAGGTACTTCTGCCAGCTCACACGTGTCCTCAGGATGTGATGGGGGGGATAATTGTTCTGGTAAAACGCTCCAGCATAGCTCCACGTCTACAGGTAGAAAGGATACTTCCAGCTCCGTGGTTTTGGATAATCTCTGCTCCAAACACGATTCAGCAGATGAGCTGTAATACAAGCTGTAGTTGCATATTTTGAAGGGATGACTGATGCTTTAGTAAAATACTTAGGAAAAACTGTCACTGGAATTTATATAAGCCCTTGGCGTCTCACCGCCTGCAGCTGCGGGAGGATTCTGTTAGAGATGTGACACCCGCAAAACAGAGTGTCCAGGGTCACGGGCCAAAGGCAGCCATTAGCTCAAAAAAGGGTCAGGAGGTCAGGGAACCTGTGCGAAATGCTCCGTGGAGCGAGGTAGGAGACTGTCGGTTGGTGAAAGCTGAAATAAGGACGTGTAGCTTAGATTGTGCCTTAGTGTGACATTACGATAGACAACGGCTCTGACTGTTACTTGGAGCAAGGAAATGGAATGAAATTCTTACTGTAAAACAAGCTTCAGCTTCCTGGAACTGAAGACTGACTTCTCCCCCCTTTTCCTCACTGATAGACGGGTGCCATGCGGTGTTAAAGATCTCTTCAACTTCTGCTGGACTCTCTTTGTGTACACTAAGGGTAGGCTTGCTTTTTTTGGCTGCATGGTTTGTATGCGTTCTGAGTTATGAACTTCTTTTGTGTTGCTTGACGTGATATGCTGTCTCTTAAAGGTAATTTCCGTATGATTGGAGACGATTTAGTAAATTCCTATCATTTGCTTCTGTGCTGCTTGGACCTGATTTTTGCAAATGCCCTTTTGTGTCCAAATAGAAGAGATTTGCTAAATCCATCGTTTAAAGGTACGGTGGGGACAGATTATTTAAAATCAAATACGCTTTGTTCTCTTGTTTCTTTTTAAATGAAGTTGAAGGTTGGTTGTCTTTTTTCTCCCCCTCCCCTCCCCCCCGCCCTGCCCCCCTCCTGCCTTGGTCTCAGGCTTACCAGCGGACTTCCACGCGACAGAGATCAAAGCCTCTGAAGATCCTCCTTGCATCATTGCCACACTATGTGAGCTGCATGACGGGCTTTTAGTAGAAGCAAAAGGAATAAAGGAACACTACTTTAAACCATACATTTCAAAACTATTTGATAGGAAGGTACATCTTACTAGTTTTAAGAATGCATGGTGGTGCTCAGGTGAATGGCCTCGAGACCATTTAAATCCTGCAGGTTCTGTAGGAAAGTGTCCTAACAGGCAAATGAACTTGGGCTGGGTCAGGTTTTCTTTGTATGTATTTTAGCAGGAGCAGAATTTACGCTCACTTTTAATGATGTGTGCTGTGAGGTCCCCTGTGTTTTGGCTTTTTATGTTGGTGGGGCATCTTTGCTTTCCTTTCTTGGCAGTGTGAAACTGAATTGTGGACGATAATGTTTTCTTCAGGCAAAAAAGTAATCTCATTGTGAAATAATTTTATGGGTAACTGTCACGATAGTGCAGGTCCTACTGCTTGTCTTGGAGTTCAGCAAAATGCTTTGGAAGGAAGAGGTTGAGGTTGCAGGTGTACAAATTGTTCTGTCTGGTTTTGATCCTGGAGATTTTTTCCAAGCTCTGTGGAAGTTTCTGTGTAGTCGTTCATCAGATCAGCCCCTAACCCGCCAATGGAACAGCTGTTAAATAGCAGTACTGTTTCTGAAGAGTGCGTTCATCTAGAGCTTGGATAGAATTGGGCTTTGTCCTCATCTGTTTGTCTTGCTAATGGCATTGTAGTCCTTTGGTCTAGGCAAAAAAAAGTCCGGTTATGCTCCTAAATCTTATTTCCTTTTTGGCTAAAACCATCATGCCCTCACACTGTTAGAGTTGGAACAGTTTTGATTTTATTACGCAAGATATTTCTGCTTTTTATTCTTAGATCTTAAAAGGAGAATGTCTGTTGGATCTTTGCAATTTTACAGAAAATAAGTAAGTCACAGCTTATGTTCTTAATCATGGGGTTTGGTTTAATTTCTAAAATACAGGCCTTTGCATGCGAAATCTCTTTATCTTACCATAACTAACGTTTTTTAATTATTTGACAATCAAAGCTGCTATCTGGCTGAAAAGCTTTTGGATCTGAGATGTGTCAAATGTCAGGGGGTCAGCTGCAGAGTTTCTTCCTTGATGTCAGGTTTTATGGTGCTTGCCCTTATTTTCTGGCAACTGTAACCTTTGAGTAATCTAATGCAAATCAAAACCTTGACTCTGAAGTTCAGGGATGTGTTTCTGTACACTCCTCAAATATTATACCTGAGTAGGGAAGTCTTTAGATTCATTTATCAGTCTCCAGCTGAGTGTATAAATCTGTGAATGCAACAGAAGAATCAAAAGAAAAAGAAGCAGCAATTGCAAAACCACAAAAAAGAGGTAGAGCGTTTCTGTGGGAGGCAAGTATAGTTGTTTCAGAAACTTTTTAAATTTCACTTCTGAAAGCTAATTTAAATGCAAAATATGAACAGCAGCTGCGTTGTTCTGGATCCCTTTAAGGGTTTTTTGCCTTTTCCAAAAATACCTAATAATTTGTTTTTGGAAGGTGAGGTTTTAACTTGTTAGTTTGCTAGCTAATTTTGAGCAAAGACTCAATTGTTTTAACAATGTAGATAACACTCACATTTAGATGTAAAACGGTATTGCTGTGATCTACTTGAAGCAGTGAACTTCTCTTAGTATTTCTACTTAAAAAGGGGAGGTTTTAAGTACGAAGGAAGGCAGGGACGACTGCAGCCAGATTGCTTGGGGTAGTGAAGTTTTGGTTACAAGCAGCACTGCTGCTGAAAGCATTAAGCGCTTTGAACGCATGTTGGTTTTGGTTTTGCACCTTTGCTCCACTGGCACCTTTTTTGTTTCTTCAGCAGTTTAATCTTTGATAAAAAACCTGGGCTTCTCTTTCAGCAAAGCACTGAATAAAGAGTATGAAGAGTACGTTCTGACAGTGGGTGACTTCGACGAGAGAGTTTTCCTAGGAGCTGATGCTGAAGAAGAAATTGGCACTCCTCGAAAGTTTCCTGCAGACATGCCAGTAGGGAAAACAGCAGCAAGAGCTCATGTGGAGTGTCATCTTCAGCAGCATTTTGAAAAGGTGATTCATTTAACATGTTGATCTCACTTGAAGTACTCCTTCAAGTTTTTCCATCCTTGTACGCTATTTGAATCACTGAGGTGACTGAATTTCTTGAACTTCTTCCTGAGAGGAAGACGCTGAATGCCATTTGCAGGCTTCAGTGGATGCTGCCTTGCTGAGGAGAAATGGTGATGTCATCTTTACTGTGGAGTTTAGTAAATAACAATTCCGTAAACAGGATGAGAGCACTTTCATGAGTGTAGTCTGTTTTTATCCAAGAAAGATGAATAAGTAGTTAAGATCTAAATATATAGGTCTTATGGTTTTGTTCAAACTTCATTTATACCCCATAAGAATACCATGAAACCTTTACACTGGATGAATTTATTTTTTTTCCCCGATATTTCCTTTTTTAGGACAGGAAAAGTCAACTTGTGTACTATTCTATGGAAAATAACATTCAAGACCCAAAACCCACCAAAGTCTAACTCTTCATTACAAAAAGTAGCCTATAAACAGAGTTCATGTTTCACTGTGTTTAAAAATGTAAAATGTATTTAATGAAGTTGGCATGTGGGAAAACACTTGATTGATTACTTTTTAAACTTGGATAAGGGGAAAAAAAGGTGCTGGCTATGTGAAAGAACCACATGCTGTTTGATTTACATGTCAATTAAAAATTAAGAATACTTATTACAAGATACTAGTGCCGGTGTAAATTAATCACATGGCTTAGCTTTTTCTCCCAAATATAACTGTATTTCACATTCAGGCAAATTAAAGACAGGGGTTTGGAATGAGTTTATCAATTTTGAGCTTCAGTTTCCGTAGTATAATAATGACCTCATTGGTATTTATGCATACTGACTGCAGGCTTAACCTTTCCTCATTATTTGCCTTGTGTCTTCAAAATGTAGTCTGTTGTAATAATTCAAAACCAAATACTTTATAGCATCACTTTCAGAAAGCAGGATACAAATAGGCAAGTGCAGTAGACACAGCTCCATCTGCTTAGTGCTACATCATTCTTTGGTTAAGGGGAGGCTCTAGGTCCACCAGGACAGCCTTTGCCAAAGAACGTTTTCTTGTGACCCTCTCCTAGGCAGCTCCGCCACATACTCCTTGTGTCACCCAACTAACGCAGAATGGAAGCATATGCTTTCTCTTTCTTGCCCTGTATTTTTCAATGTTCAAGTGAGCTTAAAAATTTACAGGCTTTAAGATTTAAAGTCTCATTTTCCTATATTTTATTTAAAAAAAAACAACTTCGAGTTAATTTTAGTCTGCCTGAAGATTTGTTATATTTTGTATTTATGGAGTGCTGTGAGAACTTTTAACTAATTTTTAGTCAGTTCTGAGATCACAGGTTTGATGGCAGCCTTCAGGTAATGTACTAGTGTTGTCATTTTAATCTTTGGAGTGATTTTGCAGGAAATGCTCATTCGAAAGTTTTCTGAAACAGTTCTGTTGACTGATTTTATTTATTATTTTTCTCTGACAGAAAAGGTCATTTGCACCTTCAACTCCACTGACTGGAAGAAGATACCTACGAGAAAAGGAAGCTGTCATCACTCCTGTTGCTTCAGCAACACAAAGTGTGAGCCGGTTGCAGAACATTGTGGCTGGATTGAAAAATGCACCGAGTGAACAACTTCTGACTATTTTTGAGTAAGTACATCCAGTGCAGCTGCTCTCATACAAACAGAAACTCATCTTTTCATGCTTGTGACTGCTTTCTTGCTCAAATTTGACTTTTTTTGTTTGGTGCAGAATATTTTTGTCTGTGTTTCTGTATTATTTCTAGTTGAAAGATCTTCGGTTTTCTAGATGATCTCATCTTCTGGAGAAGGATAGGTGAACACACACGCACTCCTTCCGTCTTGTCACGACCATTGTGTTAATGTGGCTTCAGTTTTTGCTAATGTTAATTTAGCTGTTTGCTGGAAAGTGAAATACTTTTTGTTCGTTTGATTTTTTTAAATTTTAAACAAGTATGGCCAACTATGTTGGCAGAGGTTTTGGGGGAGCAGGGAGATGTTAGAGTCAACAAGCTATAATCTTTGCCTTAAAGAGTTGGGAAGATAAGACTAAAAGCAGCCTAAAGGCTCCCCATTTCTCCTTCATACTACTTCAGGATATCTTAATCTAACTTTATAGTATATATATAAGCCTAGCAGTCACCCTAATTATTGTCGATGCTGATCTCTTGTATAGCAGCAGCCATGTTTTGCACTTCTCTAGTTGTTCTGGTGGCCGTTCCCTGAGCATGCTTCAGCTTATCGGTTTCCTCCCTGAGCTGTGATGTCTGTCCTAGGGCAGGCGTCCCAGCAGGAGTTAGAGCATTCCTAGTCAAGAGCCTCTCGCTCAGCCCTTATAGCTGCTGGATGATACTGGGAAATCATAATAAGTGACTACTGAACACAACCCCAGTCTTTCATGATCACTTTTTCTAGGATGGAGTCCCAGTTATATAAATCAACCTATATTTTTGGCTCCTGGATGCATGACCGCATACTGGCTGTAGTGAAATGCATGTGAAAATGTTGGTGCATAAGCAGATGAGTATAAACAAAATAGTTTATCAGTAAAAGGTAGATCAGTGTTGCTTCATATCTCATAAAAAGCAATAATTTAATAGTAAATACCTGTAAAGCTGTTGGGTGTTTGCCTAACATCCATGCAAATTAAGGCCTTGCTGTATTATGGTGTAAGGTCTCCAGATATCTCCAGTATCCGGGAGGTTCCTGGAACGCGTCAATAACTTCCTTCTCCAAGTGGTAGAGGAGCCAACGAGGAGAGGTGCTATGCTGGACCTTGTTCTCACCAACAAGGAGGGGCTGGTGGGGAATGTGAAGCTCAAGGGCAGCCTGGGCTGCAGTGATCACGAAAGGGTGGAGTTCAAGATCCTTAGGGCACCAAGGAGGGCGCACAGCAAGCTCACTACCCTGGCCTTCAGGAGAGCAGACTTTGGCCTCTTCAGGGATCTGCTTGGTAGAGTGCCATGGGACAAAGCCCTGGAGGGAAGAGGGGCCCAAGAAAGCTGGGTAATATTCAAGGATCACCTTCTCCAAGCTCAGGAGTGATGCATCCCAACAAAGAGGAAGTCAGGCAAAAACACCAGGAGGCCTGCATGGATGAACAGGAGCTCCTGGACAAACTCAAACACAAAAAGGAAGCCTACAGAGGGTGGAAGCAAGGACAGGTAGCCTGGGAAGAATACTGAGAAATTGTCCAAGCAACCAGGGATCAGGTTAGGAAAGCTAAAGCCCTGATAGAATTAAATCTGGCCAGGGACATCAAGGGCAACAAGAAAA
>NW_008825251.1:680702-683726 GCF_000699105.1 Pygoscelis adeliae
CATTGTGTATGAAACGGTGTGTATTGACGGTTGGACTCGATGATCTTAGAGGTCTCTTCCAACCTTAATGATTCTATGATTCTAAAAAGCCCTTAAAAATCTAAGGTGGTGGCAGTTTGACATTGTGGGTGTCAAAATCTCATTTTTTGTGCAATCTAGTGAAAAATCTTGCATGGATTAACTTTCTTCTGCAAACACAGCATTAAAATGGAAAACAACAAAAGTCAGCTCCAATCCTTCCACCAGAACCATGACACAGTCAGGAAGACTTTCTGGGATTAGGTTCCAACAATGGTCTGAGTGAACCTGAAGGAAGGAGCATCTCACAGATGAGGAAAGGCTGAGAGAGCTGGGACTGTTCAGCCTGGAGAAATGAAGGCTCAGCGGGGATCTCATCAGTGTGTGTAAATACCTGAACGGAGAGTGCAAAGAAGGCAGAGCCAGGCTCTTTTCCATGGTGCCCAGTGACACGACCAGAGGCAAAGGGCACAAACTGAAACACAGGAGGTTCCCTTCGAACATCAGGAAACACTTTTTCACTGTGAGGGTGACCAAGCACTGGCACAGGTTGCCCAGGGGGGTTGTAGGGTCTCCATCCCTGGCGCTATTCAAAAGCCGTCTGGATATGGTCCCGGGAAACTGGCTCTAGCTGGCCTGCCCACGGCAGGGGGGTTGGACCAAATGACCTTTAGAGGTCCCTTCCAACCCAAACCATTCCAATTTTTTTTTTTAATTAATCAGAATGGACATTTAGTATTAGCACTTAATATTTGAAGTGCAAAAGTAATGTGTTTGTTTTTTTTTTTTTAAAGCAACCTTCATAAATAGGAGAAAAATAATAGTTTTAGTTCTCATCTTTGGAGTTACGTATATTTTGAAAGTTTTCCTAGCACTTGTTCTTAAAAGTTTACAAATGCTCAGCAACATGCATTTCTATTTTGAATGTTTCTTTGATTGTTTTTTTTAAGAACTGTTTGATATTTTTTACACAATTAAAACATTAACGTGTCTGCAATCCCTAATGAAAAATGTGTTTGTTCAAGTAATAAACCAGTCTGTCAACAGAGATACAAATATTAAAACAGGGAAATGAATTGAGTAAACCTCTGACAAGAAATCTGTTGAGTACTTCGCTCACCTCGGATATGAGTTCAGCAAGCACTAGGATATGTACTGTCTGATGAGGAAAAATGGAAAGAACTGTGGTTTGGACTATGTGTAATATTCTATGCTTTTGAATATTTCCTCTTTAAAATTCCTTGGATACATAACTTTGAAGTTAATTAGAAGGCTTTGTTCAATGAAACCTTAGTTTATTTCAATGCTAGCTTTTCAAAATAGTTTAGTGTCTTAGTTTGACAGAAGTCACAAGCTGCTGTCCTCTAATACAGAATTGCTGGAAAATCTGGAAGCATTCAGAAAGAGCATCTCCAGACAGAGATTCTCTGGCCCCTTTTTATGATAGTGACTGTGGAGTTCATCAGTTCCTCTCTGACTTGCTAGTAAATAAGGTATTTTTGGAAAGATGCTGACACTTCGCTTTGAAAGCTTTCTCGTAGTCCCTCAAACCGTGCCTGGTTTGTGTGGTCTCATGGATGCGTTCGGTTGTTCGGTTGCCTGTTGTGGCATCCTTCCTACTACCTTGCTCCTGGCAGATTTATTTTTTTCTCCTGAGTGTGCTACTGTAGCTCTTGCTTTCTCCTGCAATTGTTCCAAAATGTACATAGCCTCTCTTAACTCTGTTAGGAAAGGAAAAAAGGAAACAATATTTCTGTATGTTTTATGTTTTTCTCTGTTCTCTGTGGTAATACAGGTTATTGCCTGATGAGGAAAGCTCAGTATAACTACCTTTTTATTTGGGTGGTATTTTTTTTGTTTTGTTTTTTGAGGATTTTTTTGAAACTGGATATTTATTTATACAAACAAGGCTTTCTCTTTGCGTTCTGCTTCAGGTCTTGTGCACGCAGCCCTGTGGAAAGCATTATGAGCAGAGTGAAAGAAATAGGTGAGACGTTCTGTCGCAGCTACACTCAGTCAACAGATGAACAGCCAGGATCTCATATAGGTATGGACGTGAAACGCATGGGATGTTTCAAAATATTAAACCATATGTATGCAAATGAAATGCATACGTATACTATAGTCTAAGTATTTAATACAGTGGAGCTTTTTTTAACCCAGAACATATCCAAACAGAAAACTGTTGCTGTCAAACAGAACACTGTAAAGAATGAAACTTTATTACAGAGTAATACTAAGTTTGCAGTTCAAAATGGGATAGCTAAGAGAGCATTGAAACCATAGCGGCTCTTAAAAATTGTAAACTTGCATTCTTCTTAGATTTAAAATTTAAAGAAAACGGAATACAAATAGGAAAATTATTATTGCAACTGTCTGCAAAATTCCATCACTTAGAAATATTGAAATACATAATCCTTTAAAACATTTCTAGAATTTCGTGCTGTTCTTGTGACTAGTGGATTTCTGAACATACTTTTTTGATTTGCAAAGTCTATACATACACATATATGCACTATTTTCTTAGAGAAGGACAAGTACTGGTCAATTTAGTCTTAAGACCATTTGTGCAGACGGCATTGGAGTTCATCTCTGTTGGTTTTGAATTTCAGATTTTGCTGTAAACAGATTAAAACTGGCAGAGATCTTGTACTATAAAATCTTGGAGACTATAGTGGTGCAAGAAACACGAAGACTACATGGGAAGGATCTGACTGTAAGTAAAGAACTGGCACAAGAGGAGAACACTTCTTGTAACCCTCTGTAGGGGGTTATCTTCAGGCAGTTCCAGAACGGAGCAGTCTGCAGTAATGCAGTCTGTGTATATTGTTAATATTAAAAAAGGGGAAATATACAGGAGGTGCCTAAATGTAGTTTTTACTGCTATTAAAAATGGTATAATTCTGGTATAACTAACCACTCTCCACCTGAGAGTGCTGAGGGAGCTGGCGGAGGAGCTTGCCAAGCCACTCTCCACCATTTACCAGCAGTCCTGATAACTCCCCC
>NW_008825251.1:684978-704082 GCF_000699105.1 Pygoscelis adeliae
AGGCTGCCCAGGGAAGTGGTTGAGTCACCATCCCTGGAAGTATTTAAAAGACGGGTAGATGAGGCGCTTAGGGACATGGTTTAGTGGGTGTGGTGGTGTTGGGTTGACGGTTGGACTCGATGACCTTAGAGGTCTTTTCCAACCTTAATGATTCTATGATTCTATGTTAATTTGTGTTGCCTTCTAGAATCATGACTTTATGGAAAGATAGCTTTTATTCTCTTCTTTATCCAACTAACAATATCTATACTTCATGTTAGACAGCAATGCATTTGCTCTGCTCTGCGGTTCACAAAAAGGCCAATTCATTTGTCCATAGTATGAAAAATGTGATGGTTTTGGTGCTGTTAGTCTACTTCTAGTCTTTACCGTTCTAAACTTCCCTGTAAAAAGAGGAGACCGTGGAAGGTAGAAAAAAGCAGTAGCTCTTCTCTCCAGCAATAAGCTATGTAGTATTAATGCCACAAAATTCAAACTTCTGTGTCCCAAACCTCAGATCATTGACACTTTCTGTAATCTCTTCAGGCTCTCTTGGAACAAGATGTCTTTCACCGCTCTCTTGTGGCATGCTGCTTGGAGATCGTGCTTTTTGCATATAGCTCGCCTCGTACCTTTCCCTGGATCATTGAAGTTCTTGACCTCAGGCCATTCTATTTCTATAAGGTAAATAAATACTGTCTTAGGACTGGATCTGTGTTAAAAATGGCACGTTACTGGAGTAACTGCCGGAGGTGAAGCTGAAATTTAAAGCCAGAAAACCATTTTGTAAACGGTACTTAACTGTAACGTGCTGTTGATCAACTTCTAGTTCTTAATATATATACACTTTTAGTAGACTAAAGCATTCAAGCATATATTTTGATGATATTCATGTTTACTGACTGCAGGATATAGTTCTGCTTATTAGTGCTAAAATAGCAATAATAATGTTTTGTTGCCTTTGGCTACTACTAATTATCACAGGCTTGCTTTGTTAAATTTTTTTTTTCTCTGTTTTGTTTTATATAACAGAAGATAAAATCTCTTCTCCTGGGCGTTCTCTGTTCTCGCTCTTTTTTTAACCTCATTCCCTCCTGCCTCCAATGTCATTTCTGTTCTTTGACTTGTTTGATCCTTTTATCATCTGTCCGTATGCCTCCTGTTTTTACTAGATACCTAACAGCTTACTGCGGTTAGTCCTGAATAAATCAGAAGTAGTTCTGTTTAGATTATAACAACCAAAAAATTGAACCCTTTGGGAAAGCTGTTTTATATTCTGTTCTCCCTTCTTCCTTCTTCAATCCTCAGATGTAGGGCAGTAGTGAAACTGAAACAAATCTGTTCATATTGCTGTCGCTGTTGGTAGACTACATCAATACCAGATGCACTGGTGCAGATCCAACTTTGTGGAACGTTTGATTTCAGTTTTCTTTGCTATTCAGTGTACATTCTTGTGGCACTCTTACTTGAAAAAAATGGCCATCACAAAGACTTCACATGAAAGTGCCAATATTTATTATTCCACGAGAGAGCCAATAGTTATTATTCCACTTGTGCCATTTATAACGTTTTCTTTGGGTGCTTAGTTTCTGTAGTATAAATAAGTAAACACATCAATAAGTCCTCCAGGGAAGTTTTATGGCACTTCCATCTCTGGAGCTTTAGAAAAACAGGCTGAATGTTCCTCTGTCAGAAATAACATAAATAAAGTGGCTCTTGCATGGGAGCATAGGGGTGGAGTATGATATTTCAAGGGCCTTTTCAACTCTCTTCAACCCTGATTTGTACATGTTAAGGGTTCTAACCTTTTCTTAAACAAAACTTTAAAACAGTTGTTTTCAACCCTTTTCATTATGGGCTGCTTGTTTGAAAGGAAGGAAAGCTTAAATGCTGGGGTTCTCAAGTACCAGCCTAAGCGGATATGCCCGCTTATATCCTAGGTATGCTGCATGTGCTGGGTGAGCGCTCTGTGTGTTTAGGGCTTTCGTTCTGTACATGCTTAGTGATGGTGAGAGAGGACCTTAAAAAACCAACAAAACAAACCAAAAACCCTGTGAGTGGGTTGTTCTGCATTGATGGGACATCTGCTGTCCATTTCCAACTCCTGGATTGCCTTTGGGGAAGGGGGTTAAAAAAAGAGGGATCAGAAGAGGGCTGGGGAAGATGAAGATGCAAGGAGGAGGCTGGAGCATTCTATGTTGAAGAGAAGTTTTGAACAGGATCCTGAAATGAATAATGATTTGATAGTGTTAAGGATGAGCGATATGACTTTGCTTTTGTGCGTGTGTCTTGCTACCATTAGGTAATTGAAGTACTGATTCGGTCTGAGGAAGGACTTTCCAGAGACATGGTGAAGCACCTCAACAGCATTGAGGAGCAAATTCTCGAGAGTCTCGCCTGGACTCAGGACTCGGCACTCTGGAGTGCTCTCCAGGCCTCAGAAAACAAGGTTCCGACCTGTGAAGAAGTATGTTACCTGTTTTCCTTTTATTAGGAAATTCACGTTCTTTTTCTTACTGTTGTTTTATACAGAAAACTGTTTAAATGAGACAACTGCTGCAGAAAAACTTCTATTAATAGATTGGCAAAAAGAAGGGAAATGTATTTGTTATCTTACACAGACATTTCTTATTTCTCAGGTAATATTTCCCAGTAATTTCGAAGCAAGCAATGGAGGAAGTGGGCTTGGGCATTTGCCTATGATGCCAATATCTCCTATAATTCATCCTCGAGTAAAAGAGGTTCGGACAGATCTTGGTGGGAGTTTAAGACGGGGTATGTTCAAGGTTTCTGATATTTGAATGTATGAATTTGGGGAGAGGGGGTTTAGACTTCTTTATAATTGCAAAAAGCAATCTTGAATCTGAATTAAGTATTCAGAATTGTGAAGCCTCTTATTTGATCAAGGGAAAGTCTAGATGCATCTGGTCAAACCATTGCTGTGTCTTACTGGCAGCAGACATTGGTGATAATGCTTCACTTTGGAACTGGAGCAGTTCTGCCGCTGTTTTGATGCAAGGGTTACCTTGCTCTTGGGTGGGTTGTCATCTGATGGCTTATTGTCCTTTGCTGTTCAGATTTTTCCAGGTTTTGGTTTTTTTGTGTGTGGGTTTTTGGTTTTTTTTTGTTCTCGGTGAGTTTGCATTTATTCCTCCTTCCTACAGAACTTTTTTTGCGGGAGGGGAGGACAATACTTTGTCTTCAGTATTCTTTCCTGTGAACAACTGCCTTGCTCTTTGCAGATTCCTAGGTATCGCACAGAACTGTCTCTTGACAGTGGGGGTGAAGAGGCAGTGGCAGCACTGCTGTTGCTTTTTTCATAGTTGCCTAGTTAGAAATTGCTGCTTTCGTTGTATCCCAAACAATAGTCCGTAGGTTCTTGCTGGTGCACTGTGGACTGATTGGTGTTGTGATGTTGTCTCCTTTTGTGTTTGTCTGGCAAATTGCATTACAAGACTGTTTGTTTTTTGCTTTTTAAATACTTATTAGGAAAGAGATGTATAAGCGGTTGCTGTAGGTGTTATAGTTAGTTGTTTGATGGAAGGGAAAGCAACTTGGAGATGGTGTCTTATATATGGGTAGGGCTGTGTGAGGCTTTATCTTGTATATGAGAATCTGGTACCAAACGCTCCTCCTAGCTTCAAATGGAAAATGGCGGGGATTGGAAATGTTTATTTGCCCCCGTTACCAAGAAAACCATCCTGGCAGAGTTAGAATTAAGGTCTCCAATCAGTCTTACCTGGCCAGTTATCCAGGAGGTTTCTGCTTCATGGGAAATAGGAAACTGCTGTCATTGGCATCCTCACAAGTGGATAGCAGACTTCAGCAGAAATGCGAAAAGCCAAAGGAACAGAAGCTTGTAAATTAGTATTGTGTACTTCAGTGTAACTGCTGGAGCAAATGTTTGAAAGCAACAGAAAAGCCTGTGAGGAACCGGTGGTGGACGAGGGTGGAGGCTTCTGACTGGGGTTAGTTTAGAGAGAATTTAAAAGCCAGAACATACAGAAGACAGCATATCCAGGGAATGTGGTCAGTGTTCCTGTAGAGGAATGTGTTCAGAGGAATAGCACTTGCAAATATTACTAATCTGCTAAGCAGACTGGAGTAAGTATCTGTAACCCTGCGTGTTCCTCAATCTCTGCAAATTAGCTTGGTTACTCGTCTTCCATGTAGTACCTGATTGCAAAACTGAGCTGTCTGGGATGACTTCAAAAAAAAAGGAGACAATTAGACTACTGGTCTTGGTCATATCGCCTAGGAACAGTGAACTGTAAGATTAGTTCTTAACTAGAAGTGATTTCTTGTACTCTGGTTTTGTAGTTTGAAGGTTAGCCTTTTCCCCTCCTGTGGAGAAGTATTCCTATTAAGCTGCTCCTCTTAAGGTTTTTTTTTTTCTTTCTCCTTTGCATACTAGACATGCAGCCATTGTCACCAATCTCTGTTCATGAGCGCTACAGTTCTCCTACAGCTGGAAGTGCTAAGAGAAGGCTCTTTGGAGATGACAGCCCCAAAGAAATGCAGATGGAAAAAATTTTGACGGAAGGAACTAAGTTGACAATTGCTCCAGCGTCAAGCATTGCTGCTGAAAATGTGTCAGTTTCTCCTGGCCAAACAGTACTGACCATGACAACAGCTACAGTACCGGGAAAAACAGGACAGAAGGTTACCATCCCACTGCACGGTACGAATTCTTCCCATCTTTCTTCTCTGCTAGATGTTTTGCTTGCTCGTAAGATCTGCTTAGACCAACCGTGCATCTTGAACATGTATCGCTTTTTCTTTTTTAAAAGAACATGTATCACTTTATAAAAAAAAAAAAGCTTAAGTTTATACTGACATCTCCTTCCATGGAGACATCTGATATCTGACAAGCATTCCTCCTTGCGAAAAATGTTGTGGGGTTCTTGCTTCTTCCAGTTACGCCTCACCACAGATTAAGCGAAGCTTTGATTCTCGGCTCCAATAATTATTTACTACTGTTTGTCTTTACTGTTTGTCTTAACTTTGGTCTATTATAATCTTAAAAGGCTCTGGAATTTCTGGATAAGGGCTATGTATTAAGGTTAGTAAAATAGTGGGGGATTTTTGTTTTGGTGAAGTTGGGTGATGCTTGAATATTTCTGAAAATGATACATGATAAATGAGTTTTATAGCCTTTTTTAATTTAAAAACTGGATCTATAGATAAAGATGAAAAGAAAAATATCTCCACTTTTCATGTTTAAGGAGATTTTCAGCAAGAGAATTTGACTACTGAGGAAACTAATGAGGATTCTATACGATGTGCTGTCAGGTTTGCAGAATAATAAAAAAAAAAAAAGAAAGGGAATGCCCACCTCCCCCAAAAGAGTGGAACACTGACTACAGAAGTGACTTCTTGTGCACTTTGTACTTTCAGATAGTTTTAGAAATGATCGTTCATGTTCATATTCTTCCTTTAAGCATTACCAGAAATGTAATTTTTAATCATTTCTGAAGACTCTGAGGGACAAAGAGTCTTTTTAGCATCCCGTACAGAAGGATGAGATGTCTTTAGTATGAAATGTTTTTGAATGAATTTATGATTTGCGGTTTAACTCTGCAGCATGAGGAGAGCAAACGGTTTATTTCTGGATGTGTATATCGTCTCCAGGTATTGCAAATGAAATGGGTGGGATCACATTGATACCCATTTCAATGAATTTAGGTCAGCCATGTAAAATGGAGGCTCAGGCTCCCTGCCACCCTCAAGTGAATCACGCACAAGAAGTGCATCTGTCATCAGCAAGCAAACCAAAGAAAACAGGATCCTTGGCACTGTTTTACAGAAAAGTAAGTGTCTTTATTAGGAAGTCATGCTTTACTTCTGTTTGTGGCCATGCTGAAACTTGCCTCCTTGTGCAGTTTTCATTACCTTTCAGTCTTCACGTACCTTTCCTTTGGCACGAGCAGTTCTTATATACCTGGGAGGAGAAGGGGAAAAGATGTTGTCAAGTGTTGCAGAGAATCCAATTTTCCCCCTTCCCCTCCCCATGAGATGCTTTGTACTTTTTTTTTTTTTCCTTTTAATTAGCAGCTTCTGTAAGTGAGTACCTAAGAAATATCAGTACTTCTCTTGTCTATTTTTACTGCCTCCCACATTTGCAAGGGTTAGACATACCAGAAATGAGATTTTTCTCCTGTGTCTTGCTCATTCAAAACTGCACTGCTTCGGATCCTGCATCTGGAGATTCTCATTTGCAGTTTTCTGAGGTCTACCCAGTAGTGCTGATCTTGCTGGCATGGGGCCTCAGAAAGCAGTGATGAATAACACGCTGTCTAAAAGTTTCTAGAAAGAAGGAACTTAATTGAAATAATGAAGGATTTAAGAGGTAAGTTAAGAACTGGGTGTGCTTCAGAGAAAATTCAGATTACTTGTTTCTCGTTGCTTTCATTTCCAATGTGCAGTGTGTGAGGGGTTTTTGGAGGAGGCAGGGGTAGCTTGCCTAAATGCCTGCAAAGAATATATGCCTAAATTAATCTCAAAAATATTAGAAGATTTTTTTGCTCTTACTTTCTTACTAGAGAGGTTATTTTCAGAGGTTTTCCCCTTTTAGGGTATTGTATTATTTTAGGATATTGTAAACCTAGAGAATTCTACATTGAACAATCTTTAAGTTAAATCTTAATACAGAAACTAATTCCTGGAAACACTTGTAAGCCACATCCTGTGTCTGAACTATTGGTTCTTTAATTTTGATAGTGAAAGTCTGACTCTCTGAGAATGGATTAAAAATTGATTAGCCAGCTGCCAGGCGTGAGCTCAGACTGCATTTTGGAAGCTTTATTCTCAGTTGGAATACTTCAGCGGTAGCCATGTATTTGACAAACCATGTGGTAGGCAACATATTCCTCTTAGTTATGAAGGAGAACTAAAATATTCACTTAAATTTGTCTTTAAATGTTGACCTTCTATTTACAGTGATCGTCATATTCAAAATGATGGTTTTTCCATACTTTCCTTTCTTGTTCCTGTTCAGTAGAGCAAGTGAAAATGAAATTAATTCTTTCTGCTTTCCAACATAAAGAATGTGCCTAATTACTATCCATGAAGTGAGAACTTCTGAAATAAATGGAAGAAGGCTAATGTTGCACTTGATAGCTATTTCAGGTTTTGAGACACATTTTTGGTAATAAAAAAGAAAAGAAAAAAATCCGTCAGCTTGCTAATCTAAGATTACACTTAATCGTAATTAAAGTATGTCCCTTCTTTGTGCTTGTTGGAAGTGTTCCATTATAGTGAGAGTGTGATATGACTGTAGTCATAATGTTTTTAAGCGGATTTCCTACACGCATTAGAGATCCAACACCTGAACAGAGCTGACAACTTAGTCTTTGAAGACATTGTCTTGGGCAGAGGGGGGAAATTTTGCAGAAACGAATTATTCAAATATAGAACAGCTCTACGTTGAGGACTTTCATTTTTGCAGAATAGGTTAAGCTCGTTTGGCTTGACTGTTTACTGTGTTGTCTTTTTCTTCCAGGTTTATCATCTGGCAAGTGTGCGCTTGCGTGATCTGTGCTTAAAATTGGATGTTTCCAATGACTTGCGCAGGAAGATATGGACGTGTTTTGAATTCACATTGGTTCATTGTGCTGATCTAATGAAGGACAGACATTTGGACCAGCTCCTCCTCTGTGCCTTTTATATCATGGCAAAGGTAACGTGTAGTTTTAAGAAATTCAGGGAATTTTATGTCCATTGGAAATGTAAATTGTGTTCACAGTTTACAATTTGATTGCTTTATTCATGTCATATTACTGGAGGGAAGGGAAAAGTCCTTTCAGGAAGTGGATGAAGTCCCAGTATATTTTTTCCTTGTTTTGCATAATCTTAATAAGTTCCCATCAACCAGCCACTTGGTTAAGAGAGGATTTTTCTTCTCTTCCTCAGCGCATTCACATTGAGCACTGGTCAGCATAGACAAAGCAGCGTGTGGTCTCATTGCCCCATATTTGTGTTTTCTATCCTGTTCGTCATCTTCATGATCTGTGTAATCTGAACTAAAAACACCATTACAGTTACAGGATTATGCAGGTGCAAAAATCTGCAGGAGCTCACAACCTTATGTATGGATGGAAAGTTTCTACTCCACAAAAGTCCTCTTAGCTATGGAAGATTCAGGTTGAGGAATTGAGCTGGTTGCCTGTTACTCAACTTCTTCATTTCTTATTCAATTTTCCATCATTGATTTAAGGTGTCACTAAGTTGTTTCTGGAATATTGGTTTGACTCAAACTTGAGAGCTGATGGCCATCAAGTCTGATTCAGACACAAATTCAGGCTCCTCTAAAACATTGGGGATGGATTACCTTTTCTTCTTGAGGAAGACAAACGAAGAGGAGCACTATCTGTGGAGGGAAACTGATGTTCAAATTGCAACTACCTGTGCTCTTAACTGTGGCGTAGCTTAGGCTCATTTGACTTCGATACTGATAGCTGTAGAAAAGCAAAACCATTGAATAGTCAGTGTTCTGTATTTTATCATGTAGTTTGTCAGTTGTTGGGTTTTTTTTAAATACAGTCTTCTGAGTGCTGTCTCCAGTGCAGCGTGAGACCTGACAATTCAGCCAGAGACCTTGATACATTCTCTCCTGGCTCCTACTACAAAAATTGTTGCTCATCTACTATTAAAATTACAGACGAATGGTTGAAAAACAAAGTCCTTTAACAAATGAGCTATTTTGAAGTACGAAAGAAAGCTGAAATTGCATGTGTTTATATACCTATCTAGTGTTTTGTTCAGGATTTCCTCACTTTCTGTTTAGAAAAGTTAAGGGGTCCAGTTTTCAAATTTACAAGTATGTTTTTGACTTAATAATATTTCCCTTCTTTAATTTTTAGTGTCACTAGAAGAAAAGTCAGAAAAGGAATAATTCCTAAGCATCATAAAGCAACAAAAGGCTTTAGTAGCTAAGAAACAAGGAATGCCTGAACAAGAAAAATGCTTGGTTTTTCATATTCTCATCACCAGAACCTTTAAAATTATGTATTCATAGTAAGACTCACGAAAAAGCTGTATAGAGGGAAGCTGATTGAATAGACCGGACCTGAGCAGCCTGACCTTGCTGCTTGCACTTGGTCTTCAATACCCTTTTCTTTTCCAGGTAACCAAAGAGGAAAGAACTTTTCAGGACATAATGAAAAGTTACAGAAATCAGCCACAAGCAAACAGCCATGTGAGTAAATAGTATTGTCTTTCCTTTTTATAGCTCTGATAGAGGTGACTTTTCAAATGTTTATGCTGTTAAGGGAAAAGTCAAATCCTCTTCAGTGTTATATTCATTCTTACTCAGATGGATTTCATCTAGTCTTCTGACTGCCTTGTTTTCCTTGACAAGAGTGTTTTTCCCCGGTGTCCTGTAGGTTTATAGGAGTGTCTTGTTGAGAAATATTTCTGCCGATGTCCTATTGGACAAAAATGCAAACCAAGATGTGGAGATGACAGAAGGTAAGTACAGCAAAGTAACCTGCTGTTTTTAAAAATGTACTTGTGGGTTTTTAAATAACTGAACTGTCAAGTAAAAGAAATGAAGCAAGTTTTACAGTTTTAAGTGTATTAAAGAAAAATAAATGTATTGTTGAAAAAGAAACCGTCTTGTCAGTAGCCCTCCTGTCTGTTAGATATGGAAAATACACTTCCTAGTTGGAAAAAATTTTTAATTTTGTTTCCTTAAATCTGGTTGCTCGAGGTTGAAGTGTTTCCTTAGTGTGTCAGTGATACTGTAGTTCTTTTTGGACAGCAACATTGGTTAACAAAGAAAGATGAACAGTATCTGGAATATTACGACAGGTTTTTTTTCTTAATATCACCTATCCTGAAGGCTTAAATAGGGAGAACTTTTTTCAGAAAATAAAGATGATGACTCTCTAAGACCACCATTTTCTTATATTCAGGTTTCTTTTAAATAGTTGATATTTTCTTTGCTCTGGTTTAGAGGAGAAAAGGGGTAAGAGTAGTATTTGAGAAAAGCATGAAAATTGTGCCATGCCTGTTTTCAGTGAGATGTCAGGAAACTGAGAGATCACAAGCCCATGTATGAACCCATGAGCAGAGCAGATCTGCAGCCAGGACGCACACAGAAATTTAGAAGACTCTTCTGTATGGTAAATTCCCACTATGGGCGGGATTCAACTGCTTGAACGAGTATTAGAGCCATCTCTTAAATGCCTTTTGAGGATTCCACCGGGGTCCAGGGAAGTGCTGATCTCCTGTAGGTTCAGCATCCTGTCTAGCAGCTGCGCAATTCTTGGATCTTGTAGAGCGTCTGAAGTGGCACTGGGCTTCAGTGGTTTGACAAACAAATGTACTTGGTTACAAAGTTCTTCAGTTGCTTTTCCTGCCAAACTTTTTCTTCAGTTAATAGACTTGTGTCTCCTTTACCTAGTATTAACTCCCGCTCTTTTGACACCAGCTTACAGGAACGTATGCTTGTGTTGTGACACAAGGCAGACGCACTAAGGAGTTACACTGATGGGTATCAGCTGAAGCTCTTGACGTTTGTCTTGTAATGCACTGATTGGAAGAGGCTTTATTCTGTGTTGCCCTGTTTCGCTTGGCAGTAAACAGTATGGAGGATGAAACAGAAAAGGTTGTATTCAGTAGGGGTCCGGCTTAATTAGCGGAGAGAGAATATTAACAGAAATATGCTTGCTGTGTGGCTGCAGATTTTTCCACTGAACAGCCATTTCGTAATATGCCTGAACAAATGGTGTCATGGCTTCCTTGCAGCAAACATGAGTTGAGTATGAAGCTATTCTTTGCCAGCTGATCACTAGAAACTTTCACAGAACCTAAAAGCTGGGAGTTGTCAGACTGCTTAAAACTTAGTTTTAAAAGCAACAAATGGCTTTGTACCACTCCCCAAAATAAGCATGGGAAAAGGGGTCAGTAGTGCTACAATTTTTTGCTACAGCTATTTCCAAGTTTGGAATAAAGATTTATGTTGGCCTTTTTAGCCATAATCCACCAGCCTGCTAGCAGCAATTCGTAGCTCTTCCTAATGTTCCCAACCACCTATAGCACACCCTGCTTCTATCTGAAGCACATTTCTTTAATTCATCTCATTAACTAGTCAATTTATGGATGAGTGCTTGTCAGCTGGATATTGTAAGTTTGAATCTGAAGCGCCCAGTTTGCTGATACTTATGTTTCTGAAATCTGAAGCTCTCTCTTATTGTTAGACTCGTCTGTGAAAACTGGCAGTTCCTCAGGACGATCCGCAGCAGAGAACTCCAGTGAGTCGGGAACAGAGGAGAGAGGAGATCTTATTAAATTTTACAATGCAGTCTATGTAGGAAGAGTAAAATCATTTGCACTGAAGTACGATATCACAAACCAGGATCATGTAGTAAGTAAAGTATTTTGGAATTTTGCTCTATCTAATAATCAGAGACACAGTCGTTTTTCCTGACAGTTAAACATGTCAATAACTTTGTTCTGTTATTCACCTGGTGTGGTTACAGAAGTCAAATAGTTGTAGGTTGTAGGTATGAGGACTTGCTTTAACAGCCTTTCAAGATGACAAATGCAGATGTAGTTCAGTTTACAACCCCGGTTTCAGCTTCTTTATATCAGTGCAACACCTATTTGCTCAAATGCTGTGGAGCATCTGTGTAACACATCTGGAAAATAAATTTGTTCTGTTGTTTGGTGGACACTTGATCTGTTACGGGATGAAATCTTCTAAAGAAGACCTGGAAGTGTATTAATCTTTCCTTCTGTGAAGTTACTGCTCCTAAATATCTTCTGATTCAGCTCCTATCCAAATTTGTCCTCTCTTGCAGATGGAAGCCCCTCCCTTGTCTCCATTCCCCAACATTAAACAACAGCCAGTGTCTCCTCGGCGGATCTCTCAACAGCACTCTGTTTACATTTCGCCTCACAAGAACGGTGCCTGCTTGACACCTCGAACTGCACTGCTGTATAAATTTAATGGGAGCCCTTCCAAGGTAGAAAGCAAAAAGATTGAAAGGGGTCGATTTGAGGGAGGCTTAATTAATCTCTTAATTAGGATGTGTTCTAATGCAGTGAGGTTTCATTGAACTAGTCTCTCAGTTTGCAGTGAAGGATAGAATTCTTTATGTAGAATCCATCACTCGCTCAGCAAAGAGGTTCAGAATAACTTTTTGTTCTCAGATAATTGAAAACCAGAGCAAGTTTGAAATGGAGTTGTAGTAATTCATGATTTTTTATCTTGATCGCAGAGTTTGAAGGACATCAACAATATGATAAAACAAGGTGAACACAGGAGTAAGAAACGAGCAATAACAATTGATAGTGACACTGAATCCCCTACGAAGCGACTCTGCCAGGAAAATGATGACGTTCTACTTAAACGTCTCCAGGATGTTGTTAGTGAAAGAGCAAATCATTAAAACTGCCGGTTTTCTGTGGGATTTAAAAGCTATGGAGTTGGATACAGCTGTTGTGCTATTTATTTCGTGCTTTTGTATACAGACAACTGCCAAGTTTCTTTAACATTGAACTTTTACCTGACTTCCACAGGATGCAAAAAGCAAGGATTAAGTAGTAAATGCCAGAGAATGAGAGGTGGTGATGATCTTCGTTCCCAAAGGCCACGCTGTGCTATAAGTTACTCTATTTGAGATGTTTTAGCAAGAGTGATCTGTAGAAAGCCATATTGGATGTTCTCCAGCCTAATTTAGAGCATCGTGACTTCTGAGTGTAACTCAGCTTCTAGTAATACTGGTTTTATTTTTGGAATAAGAATCATAAGGAAATGAGTGAAGTCAGTTAAGTTTCCTCAAGCTTTTGGTATTTGGGGAAGAAATTTCAGAAGTGCCTTATTTTAAAAGAATGTGGAATTTTATGCATTATTTTACTGTGGAGTAACTGGAGTGGAGAACGAATTGATCATTTAGCCTCAGGAAGAGCTGAGCAGTTTTGAACTGTATTTGTGCTGTGCTCCATCTCCAGTCAGAACTTCAGTAAAAGTGTATGTTACGACATGGATCAGACAGCTTTTGCAATAACAAAGGCAATAATCAAAAAGTACAAATAGCAGTGACTTAAATTGGACACTGACATAGGATAAAGCACTGAGATATGGTTCAGTGAGTCTGAATTAGCTTTCTCTCGAGACAGTGAATGCTGCCACGGGAGCTGCTCCTTTCCCGTTGGAAGCCTGATAGCAACCCTGCTGTAGAAGCTGTTCATACATATTGCAGCTTACCCATGAAGAAGTACAAGCTGGTTACAGTTGAAAAACAGCCGGGGCTTTGGCCATCTTACAGC
The DNA here is from genome assembly GCF_000699105.1 of Pygoscelis adeliae. Classification (NCBI taxonomy): domain Eukaryota; kingdom Metazoa; phylum Chordata; class Aves; order Sphenisciformes; family Spheniscidae; genus Pygoscelis; species Pygoscelis adeliae. The sequence continues at coordinate 698,233 of NW_008825251.1, forward strand.
TGTCCAAATGCACAAATTCATTTAACAAATTGTATCTCTTCATTTTATTTTTTCCTGAAGATCTTAGCCTCTTGTGTAGTATCTACACTGAATGTAAGCCCATCAGATAAGGCATGTTTGTATATATGGGGTTTTTTTATAGCTATTAAAGGCTTGGATTCGTTGGAAATGTGTAAATTCCAGCATTCAATTCTTGTAACTAGGTTTTTAATGCTGAGGGATTTGGTAGGGTTTATTTTACCAAAATGGGGAAAAGTCAAGGTTTATTCATTACTGTAAATCAGTAGCTTAATTTTATTTCATAATTGCATTTAAGATTAGAGCCATAGAGAAACTTCTCAGCACTGTATTTTTCAGTTTGTGTGTATAGTGAACTGAAAAAAAAAAAAAAAAAGGAACTATTACATAGGGCTTGTTTAAGGAGCTCTGTTCATTTCATTGTTCGGTTTGTTTAGTATGTGCTGCAAGATCTGCTGTACCACAGTTCCAGGGAAGAACACTGTGATGATTTCAAGCAGTCTCAGCTAATGAATCTGGCCAGCAATGATGGAGGAAAAATGTATTTAAAAGGGTATGTGTGCAGGGACCCTACTTGGCAGTGAGTAGAAAGTTTACAAACTCCGTAATTTGTTTTTCAATTATCAACTACTTAAATATTTGATTTTTTACTTTCCAAAAAAGGTGCTTATTTCTGAAACATTTGACCGTAGAGAGCTGCAGCATGAGGAAATGGCCATGCAGTGGACTAGGTTTCATGTAGATTCTTCTGTTCAGTTCCTTTCATTTTATTCAATTTTTAATACTTGTCTTCAGATCTTGAGATAAAAAGTACAAAAGAAACAACCTTTCTGTCTTGATCCGCTCATCAGTGCTGTTACAGCTGTAACTGTTCAATGTATATACTCCAGTCCCTGAAAGCCTCCTGTGTTGAGGGGGAAATGGGGAATCTTGATTTAGCTTTCGGTGGAGTCTGCTTTATTTGCGTGGAGGATTGCCACCTTTCTGGATGGGAAACGTACGATCAGGCTTAGCAGCGTAAGTCTTTCAGCAATATTGTATGACGAGAGTTTAGTTGATTTGGTTTTAATTCAACATCGTGTGCAGATCTCTCCTCACGTATCTGCTCAGCATGCTGTTGCTGTATTCTCTGCAACTGTAGAAAACTGATGGTGCTAAAATCCTTATTAGTTGTCATTAGGTGTAGTGGTTTTTCATTAGAAAAATGAATGTACTACAACTCGATGCAGTTCGGATTTTTTCACCTTTTTAGGTGATAGAAAAAATATTTTTGGACTTGTTGAACAGTTAATAGCTTATATGAAAATTTTGTAATGGTTTCAAAATGCCTTCACATGTAAATATGTATTTTATAATAAACAATTAAAAAGTATTTTAACCTATGTTGCTGTATTTCCTGTGGTCTTTCTGTGGTAATTCATTAAACAGTGCCTTCTGTCTGCATTTTCTGTAATGTCAAAGATGTTAATTTTTGTGCTCCCTCAAATTTCTTTGGGACTTTTTCAGTTTAAATTCATCATCTTTCATGTGATCTGTCTGAAGTTTCCTCCTGAGGTTTCTGTACAGTTTGCACTTAGTCAGATGCGGTTTCTGGGAGGAGAAGGTGAGTAATACATTACATGAAGTAACCGAAAAACACTGAAAAGGAGACGACCCTGCAGTGAGGTGACGTGCCCCCAGAGGGAGGTGTGACTCCAGCACAGTGCTTGACCTCCCAGCACTGCAGCGGCCACCTGCAGCGTGCTGGTCCTGGCTGCCTTCCTCCCGGATGCGCAAGTGTATTCAGAACCAGCTTTGGACAGGTTCAGATTTGTACCGGCTGCCTTCATGCTGGTTTTGTCGCTACAGATAAGCATAAAGCTGGCATGAACTCGGCTTTTTAAATAGCTCTTGTGCATCTGCTCTAGGGGAGAAACAGAAGTAGGCCAGTTTGTGCAGATTCAGTTGTAATGACTTTTTTGATAGCAGAGCTTTCATTTTGAAAGACTTAAACTGTAGTTACCAACCCAAAGGGATGTAGAGGGGCATAGCTGTGAAAACGTGGCTGGCTTTTCTCTTTGTAAACTTCCTTTTGCAGGTAAGACTGCCAGCGAGGGGGAGGCGTCGTGGGCAACATGAAGTGAGAAATGAGGCTATTGTATCCAAGTCTTGCAAGCTGCATCCTGTCTGCTAGGACAGTGGTTTTCCCCAGCCAAATGGATTTTCACTAATTCTCCAATTGAAAATACCGCCTCCTTAACGCTGCTTGAAGTGGATTCAGAGCTTCCATGTTTACTACAGGTCAGCTTTCCAGAGAGTCATAGTTAAAAGGTTATTAACGCCACTGGGGAGAATACCGTAAATCTGCTAGCACTTTACATATAAGCAGTATGTTAATATTAGGTTGCCACATCCCAAGTGTTGTACTAAGATGTGGCCTCAAGAAAATTTGTGGTTAGAGTGCAATTAAGCAGTGTGGGGAATTGAAACTGATTTTCTACATAGTTTCCTGTTAGGAAATACTCTTCTTAAGTTCCTGTCCTGTGACTCATGGAGGGTTTTTTTGTTTTTGATACTTGAGGAGCAGTAAGAACTGAAACTGGGGACACAAAAGGAGTTGCTATGAAGAAACTGCAAGTGTCTAAGAAGTGCTGGGATCTCAGATGAAAGAAGCTGAACATGTCTAAATCTGTCTCGAGGCCAAAGAAACTGAGTTTACTGTAGCGTCCAAAGCTCACAATAAGCACATAACTCATCACCCAAGTAGCAGTTCTTGAAAAACAGATGTCAGGTGAACACGATGCCGAACTCATAAAACTTCTCAACTTCCTTGAGTGACCGGAGGTGTATTAGACGGCAGGTGAGTCAGAGGTGGATTACACTTGCGGTTCCCAACCTGCCTGCAGCCAGGTTGAGCTAGAAAGCTGGGTGGAGCTGATGGGCACGGGGCTCACGCGGTGCCTCATCTTGAAGGTTAATACACCTGAGTAACGGGGAACCTTTGGTTCAAGGGAGCCCAGTTTATCCTGCGCGTGCACTCCACGGCGGTGCTCCCCAGCCTCTCGGCTCCGGCACAGTGAACTTAAGCTGCAAGCATCCTCCCTGCCTTCTCTTACATGTCATCCGTCGTGGTTCCCAGTAACAGAAAAACAGCTCTGCGAGAGTTTAGTCGCAAGAATTTCAGCTAGTTAACGTGTAGATACGGGGCTCAGGCAGATGAGGTTGTGGAATACACTCCAGATGTATTGGGCCTGTGGGCAGAATGCATGTCCTTCAGCTCCATCCCCTCCCCAAAAAGCTCTTTAGGTATGACCTGGGTATTAAGCTATATAGGGCAGTTTTTGACACTGGTAGAGGTACGGAATGGACAGGTGATGAATTATTCCTTAAAAGCACCAGTGACATTTGGGTGTCATTTGCGTGGGAGAAGGGAAACGGAGAAGGTGTGAGGCTATTTTATACAGTCATGTTCCTTAACGGATCTGGCCTGTTCTTGTCTCCTAAGGTTCCTTCCAAGGAGAGGAGTGTTTCCTCTAAATGGCTGGGACAAGCTCTCAGCCAGACAGTTTCATTTCAGAGGGTGAGGGCACAGTGCTGATGGAAATCTCGGAAAGACCCAGAGGGGATGGGGAGAGACTCAGCCAAATGAAAAACAGGCAGCGAGTGTTAAGTGCACTTCCCCAACAAGAGCTGAGAAGCGAGAAAGCTTACAAAAGCAAATTACTGTAGCATGACAGTAGAACAAGTAAGCTCTGCTCCATACAGGGACCTCAAGAAAAACCTGGAAAGGGCTTTTTGTTATTAAGATGATGATTTTTTCTTTTTTTTTTTTCCTACATGTCTGAACTGTGGTGGGGAAGTTGTGACGAGAACACAGCAACTCCCAGAAATGTGTTGTGGTGGGTTGACCTTGGTTGGCTGCCAAGTGCCCCCCCAGCCACGCTCTCTCCCCCTCCTCAGCAGGACAGGGGGAGAAATTATGATGAAAAAGCTCATGGGTTGAGGTAAGGACAGGGAGATTGCTCACCAATTACCGTCATGGGCAGAAGACTGGAGCTGGGGAAGATTAATCTAATTTATTGCCAATTAAAAATAGAGTAGGATAATGAGACACAAAACCACCTTCCCCCCACCCTCCCCTTCTTCCTAGGCTCACCTTCACGCTTGACTTTTCTACCTCCTCTCTCCGCAAGCAAGGGGGACGGGGAATGGGGGTTGGGGTCAGTTGCTCCTTCCTCCTCATGCTCTGCCCCTGCTCCAGCGTGGGGTTCCCCCATGGGCTGAAGTTCCTGCCAGGAGCCTGCTCCTGTGTGGGCTCTCCATGGGCTGCAGCTTCCTTAAGGGCATCTCCACCTGCTCTGGTGTGGGGTCCTCCACGGGCTGCAGGTGGGTATCTGCTCCACCGTGGTCCTCCACGGGCTGCAGGGGGACAGCCTGCATCACCATAGTCTTCTGCACGGGCTGCAGGGGAATCTCTGCTCGGGCGCCTGGAGCGCCTCCTCCCCCTCCTCCTCTGACCTTGGTGCCTGCAGGGCGTTTCATCCCTTTTCTCACTCCGCTCTCCCAGCTGCAGCTGTGCTGCAGTGGGTTCGTCTTGGAGCCGGCTGGAGCTGGCTCTGCCCAACATGGGGGCAGTTTCTGGTGTCTTCTCACAGAGGCCAGCCCTGCAGCCCCCCACTACCAAAACCTTGCCACGTAAACCCAACACGTGTGTGCATACTGCTGAGGGATAACGTGTAACCCTCCCCTTGGGGAGCCCATGCAGCATTGCAGTAAGCGCAGCTTGTGCCGGGCATCGCAGAACTGCTGAAGCATGGAGGGAGCTCAGAGGTGCACGGGGATTTGGATCCCCTGGGACATCCCTGTTGGTGCTGGTGATGGCAGCGGGGCGGCAGGCTGTCAGCAAGGAGGAGGTGCCTGGCACAACCGCAGTCCGTGGGGTTGCTGGGAGCAGCAAGCCGGTGAGTGGGCTCCCCCCAAAAGCTGTGCTGGTGCAAACATCCAGTCCATCAGGGGCACCGAGGTGTGAGCTTCACATGTGGCAGGTGCATCTCTGAGAAGACTGTCAGGGATGGATGGAGGCAGCGGGGATGTTGCCAGCCACACTCTGTGGGGACCGTATTTGGGAGCCAATGCCTCAGGCCCCTTCTGGGGCCTTTGTGGCACGCAGAGGCCTTTCGCAGCAGAGCTGGTTTCATGGATGCTGGGGTATTACTTGTGGACATGATATCTGGAAACGAGCACGCATGTCTCTATCTGCGATGGCCGTGGTGTCTGGTTCTCACGGCTGTGAGCAACTGGGAGTCTGGCAGCTGGGGTGCATCTGGTTTCATTGCCTGTGATGTCTTGGGAATGAGATCTTGAAAAAGTTGGGTTTGGGTGTCTTCAGCAGCATTGTTGGAGGGCGATAGTGTTGTGGCATCATGTCTTTTGGGAGCACCTTCGTGGATGACGTTTGTGACTGAGCTGGGATTTGGGATGACGAACGAGCCTTGCTGGTGCTGGTTTCCAGGTATTTATGCCTGAATCCCTCACAGTAACCTGCCGTTGTGGGGAGCATCGCTCGCCTCGCTCCAGCAGCTCTGCCCGTTCGGGGCTCCGTCGGCATGACCTGTGCTTTCGTGTGGAAAAGGCTTGCTGCAGAAAGCGGCCTCCTACATCGGACGCGGGAGAGATGGCCTCTGCAGTAACAGGTCACTGCGCGCTGCTTTACATTTTCAGGGTTGATAATCTGCGGGTGCGCCAGGGTGCCAGGAGCGAGCGCGGGGAAGGGTCAGGGCGGCAGCGGGGTAAGGGGGCGGCAGCGGGGTAAGGGGGCTGCCGGGATGACTGGCGTCAGCGTCGGCCCTGGGG
>NW_008825251.1:705138-719831 GCF_000699105.1 Pygoscelis adeliae
CCGCCGGCGGGTCCCTGCCCCCCAAGGCCCCGTCCGCGGTAGCGAACTCGGGTCAGGAAATGCATTTCTCCCAAACAGGGTGGCTGTTTTCCATTCGCCCATTTCCACCCCAAATGCCCAAGAGCTTGGACGTAAGGACGGTCGGAGTGGGTGTACGTGGTGGAACGGGCTCTGCGTGGCTGATCCCGGATCCTCCGGAACGGTTTACCAGTTCCCCCTGCTGATCCCAGCATAGCCAGCGCCATTCAGAGCACAGAAGCTAGTTGCCCAGTAACCACGTGAAGCAAAAAAATCCATTTAAAAAGCTTTAACGAAAATACTACCGGTAGCACAATAACCTTTTAAGTGTTAATAGGAATGCCAGTGTAAACTCCAGGGGTTGTGATGAGAAGTTTCTTCTCGGCCTAAAGTTAATGCTGCTCTGATTCTAGTAATGACAGTAGCAACAATTTTTAAAATAGCGAGTAGGTGCTGCTTTGTGGAGGCTGGGTTTCACCCATTTCCCTGAGACAAATCCTGGGCGTTGAAATCTTAATCTTGCAGCAGTTGCTGGGACTTTGCTCTTTGTTGCGCCTGTTACAATAGGGTGGACTGTTATGGAAAAAGAGATATTGTTGTGTGTCCTGACAGAATATGGGCCTGTGGGCGAGTGGCGGAGTTCAGTGGCCCCTGTGAGCTGCCACAGCACTTGGCTGTGGGGAGTGGGCAGTCTGGCAAAGCCTTACTCCCAGCTCAGTAGCAGTCACCTGCCACGAGTACAAGAAAACCGAATGCTGTCTTAAAGCGTGTAAAGGATTATTCCTGGCAGTGAGGGAAATGACTGGTCCCAAAAACCTCGTAATTTTTCTGGTGGTGAATATACTTTTTTGCTCTTCTGAAAGAGAAGAGAGTATAAATGCATCCTGTCGTCCTACGTGTCTGAAGGGCCCCCGCTGCCCCTTCTCTGCCCCACTGGGGTCGGTTTTGCTCACCTCTCCTGGGATGTGAGCCTGCTTCCTCACCACATACTTCCTAGTGCTTTTTAATCTTTGAATGTCTTGTCTTTACTCCTTTGCTAACCTTGTTTACGCTGTTTCCTCCAAATTTCTCTCAAAACCCAACCGTTCCGCTCAAGCTATTTGCTGATGTTGTGGTTAGTGGACCTAAGGCAGTTTGGAGCGTGGTTATCTGGCGGGCGTACACAAGCGCAGAGCTGTGCTTGTCTGCTGGGAGTTTTGAGTACTTTGGTGTGCAGGTTGGCTCCTTGGGTGAAAACTTGTGAGAGCTAACACCATGCTGAGGATGAAGGGCCCCGTCTCTATTACATCGAGACATCCCGGCTGCACTCGCAACTTGCGAAGGATGAGTTGAAAGAGTGGGCGTCTGGGTGTGGCCATCGGTAGAGAAAGAAGAGCTGGTGTGGCTCAGGATGACAAGGCAGAAGGGTTGCGCTTTGGAGGAGGCAAGATGTTGGCAGGAGTCATTAAGGTATTTTTGGTTTTTTTGGAAGAAGGGTTTTAACTGCAGCTGTTTGAAGTGTGCAGATAGAAATGGTGTGGTGTCATGGGGAAGGCAGCTAAAGGCTTTATTTGTTTCTGAAGTATAAGGTAACTGTCTAATTGAAATACCGAGCGGATGTATAGTTTCTGTTTAGAGACTACCAGGAGGCTGGTTGCTTTTAGTGCCTCACTGGCTGGCTGAGCATCAAGTGCCCATACGGACGCTCGGACACACCGGACATCTGCAGGCCGCTCTGCGGGTCATCGGGCTCTGTTAGCGCCAAATGTAGGCAGGCAGGACTGGGTAGTGAGGAAGTCCCTCTAAGCGTGTGGTACAGGTGATGGAGTGGAATGGCTGTGAAGAGCTCTCAGTTGGTATGGAGAGTGGATGGTGCGGAGGTACGGAGTGACATGCTTGTGGGTTTTCTTTCATAAGGTGTTTCCTTTGGTGGGATCTGACATCTTGTTTCTGTTAAGCTGAAAATGTTGTGAGTTGGATGAGAAATTGCTAGAGCCTTCTGCTTTTTTAAAACATCTCAACTTTGCACTAAAGAATGATCGCTTTGCATGCGTCTTTCCACTGCACGGTGTCCTGCAGTAACTTTCCTCGTTTCTCTGACAGGCTGGTAACGAACGGGTATATTTAGTTCCCTGCCATTCCTGGATATTCAGTGGGGAGAGCTCGGGATGACCGGGGCCTGGAGGCAGTGCTGTGGGTTTCCCACGCGTTCTCATGTTCCTGGAAGTGGATGTTTTGTGTGGCATGCGGCATGCTGCATGTTAAATACAGATGATGAGCAGGGCTGTCTGGCCGACCTCTCTGGGGTAGTTAAGTTCCTGATGGGTGCAGGAAAGAGGTTTTCTCATCCTTGTCACCTGTGGCACGAGGGAGGGAGGGTGTGGGCAAAGCAGGGAGGGACGGAAGGGTGTGGATGGGGAAGTGTCAGTACTCACCCTCTTAAAGACAGCCAGCAGTATTGCTGCTTTGGCTGTTGGAGGAACTATGCCCGCAGAGCCCTGGAAAACTACAGTAGTAACACGATTTGTGTGTTATCTCTTGGTTGAGGCAGTCTTACCGTGTAGACACCAGGTGAAACATCCCCTGCTGTTGTCTTCTATCTGAAGGAGGATAGAGCGCTCTGTGGTGCAACGTTCAGGTGATCAGTCACGCCAGGACTGTATTGACAGCCTGCTTTGTCATCTGGAGGCCAAACCCAGAACAAGGGTTAGTGTTCCTGGAGGCAGGGCGGGACGACAAGACGGGCAGGCCACGGATGTGGTATGTCAGGCAGGGACTTCCCAGCCTCCCTGGTCGGGCCTATTCCTTTTGCTGCTCTCTCACCTGCGTGCAGCACTGATCCGTCCCGGGGGTGACTCCAGCAGATGTATCATACAGTGCAGAGAGCTGTGTTAGCACCGTTTAATTCAGCCCTGCTGGAGGTGAGTTTCTGGAGCAAAGCAGCACATTAGGCTATGCTCTTTGTGGACAGTGTTTGCATAGGTAGTTGTATAATAACCTGTACTGTCAGTAGTACAGAGCTGTCCTTTCTCTGCTGTTCCTGTAGTTGCAGTCATTGGTAATTTCTCAAGATGGTAGGTGCCCACATGCCTTCCTCCTTATGTACCTGGCTATTTTCCAGTTAATTTTCTCCTCGCTCCTGAATTTTTGTGGCATTTAAAAGTATAATCGTGTGCTTCAAACCAACAGGCTATGCCCTGTACTCAGCAGTGCTGTCCCTCGCTTAACGCTGGGTGCTGCTTTGCACTGCCTCACCTTCTCAAAAATGTCATGAAATCCTACCTTGTGTACTTTGCGTGACCCAGAGTATCTTTTGGGGCATTTGTTACTTGAGGCCTATTGCATGACTGTAAATGGTGGTGCTACTGTTACCTCTTGCAGCATTACAGCTCGTTCAAAAACACGCTTGTGATGTTTGAACTCCATTATTAGCATGCTTTGAAGCGATAACCACTGAAGAACTCAGTTGTAATTAAGAATATGGGGGTCATCTCTGTACATCAAGTTTGGGTGTTAATTTTTCAAGTCTGCTGGAGCAAAGATGCTCTAATCCAGGTGTGTTTCTGCATGTTAGGTAAGTGTCTTGAGAGAACTTCTCCACAGAAGTAAAATGAACGTGGATAGCTGGAAGCAGATTGCTTCTGACTTTGCTGTCCCTAAACCATTTTTGGGGGTGGTGATGGAGGTGCTTGGTTACTAGCCCAAGCGCTAGTCCTGCCTGAATTAGCCATACCTGTGGTTGGAAAAGTTACACATTTCTTATAAGCAGCAGTCGAATATTCTTGGTCCCATTTTCAGGACAGACCTCAAAGAGCAGTTGCTTCTCCTGGGAGTGTAAGGATAGGTGTGTACAAGCTTCTGGTTTGCTGGCCGCAGAAGGGTTCCTCGGCTCTTCCACCATGCCAAAGTTCATCTTCTCCTCTTAGCAGAGAGCAGGAAGGCCGGGCAAATGCAGGTGGTCCTTGTCCTGTCCTCAGCGTTAGCTGCTTTCTGTTGCCCTGTAAATAGTGGGCACTTTCAGGAACTCCCTTGTAAGTATCTGGGGGTTTGTGACTGTTCCTACAGACTGAGCTGCTTGGGATGTGAAGTAACACGCTGGTTTGAGTGTTACTGGTGCTTTTCTGATGAAAATCACCTGTTACTGGTGATTACTGATGAAAATCACCACTGGTGCTTTTCATCTTGCTTGCAAGTGTGAGCAGCAGAGGCTGCAGCCCAAGAGCTCCCTGTTAGGGACCGGGATACTAAGACAAAAACTGCTCACCAGCAGCTCAGACATCATATACGTTTAATATTTCATGGATTGTGAATTATTAAATGATTCAGATGAAAATATGTAGTGCATCAAGCAGTATTTTTTGCTAATAATTGGCATTTTATAGTATTGCTTTCTGTTAAAGTTTAAATTGAAAGACTGATGTGAAACTGCTCTCAGGGTGTGGTTACTGCTGAAGAGTGTAAAAGGTAGCAAACTGTACTTTCTCGTGATAAAGTGTTTGCTGTCATACTGAGGGTGAAACCATTTTGCTCAAGGGCAAGGCTTGCAGACAGAGTTAAAGTGGGTGTAATAAAGTGTATTATCTCTCCCTCCAGACTTGTCCTGCCTGTGCTCTTAGACTACCAGGGCTACAACAGAGTACCTGCATTGAAAGTTTACGTGTGTGTTGTGAAGGAGACCTTTAATAATTTATTAAAAATGACGGCAAAATATCTTTACGAAACAGAAGAATCAGTTCTCAACAAAATTAGAGCATCTTTCAAACTCCGGTGGTTCCACTGTTGGAGTTGAAATTAATTTATATAAAATTCAAGTTAATTTGGCAAAATTAAACTTCTTTTAATACAGAGTTGACTAACTGAAAGAAATTTTTATATAAATCTTTGTTGTCCTGGTTTCGGCAGGGATAGAGTTAATTTCCTTCCTAGTAGCTGGTACAGGGCTGTGTTTTGGATTTAGGATGAGAACAAAGTTGATAACACACCGATGTTTTAGTTGTTGCAAAGTAGTGCTTACACTGGTCAAGGACTTTTCAGCTTCCCCTGCTCTACCGACTGAGCAGGCTGGAGGGGCACAAGAAGCTGGGAGGGGGCACCGCCGAACTGGCCAAAGAAACATTCCCTACCACGGGACGTCATGCTCAGTACATAAACTGGGGGAAGCTGGCCGGGGGGGGCCGCTGCTCGGGGACTGGCTGGGCATCGGTCGGCGGGTGGTGAGCAATTATTTTTCATTTGCATCACTTGTCTTTCTTGGGTTTTATTTCTCTCTCTTTTTGTTATTTTCCTTTTCATTACAATTTGTTGTTGTTGTTATTATTATATTTCAATTATTAAACTGTTCTTACCTCAACCCATGAGTTTTCTCAATTTTACCCTTCTGATTCTCTCCTCCATCCCACCGGGGGGAAGGGTGAGCGAGCGGCTGGGTGGGGCTTAGTTGCTGACTGGGGTTAAACCACAACAATCGTTTATTGGGCTTTGACATTTCAGTTTAAGGAATTTTTCAACCTTAAAAAATGTCAGTTATTCAGGCACTGCATGTTGTCCTTCCCATAAACTTAAGGGACTTATCCCCAAATGCGACTTTACCTAAAAGAAATTGATGAAAAAATTGTGTGTTTCCTGGTGTTTCTATTTCTCGGATCTGTATAAGTGGGAGAAGCACTTACACTGTTTTACAGACAACTTCTGTAGCTGTTTGTTCTCTTCCTTCTATACTTAACTTTAGAAGGATAAATGCTTTCAGTATTTTTCTGAAAAAGCTGCAGAAATACGTACTTCTGTAAGAGTCAACAAATATCAGAGTAATATGAACTTGCACAAGTAATTCCATATGTACTGCAAATTGTAAAGGGAAATGCATTGCAAACTTTGCTCTCGCTGTCTTTTTTTTTCCTTTCTAGCCTCCCAGCTGAGAGACTGAAAGTGCTGGCCTGCCTGAACAAACTGAGACAGCAGCACGTGGACATAATGAAGGTAGCCCCAGCGCCCCGTCGGGAGGACACCGCTTCCAGGGCCCTGCTGGCGCTTTGCAGCGCTGCTTGTCTCGCTGTCTCTCTCCCTGTCTCTCTGCCTCCCCTCCTTTTGGCTTGGTGGTGCCAGCTGGTGCTGCGGTGGTGCCTTTCCTTTGCAGAGCAGCGAGCTCTGAGCCCTTCTCCTTCATAGCGGGTGGTCTTTGAAAAACCACATTTACCAGAAGAATTGTTGAAATCATCAGCTAAGAGCTTGATGTGGGCACCTGGCGGTTGTGAGAGATTGAATGAGCAGATGAGGTGTTTGAAATGTGCTGAGAAGCTCCCCTTTCACATCTCCCTGTGTAGAGGATCCCTCCCCCCTCCTTTTTTTTTATTAGTTTAGCCCCAGGCCTCGGTTGGCAGACTCCTTCTCGCTTCCACTGTTTGCCATGTCCAGCCGTTTCTCACAGTGGTGCATGTTGGTTTAACTCGGGCCAGGGCTGCACGCGTTCCTTAGTAGTCTGCACATCTGCTAGAGCCCTGTCAGCTCAGTGACCGAGAGTAGAGAGAACGCAGGACAACCTTATTTGCCTTAGTATTTTACCAAGATATGTGTGTGATGAAATGGTTTTATCTGCTGTTTTGAGGCAAAGATTAAATGTGTGTGTTTATCTTCTCTAGTAAGTCACTGTAGTTACTCAGATGTCTCTTAAAATGCATGCTAAGGGATGATCAGGGAGTACTTCTTTCGTATGTCAGTTATCTTAGGTTTTGCATTTTGTGTTACGAAAAAGGTAAGAATCATAATTTCCACTCTGCAAAATTTCACTTGATTTTAAAAAACATGAACAATGTCAAACCAAAACACTTCATGTCTGAGATATCCAATTATTGCAGTTATCCCGCTTTAACTGGAATAGCAGATTAATAGAGAGAGTGGTTTTCTCAAGTGTTAAGTTTTGGAATTACACAGGTGCAGATAACATTTTTAGAGATTTTTACTTTAATTCCCTTGCCCTCTGAAATATGCAGCTTTGTCTTTTTTGATGTCATGCTTAAGTAGTTCTCCAGAATAAATCTTGATATAGGGTAGGCAGGATATGGCTGTTTTACAGAAGAAAACAAAACAGTCGCCCTCTCCCACCAAATACCTGACCATTCTAGATATCCTTTACCTTGGTGCCTGTTTCTTTTCAAAGTCAAATTTTAAATGTTGATTAAACTATTGTTTGGCTTTTGTAGGTTTTTAATGATCCAATTCATGGGCACATTGAAATACATCCCCTTCTTGTTCGTATCATCGACACACCTCAGTTTCAGCGCCTCAGATACATTAAGCAGCTGGGTGGCACTTACTTCGTTTTTCCAGGAGCCTCTCACAACCGCTTTGAACACTCTATAGGGTAAGGTGATGTTGTCTTGCATGCACATCTCTTGCATTTGGATTTCCCCAAGTTTGGTTCCGCTAACGTGGAGTGCCAGCCAAGGGGCATCGCTGTCTTTGAGCATTGGTGAAAACTGCTGTGGTGGCATTGTTGGTCTCTCAAATGTTCCTCGATATCCTGTGTGATTATGGGCTGTTCCCTTGAACTTGATTTAATAAAGACAGATAAAGAAACCTACAAGGTGGGTCAATGTTAGATTTCCTCCCCGGCCCTTCTTCTTCTAATGATAATGTTAATTAAAAACTGTGAGTGCTTTATGTTCTCCCTGGTCAAAATTTGAGTTTTAAAGCATAAACCTGGGAAGGGTACCGGGGCTGCTATAAATGACTTGCCAGTCAGTTGTGATCCCCTTATATAGTCCAGCACAGCTAAAACCCATTTTATCTGTAATATTTGCATTTGTAGTTACATGTGCTTTATGCAATCGATGGCAGATTGTCAGACTGTTAGCTGTAATATAAGTTAAACAGAAACAGACGATGGACACAAGGGTTCCCAGAGTGTGGCTAGGTCATTCACACTCCACAGAGAAGCCGATTAATGACAAATTTAAGCTTGTTTTAAAGGTATATGCCAAGGTGCAGAGAAATTGAACTAGTCAATGGTTTTTATTCAGGTGATCTGGCCAGCCTAAAGTTGCTTTTGTTAGTGCTGAGATATTGTGAAGTAAGTCTGGTTTCTGCCCCTGCTCCGTGACGCTAACAAGATGCAAAAGGGTCAAATCAGTGAGGCAAGCTGCAATTGATTGCATCTGGTAAACCTGAAAAGACAAAAATGTGGGGAATATAACCAAAGCTTTCACCACAGGAGTCTGAAAACTCCAGTGGTATTAACAACCTTTTCTTCTAAACAGTTCAATTAATCTATATAGTTAAACTTAGGACAGTTGTTCTCAATCTGTATATCATTTTAAAGATTTCTACAGTGTTAAAATAGAAGAAGTGAGCTTTGTGTGCTTATTGGTCTAGTAAAAAAAAGCCAAACAGTAAAATCTGGTCTAATAAAAGCTACTACCTTGTCATATAAAACCTTGCCTACTTTTAAGATGTTCTGCAAGGGCAAGTAGAAAAGGAAGTTGGTGTAGAGCTTGTAAACAGTTTATAGGAGTATGTGCCGTACGTTCGTTTCTGCTGTTTTTGTATCACGAGAACAGAGGGTCCCATTCAGTGAAATTAAATGCCAAATCTAAAATGAATGAAAGGAAGGGAAATAATTGTCATAAGCTACTGTTAAAATAGCAATTTGAAAGAAGAACAAAATGCTTTGGTGACTGTTGTGGGCCTTTGCAGTTGCACTGACTGGAAGTCAAAGGATGATGTGTAAGCTGTGGTGCTTCAAGATGCACACTGTCAATAACGTACTGCTGTTTGCTTACACAGTTACTCCGTGATTGTGCATTATGAAATACTGCAGGATGCTGTTGTCGCCATGTTTTGGGCATGGTATCTCATGCTTTTCTGCTTTCAAATGTGTTTCTGATGACTAACACTCTGCTACAGGAAATAGTTTGTCTGTGATTCTCTTGCAGGTCAGGGTTTGAGTATTTGCTGTGTGCTACCTCTCAGACAAAGGCTGTGACTTAATGGAGCAAAATAGAATAGGTGAACTGCTCTTTTTCTGTTCAGCCTAAAATACTACTATATTCACTTTCTTTTTTTTTTCTTTTTTTTTTTCCCCTGCAACAGGGTGGGCTACCTAGCAGGATGTCTGGTTCGTGCACTGAAGGAGAGACAACCAGAACTAGATATAACGCAGCGAGATATCCTCTGTGTAGAAATTGCTGGGCTTTGTCATGATTTGGGTAAGCAGCACTTGAGATGGCTTGTTGCCCTTTGAAAACTAACCCGGGTGAAAAGCTGGCTGCGAGATCAGAACGTGAGAGCTGTTTTGGGCTGCTCAGTGTGTGGCCATATTCCAAGACAGGATTTATCTGTTCCTGTTTAGTCTGGAGTAGGTCCGCAGAGGCAACTCCACTTGGTGAATCTGTAGCCACCCATAGCCATCTTTTGTCTTGTTTCCATATGGTGTTTAGAGTTCTGCCATTAGTGGCTGAAGTCTCCGCTTCCTTCTGTGATGTCCTCAGGTCTCTCAAAACTTTTCAGAGCGAAAATTAGTGGCCCTTTCCAAAATTGTTATAATTATTTTATAACTAGCTTTCTTCAGAGCTGGCACCGAATAATTAATGTTCTCGGTGTTACTGCAGTACTTGCCTGTGGTGTAGGTAATGGAACTGGCTATGTTAAGTGCAGTAGTACTTAAGGTGTCTTAGGAAAGTGCACTAGCTATAGCTGAATCTTCCTCATAGATGATGTCAAGATCAAGTCAAATACAAGAGAATCCAGATCCTTAGCTTGCTCAAAATATTTTTACTGACAACCATGTCTCAGATTAAACCTGTGTAATCTCTATTTTTAAGGTCATGGGCCATTTTCACACATGTTTGATGGAAGATTTATTCCACTCACTCGTCCAGATTTGAAGTGGAAGGTAGGCTTTTCACTATTAAAGGAAAAATAGAAAACTGAAATTTTTAAAGGGAGAATAATTCATCTTTAAAGACTGCCAGTGCTTGTGAGAATATAGTGATCATCTAGCCTTTTCTTATTGCATCATTTTGATGGCATAATCAAAAACCAGAATGTTGTCTCCTAATCTTGTGATGATTTCTTTGTTGTTCTCTTTAACTGTTTGGTTGGGGAACGTAAGCCCCCTCAGCGTGGCTGTGAGCAGATGCAGCCTTACTAGCAAAGCAGAAAGAGGTGTGGGGAGAGGTAAGTGAGGGCAGATGTCCGTCACCTGTGTCTCTTCCCTGAAAGTGCAAATGCTCTTGAACTCCTGTGTACTTTCATGAGATCTGTTTGTGTACGCATGTTCTCTTCCTGCAGATGTCACACTGGGTGACACAGAGGAGAAGTGACATGTCTCAGTCTTGTCAATGCCTGTAGTGTGGCTCTGAAGAGGCAGAATTCGTTAGGACTGCACTGATCATTGAAGCCAGCATTGTGCCTTAAAACGCGTATTGCGCGCTTTCTTCGGAATATATTTTACAGATGCAAAATACCAGCTGGGAGCTTCCTCTCCAGTTTAAGGTTTTAGGTCAAGGCCAGGATGTTTAATACAGTGATTTGAATTCAAACTTTCAGAAACTTTGAACAGAGTTACAAGGGTTGTTTGCTGCGAATGAAATGTAACACAGTCCTTTCGGGCCTCTTTCTGCTTGTAATTACTAAGTAAAATCAGCTGAGTAAACTTGTTAATCTTCTGCACAGCAGACTTGGTTATTTTGTAACTATTTTACTGCTGTTTGGTAAAAATACAAAATTAACAGCTCTGCTGAAGAGTGTGTTTCTGGACTCTGTAGGCAGGGTGATTTCCTGTTTGGTTAGATACAAAATGAGTAGAAAATCACCCCAGAGCTGCACTTCCACACCGCCGTGCCCAGGTGCCCTGCCAGGCACTGCTGCTGGGTTAGGAGAAAGCTGTGGTGCTGCAGGAAAGTTGCTTAAACTTTGTAACGCAACGTTTGGGTGTTTTTTTTCTCACAGCATGAAACTGCTTCTGTTAAAATGTTTGAGCACCTGATCACTTCCAATAAACTAGAAGAAGTCATGAAGTCGTATGGTCTTGTCCTGGAAGAAGATATGAACTTCATCAAGGAACAAATAGGAGGGCCTATAGATGAAACCGCTTGTGAGAAATCGGTGAGTCAGTGTACTGCTCCTGTGGTTATCCCAAGAAATGTCTTTAATTTTACTGAAAGGGTAGATAATTTTTGCTTCTGCTATGTTTTATTATTTCTTTTTAGCCCCATGAAACTCTGAGAATCCTGGCGCAAGAGATGCTAGAGAAGTGCAGTGTTTATTTCTTGCAGTGCTGGCAGGAGGTGGTAGCTTCACTATGTTATGTGCTTACATCTTCCTGAGAAGTTCTTACCTCAAAGTTTTCAGATTAGAGGAAAGCTTAAGAATGTTATTTGCATTTAGTGAACCTAATTCACTGTAGCTAGATTGGTAGAACTGAATTTTTACTGGAAACCTTAAATGACCAGGTTAGGATAACAGCCTGTTCACTGGATGCCTGAAGGCGGTGGTGATGGGAGGTTGTGTTTTCAGGTGGCCATACAAAGAAAACGTGGAGATAGTTTAGGGTAACAAGCTGATAATGGATAACAAAACTGAGAACTGGCAGAGATGAGGCAATGAGCAATGAAAAACGTGTGGCCCAAGTACCAGAGCCGCATCGGCTTTAACGACAGTAGCAAAATGCTTGGATTATTGCAGTAACAAACATAGAGGCAGGGATAAGACTTGAAAGAAACGTGTTGCCTCAAGAGGCAAGGAGGAAGAGGTCATGATTATTAATCCTTGCAACTCTATGAAAGAATTAAGTCCTCTGTCCTCACTTTACAGCTCTTGTCATCTCTTCAAGGACACCCATTCAGTTGCTACCAGAATTAAGAACCCGTCAGTGGGAGATCTGTCATGACAATCTGGTCCTAATCAGAATTCATATGTTGTCCCAAGCAAATCACCCACAAATGTTAGCACTTACCCATTATTTTCTGCTATAGCAGTGTGTAGTTCTACCATGTGTACTCCAGCACTCTGATGACAAACACAGGGAACTTAGCATAATAAAATTCAGTCTGAGATCTTACAGGAAGGGGATATTAATTTACAAAGTCTGCAAGTTGATTTTTACCCGCTCGCACTCATTTGCACACAAATCTTCCTGCCTGCCGCTGCTATTGATCTTGTGCCAGGTTCTTACCCAATGTCTGTTTTTCCTTGTTTGGATTCTATGCCTGTTTTCCAGCAGAATAACAGGAAAATGAGTGTCATACATGATGTGTGGCAACCTTCTTGCCACCATCCTGGCTGCAGGATCTTCCACTGGCAGCCATTTGTACTGTGGTGGTCTTACCAGGGTACAGGCTCCTCTGCTGATGAGGCATCTGTGCTGTGATGATACCGCATCGCAGGCCTTCTGGTCCTGACATGAACAACAGGTTGTTTATGCGTTGAACATAAACAGTGTCCTGAACATTGTCCCAGTGATCAGCACGGGATATTTTTATCTATGATGTGCTCTCTTCCTGCTGCTTACACGTTTCCATTCTTATTCATATCAATTTTAATATAATATTTCTGTAACGCAGATAACATGAAAGCATTTATCTGTTTGTATACAATGTTTTCCGCCTTTAGAATTTCAAGGCCACTTCATGGTATTTTTTGTTTAGCTGAAAAATCATTGGATTTTCAAGAAAATAACGTTTATGTGCAACTTGTATCTTATTATTTTGGCGTTGATTTCCTGTTTGCCTCATGGCTGAATGATCCCTTGTGGGTTAGGAGTTTAAGTAGCTGGCTGTTTAAACAATTTTTGTTTAAAACATCTAAATAATTATTTTAAATCTCTATTCTTTAACGCTATGTAGTTAATTGCAGCAGACTGCAAGACAGTGACATGTTTGTGGGTTTAACTAATTCCCCGAGGATTAAATTATTCCAACCTTTTCCCTTCTTTGTTTCTTTTTCCCCCCTCTTTGTATGCTTTTTTTTTTTTGGCATTTCAAAGCTGCAGGCTTTGCTGTAGTAGAATGGGAAATGAAATACTTGCGTACATTGTTTTTATTCTTCCTGTATTCTGGGAAGTCAGCTGCTTGAGCCCTAGTTCTGGATTTCTAATGCCCGATAGCTTCTGAAAGGTCTTTTATTGTCTTTGTGTTCTTTGCTACCTCAGTGTTCGTTGTTTATCACAGGCAAAATCAAAGTGTATTCCCACTGTCTTTAAAAAACTGTTCTGAGATTGTTTGCACACTTTAATTTCTTATTGTTTCTGATTTTTTTTTCTTCTCGGCTCCCCTGTTGTTAGTGGCCCTACCATGGTCGACAAAAGGAGAAAAGTTTCCTATATGAGATAGTAGCTAACAAAAAAAATGGCATTGATGTTGACAAATGGGATTATTTTGCAAGGTACAAATCTTACACTTTTTGTTTTTATTATGAATTCCTACTGAAACAATGCTACTGTATGTACAAGTATGATCTCATTGTTAAACACTCTCTGGAATACTTTTAGGGATTGCCATCACCTAGGAATCCAGAACAATTTTGATTATAAGCGATTACTTAAATTCACTCGGGTCTGTGAAGTAAAAAACCAGAAGCATATCTGTACCCGTGACAAGGTAAGCAGTGTGCGTGAACTGAGGGAACGCTCAGCAGCAAAATGTGTGTGAGGTATAGCAGCCTCGGGCAGCGTGGTACAGCTGCACTCCGGATTGCGGGGGGATGCTGGGGTTGCCTGCTGGATGCTTTTTTAGCCCAAGAGAGGAAGAAGTAGTTGCTGCTCTGAAATCTGTTCTCAGAAGCAACTGGTTTGAGGAAGGGAGGGACAGAGCAAGCCTGTTTGAAAGTGCTTGTGGCGGGTCCTTCCAGGGGAGACTCTACAAAACCGTCAGCTGTGCATGATCCTGCTCCAAGTCTTCTGAGCAAGAGGTGAATGTGGCTTTGGCGAGGGGCTGCTAAAGGAGCAAGAGGTCCTCTTCTCTGCCCGGGCTGCCTGGGGTCACTCTCAGGTCTCTGCTCTGCCACAGTGGCCTGAGTCTGTTTCAAAATTTGTGAATGGTGAAAAATAACCATTCTGTTCTATGCTGCAAATGGAAGGAGGCAACTCATTTGATTCCTTCCTTGATTGTTTTAGTTTTCCAATTAACACAATGTCGAAAGTAAAAGGTGATTGGGTTTTTTTGATTCAGGAAGTTGGAAATTTGTATGATATGTTCCACACACGGAATTGCCTGCACCGGCGAGCATACCAGCATAAGATTGGCAACATCATTGAAATAATGCAAGTATTATGCTTTCCTTTTCTTGCATTCCTTTTATTTTTAAGTTCTTGAAACTGTATATCCGTTTGGAATATTCAGATAATCAATAAGGTGTGACACAGAATAAAAGCCACTGGGCTATATAACCCAATTCTTGTGGCAAGGCTCAGTGCTTACAGTATCATAGAGGCTGTGATTAACAAAATAAATAATAATAAAAAAAAGGACAACAACATCTGTCCACGTGAAATTCAATTAGAGGGAAATTACTAAAGCCCTGAAGAAGCATAGGACCAGGGTGTGCTTATGTTGTTTTAACTGCTGACAGCTGTTAAAACAACATAAGCTGAAGTCAAATCTTTATCTACAAGTTAGAGACCACTTAGCTCCAACTGGCTGTTTAATAGGGCAAGGTTACTAACAGAGTAAAATAATGAGCAAGCTTACTGTAGCTCAGCTGAG
>NW_008825251.1:719871-730037 GCF_000699105.1 Pygoscelis adeliae
CACAGCAAGAATTGTTCAGGACCAATGCAGCTGACTACCTACGTTTGTACCTCTCTTGTTGATGTCTATAGAAGTTTCCCTATAGCATTATTCTTTTTACTTTTCTTGAAATATTAATATCCCCAAATATTTTTTCATTAGGATCTTGGTTGCCGAGTAACCATCTGCTGAGTTTGGAAAAAAGGAATGCAGAGGATTACACAGTACAGGAGTGATTCGTGACTGTTTTCATTTCATAAACTTCAGCCTCCTGGTTTAGCGATCCCCTAAAACTCAGACTAAAAAATGCTAAGGTTTGACAACACCTATGTGTTGTTTCTTCCACCTGTGAGGAGGAAAACAGCCAAGAAATTTAGTTCTTGGCTTACCATAATTATAGCAGCCTATTCAAATGAGCATACGAGCTGGAAATGACAAGGTACAGGGAACTCTGGAAGAACTTGATCTTTAGAACATCAGTTTTTCCCACCTGAAAATACCACATGCTCATGATGCTCTACCTTTACAATGCTTTGTATCCTCTCAGTTAACGCCTGGAGCAATGAGTCTGTAAAAGGATATGATCATCCCTCATTGCAGCTGAGTGACCATGTCACTGTCTTGCAGGGCTCTGCAATCATCTAAGCAATGTTAAACTCATAGTCTGAAGCAGAACAAAGTGGACTTGCTCATTCATTGAAAGAAGGTTAAGGTCTGATCTGAACCTGTTTTCAGTAAAAGGAAAGACTCTGTTGAAATGTGCAATGACAGCATGGAGACAGGACATCTTGCAGTGCGATCAGGGTCTGCTGTGTGCTTGGGATGCAGTTTCATCTATTGTCTTCTATTTATAACACACTAATGCATTTCTTTTTTGACTCTTGACCAATAAGGTGTTTCAAAATGATGCTATCCTTACGTCTTAATTTTGTCTCAAACTAGGATTACGGAAGCCTTTCAAAAAGCAGACAAATTTTTTAAAATAGAAGGCTCTGGAGGAAAACTGTACCAGATTTCTACAGCAATGGAGGATATGGAAGCCTACACTAAGCTAACTGGTATGAGCTCTCAGAATTTTTTTTTACAGTAAAAGAACATGAGTACCTGTCAAAATACTGCTTTTACAGCTGTTGGCACAGTGGGCCCTTGCCCATGACTAGGACTCTCAAGTACTGCTTTTGTGCACAGATGGTGGGGCAGACCTGGACCGTCCAATCTCCGTGCTCTCGTATCTTGCTGGGAGAGCAAGACCTTCTAGTTTAAATTACTTTTATGTTGAGAGAGAGAGAGAGAAGCACCAACTTCTTATGTTCCACACACATTCAAATTCAGATTATTGCAAGCAGTGCTGTCAGGAGGTCCTGCCTGTGCCCTGAGTTTGTTGCACTTGTCACAAGTGGGATGTAAGTCAGCTCTGAGCGATACAACATCTAGCTACATCAGGTAGAGAAGTACTCTGTGTGTGTGTGTGTTGTAATGTGAAACTAACCCCAGGGCAGGTTTCAAAGGGCTCTGATGGGGTCTGATTTGATTTGCTTGAGACATTTCTACCCTGCTTGCAAATATAACAGAAGACAACAGTATATATGAACAACTTAGTTTATTGCTGAAAGTTTCTGGTTGCTCAGATAAGAGCTTGTGAGAATGGTTCTCTAGGGTAAGTACATGGAGCAGCAACCTGCTTGAAGACATGTGGGGGAACTCCACCGTGATTACAGAGTGAAGCAAACAAGAGCTGAGACTTGTGATGTTTTCCCATTTCTCAAGGTCTGGCTCAGTGCTGTGAAGAGGAAACACAGAGAAATTACTGAATTCATGGAAACTGGCTTGAGTTATGTTTGTGTCCTCTGTTACTGGTTTCCCACCACAGTGGCGTCTTGGTTTTGTCTGCCCCTCCTGGTCTTTGCTGTGAGGCACACCAGCATTCCTCTGGTTGATGTTCAGTGCTGCGCCATGCCATTACCAGCTTTGTGCAGCATGGGGGATGGAGGCCAGTGTGGGCAAGGCAGACCCTGCTGCACTGAGGGGTTTGTGGTTGGGTGACTGCAGGACAGAGGATGCTGCAGACCCCGATGAAGAGTGCTCCCAAGTACTGGCAGCTTTTGCAACACCTGTGAGCTACAGCTCATGAAGTCTCCCAAGGCATCTTTCCTGAGCGGCAAGGCAACTTTCCTGAGTTTCCGTCAGCAAGCTTTGGCTGGCCCACAGAGATTCAAGAGCAGTGTCGCAGAGGATCCTGTGTGCCTTAACCTGTGTCATGCTAACAGCCTTCTGCTGGCAATCCTTCATCTGCCACAGCCACATTCAGCCTGACCATAGACCTGAAGCAACAAGCACGTGAAGGGGCTGCACGGAATGCTGAGATGAGGGGCTGCCTGGCCCCTCTGACACTGCATGCCTCTGCCCCAGGGGAGGAGAAGGGGCTGGCTTTGATTGAGGGGCAGTAGCTATTGGAGAGCATGAATAGCAGTGTTGGGCTGTGGAAGGCTGGGCAGAAAGGCAAGAACTGGGATTAAGTTCTTAACAGGCTAGGATCTGTTCCCTGGCGGCTGTCTGGTCTGTGAGATCAGCTGTGCTAGCAAGTTAGCACCAGGGTCCTGTTGTAACTGCCTGCTGACCTGCGGTACCTGGTGAGGAGCACAGCTCTCAGGGCAAGGACACCAGCTCTGTCCCCTGCCTCTTACAGTCTGCCGCAGCAAGGAGCTGCTTGCCGGGGCTGTCCTGTTCAACAAGGAGAGTTGAACAGCGAGGAGAGTGATGCAAGGAATACACCAACATCAGATGTAACACTGGACCATGAAGGACGAGTATGTTCTCCTCCTCTTAAACCAAAGCACTTCCTTCCCTGCCTCCAGTGGTTGCAACCTGGGGGCTTCTGAGAGGACAATAGGCTTGTTTTTAATAGTCCATGATGAGTGGTGCTTCTCTGAAACTGTCTAATTGCCTCTTGGATCTTTGCAAATGATAAACCTCTGTGAGGTTCTGCAGCAGAAAGCTCCATAGCTTTCTTCCATGATGGGTGAAGAACCACCGTTAGTTTTTAATTTGTTGCTTCCTGATTTGACAGCAAATTCTAGTTTTAGTAAAGGATGAGACAACAAACCATTCCTTGTCACTACTGCTTTTGCACAGTGGATGTGTTCGTGGGCTTCTTATTTCCCCTGCATTAACTTGTCTCTCAATCTGAAGGGACCTAGTCAGTTGTTCCTCGTGGAGAAGTTCCTGACTTTGATCAACCTCGTCCATAAAAACAACCCTCAGTTAAAGGTATTGCAGTACATGGCTCATAGCTTGCTTCTGGAGTGTGTTGGGAGTTTCTTAAGCCAGCTGCGGTCCTAGGTGGGGCATTGCAGAGCTGTGTTTGCCGCACATGTCAAAACTGCCTGGGTATTTCTGGTCAGGGAATGCGAACAGACACGGAGTGCAGCTGTGTTGGTTGTGACAGGCGAGCAGCATCCTGACAGCAGCAGCCTCTTTAGGACAGCCAAAAATAACCTTTCTGCTCCGAAGCCACATCAAAAGAAACCTGTGTCTTGCTGCTCATATTGACGGTGGGAAACACACTGCGTATTTCACAGTCATGTGGAGACAGGAGGGGGGACTTTGATGCTGGCATCCAAAATCTGAGAAATTCTGAAGGTTTAACGGAAGTACTTTATTCTTTTAGAAGCTAGAGCACCCTTGTCCCTGAGCCAGTTAGTGCTGGGGTTTAGGATATTCTGCTGAACAAGATTGGCAAAACAAGAAGAGGAAGCAACTTCCAGTGAAATAATGTGAGAATTGAGCTAGTTTTTTCTGTCAACAACAGTTATGAATCTGATGATAATCAAGATGATATTGTAAGTGACTTCTCAGTTGTCAGACTTGGTATGTTCAGTCATTCTCTGAAAGTGAGTGTCTTTCCTGAACCAGCAGTTTTTCTTGTTGCTTTAACCTTTGTCCCTGTACATGGATTTTGCCGTGGCACTGGATTGTGACATACTTAACAAAAATTAATGCAACTTTGGCAGATAATATCTACCTGGAAATTCTGCACTCAAGTTGTCCAGAACTGAAGGAGGCACGAGAAATTTTGCATAAAATAGAACGACGTGAATTATACAAGTTTTTAGGAGAGACTCAACCTGAAACAATGAGGGAAATTGTAAAGGTAATGTCTATTGGTGGAAGATTCTGAATTCTGTCCCTGTAAAAATGTTCTCTAAGTTGCTGACTGTCTTTTTTTTCTCTGTCTCTGTGTCGTTTTTGTTTGTTTTGGGGTTGGTTTTTCTTGCTTAACTGTTATTCCAAAAATAGAGTCAAAAGTTCTCCTGCCTTTATGTAGCTGAGCCATGAAACATTACAGGAAACTGGGAAGAGTTTTAGCTACAAACAGCCAGAAGAATGGCAAGAGGTGGAAATTCACAGGTTGATTATTGCAGAAATATTTTGAGAAAAAAACTGTTTTCCAAAAAATACAAAGCTGCATAAAAAGCTATTATAGTCCAGTGATTGAGAAGGTTATTACTATCACCTTGTGTTCATTAAAATTTCAAAATAATAAGGAACACATTTGCTTTGAATCGTAATTTGTGTGCTTTGAGAACAAATGTCAAACTGAACAATAACTTCTGAATTTCTTGGTATTAAATTCTGTACTTAGCATGAGCATGCATGTATTTTTTCCAGTATTTGCTTTTCAAAGCACTCATCAGACATCAGTTTAACCGCTGTTGTCTTATTTCAAAATAATGTTGTGTTGGAGATGACATTACTTCAGATGGCTCAGCTTTTCTTGTGATGTGCTATACCATATTATCAAATCATTAGTTAATTATCTCTAAACTTCAGCCACGATGCTTAAAATTTTCCATGCCAAATTTCCAGAAGAGGTTGACTGTATCTAGAAAGCCTTAATAAAAATAATTCAGCTTTTTTAAAGAATAAGGTTAGAGAAGGACTACTAGATGTCTTACGGGCTCTGTTCATCTTTTTGTTTGAAGAGAAGGTTTGCTTGTGCTCTTTGTCCAAGAAAAAGTAGCCTTAAGAGATTCCGTATTAAAAAAGTAGGAGGAAATAGGAGGAAGGAAAACATGAAATGGTACATTGATTGTCAGGTTTCTGCCCTTCTGAGGAGGAGTTCAGGATAGACAGCCTAACAAATAAGGAGATGGGCAGGAGAGTGAATTGCATGAGTTCCACCTTTGAACATTTCCTTTTAGAAGCTTGGTTAATGAAAGGAAAAACTCTCACTTTGAAAATCCAGCCAGAGGCATTGCATCTTGGGATATCCAGCGTGTTGTTTGAAGGGAGACTGGACCACTGTCGGTGCTATAATCATATCCAGCCAATGCTTTGCAGCTTCTGATGCTCAGCTGAGGGATTGGGGGAGAATTTTTCCCCCTGTGGTGCAGGAGTTGCCTGTTGCGGGAGTGTTGGAGGCTCAACTTCCTCTGAAGTGCTGGAGGTGAGCAGTGGCTAGACAAGACATAGCTGTGTCTGTTCTCTCCTTAAGAGACCACAATGCCGTTATGTTTAGAATCATAGAATCACAGAATAGTTTGGGTTGGAAGGGACCTCTAAAGGTCATCTAGTCCAACCCCCCTGCAGTGAGCAGGGACATCTTCAACTGGATCGGGTCGCTCAAAGCCCCGTCCAGTTTTGTGATCCTCAAGCTGGCCAGAGCCAGGGGAACATCCCCAAATAGCTACAGAGTTCTTTAACTGGAAACTTAGCTTTGAATTTATGCAAACTGGAAGAGGTAACTTAAAAAAAAGGCAAGCGAACAACAACAAAGAAAAGGAGAAAGTTAGCATACATACATTCTGATACAGAATAGAAATAAATAGCTTATAAACAGGCTGCCTCCTGCCAGTTGCCTCCTGGCAATTCTTTCCCCTAGGTTTGCTCTCAGTCTAAACCTTTCCTTGGCTTCTGGAGTCACAACAAACCACACGTATGCCTCAGCTTGGCAATGTGTGCGATTCCCTGCTCTTCTTAGCAGTCTCCCCGTCTTTGCAATGGACAAATCAGCAGCAAAAAAAAATGCTGCTAGTTGAATTCCTCCCCTTCTGGACCTGTCTCCTGGATGCTCTGTGCTGCACTTGAAACTTTTCTCCCATGAGTCTCAGTTGCCCCCAGGAAATCTTGCTTCATCAAATCTTGCAGCTTTCCTGAACGTAGCAGCCCTGGACAAAGGTAAACAGGCAACTTTCTCTCTGCTGCCCAGCAACAGCCTTTTAATGAGAACTTTTACATTTCCATGAACAGCTACTCTCCATCACACCATGCTCCTCTGGCTTTAGCCTAGCTGTCAGCAGGGAATAGTCTCTAGGTCCAAAACCAGACAAACCCCCCTTGCGGGTTTCAGCTTTCAGCTTTTGAAGCAGGTCACCATCCCCTCTAAAGTTTGCCTAGGAGCTTGCTACTTCTGTGTTTGGGGTTTTGTGGGTTTTTTTTACAGTGATCAATGACATTACTGATCCTGTGTGTCTCTTGGGGATTTTTTTATATGTTTCAATGTATAAAAGCTTTATTAGAGGGTGAGATCCTGCAGCCCTTCATTATATAAAAAAAAAAGTTCAGTAAAAAGGTTTAGTGTTCAGCTTTGGGGAACTTAATTGCAAAACATTTGTATTAGTAAAACAATTGCTTGAAGGTACTTATTTTCTGCTTTCATGGAGACTTCAACATCCTGGATGGACTGACTCTCTCTCTCCCTCTCCCTTCCCCCCCGCCCCAGTCATCAGGTGTAAAACTCTTCTTCCACAGGCTGGCAGTATTTGGATCTTCTCAATTATATAAGCTTGGTTTGTTTCTAAAAATTGGTAGAAAACTTATGGCTGAGGTATACAAGGATTCAAACAAACAGATTGCTGCAAGAGGAGTCTGTCAAGCTATGAAGAAATGAAAGCTTTAGTTTAGTGACACGTTCTGTCATGCATTTTGTTGCCTTGGTCTAGACCTGGTAGTGCATAAATGTAATCTGAATTACTATCTTTTTTCAGAATAATAGCCTGGCAGAAAGCATTGCTAATTCCAAGCCAGAAAAGGATCCTCCAGATGTGGAGCTAAAGGCTGAAGATTTCATAATTGATGTAAATATCTCTCAGAGCGGGTTCAGAGTAAAAACTTCGCAGTCACAGAGGGCCTTGTATACCATAGTGAAAATTGGAGATACGTTTCAATACATTTGCAAAGTGAAAAAACAAAACCATAGGGTTGCCTCTTAAATGCTGTCCTAGCTGTTCAGCTCAAGGCTCCGAGAACAGCAAGCTTCCCCCTGGGAGGTTTGCTGTGGTTGGAGGGCCTGGGGGCAGAGCCTTCAGGCAGCTTCACTGGGCTGTTGTTTGGGCACTTCTGCTCCCAGTGACAAAAGTGTTCTCCCATGACTGTCCTCACCCTGAAAAGGAGCAGCAGGGAAACCTTGGGGTTTTAGCATACAGGTGTTAAAGTCAACAGCCTAGGAACCACGGCTGCTGGTTATGAAGGCAAGTAAACTGCGGGCCCCAGTGGGAGGATAACGGGCTCAGTGACGTCCAGGTTTCTAGTATTGCACACCTGATGCATGGCAGTCACTCCTGGGTTTTGCCTTCTGCATAAATCACCTTGCTGACACAGCTCAGTCTCCAGCCAGCCCTGGTGGGAAGGAGAGAGCTTGAGCAGTCTGTAAGTATCAAATAGCTTAATCCCTGTTCTTCATTAATTCTGGGCAAAGCTAACGAATGGCTTTCCATAGAGTGCATCACAAATTACTGCTAAAGCTCCCTTGCATTGAAGATTCACTTCAGGCTGGGTAAAATTGTAGCCATTTACTTAGCTTTAAAGTAGTTGACTGCTTTCCTTGTCCCGCAAATTGAAGTCATGGGGAAGTGGGCTCCTCTCTGCTGACCACAAAACTGTTGGTGTACCAAGCAGATGTAAATAATGTTGTCTAAACTTCATGTTTAAAATTGTAAACTCTACTGCTGCCTCCGTAGGTTGTGTGTATTGGGGAGGCACAGGCTGGCAAGGGACTAGCAGGCTTCCACTGTTTGAAACTGGAGTGTTTCAGAGCATGACTGGGAGCTGGTTAGTGTAAATATGAATATATCCACCTGGCAGCTTCAGAGCGAAAGGTGGTGGAAGAAAAGATATAAAATGCAAATACCAGATTGTTTTATTAAGTAATCATTTGTTAATTACTGTTCTGTTTGATTAGTGTCATTTACAGAAGTATAGTGTGTATTCTTTTGTATTTATTGTGAGAAAACTAAAGACAAACATTAACAAATGCCATTTTCTTTGTTTTACATGCAAGGTTATCAATATGGATTATGGAATGAAAGAACAGAATCCCATTGATAATGTTCTCTTCTATTGCAAGGCTGATCCTTCCAAGGCAGTCAAGATCAGTAAAGAACAGGTAGTCTTTTATTTTCCTCAACTGGCTTCTGAAGGGCATCTTCTTCACAGCTTGCGATGGAAGTGATTACAGTCCTTCGTGGTAGCTCTTGCAGGAGTTGTGGAGAGGTTGTGGAATCCATGTCCTTGCCGGTCTTCGATGTGTGTTGTGCTATGACAATCTAGAATCCTGACAGCCTTTGCATATGAACAGTATTTAACTTGAATACACTGGAAGTCTTAGAAAAATACAGTTGATTTGGATAAAGCTCATGGATTGTAGTGGAATGTTTTTTACTGCTTTCCATTTGTATTCAGATGAAAAAATTGAAGTTCAGTGGACTCTGAATTCCAAGAAATGCTAAAACTTATTTATTTTTTATTCCAAAGGTTTCAAAGTTTTTACCCATGACATTTGCAGAGCAGGTTATCCGTGTTTATTGCAAAAGTCAGGATCCAGATATTATTTCAGCTGCAAAACAGTATTTTATTCAGTGGTGTATAAAGAAGGATTTCACCAAACCACAGGTAACATTCACATGTTATTTTTCTTGTTCTTAGAGCTCTTCACCTTTGTCCATAAGCTTGGTCTTTCATTAAAAAACTTGGCATTCAGGCCTTGTCTTTGTGCAGAGCCACTCCTCACTAACTTAGCTTCTGGTTTTATTGTGGCTTGCATCTGGGCGTGCTTTGGTTTCACTGAAATAGTGATGGATTTACATTGATTTCACTTACGTGATTTAAAAAGTCATGTTTTTATAGCAAAGTTAGTATCCACACAGACACTCACTGGTTCATGGATGCAGGTTTCCTCATACAAAGGCTTAAAAGAAGACTGAAAGATTAAAAGATCTAGGGAAGAGGTCAGACCAGTTCTTCTATTGCTTTCCCTCTTTTCCTTCCTTGTTCACCAGCTGTTAAACTCGCTCCTCCCCCAGGAGATTCACGGTCAGTCCATTTGCTCTGAGTTAGAGTGGAAAATATCTGCAGGAACAAGATTGCAAAGCTCTACTCTCTGGGCAACTAGTCTGAGTTGCCTGCAAGGTGTTTCCCTTTTCTGTCAACTCTCAGAACGTACAAGTTTCCAGCTGAGAGGAAGGAAGAGGGTATGTTACAGCTCATCTGACGTTTTGTTTTGTGTTGGGAACCGCGTCAGAGCTGCCCTGGCAAGTAAAATGGAGACTCTAACGCAGACCCTGAATCCATACGTCTTGCTTTGCATTCCTCCTGCCAAAGGTGGTGGAGAAGCCTGTAACAATCATGGCTGTGAACGGGCGATGTGTGATACAGCATCGTCCCCATCACATCCCCCTTGCAGGGAGGTGGGTGCCTTCATCTAAAAAAATTAGTATGTGCTGATATTTCCAGCATAGCCATCGTAGGGAAGCAGTTATGGTTGTAGCAAGTAAGTTTTTCTCGGTAGAAAACGCTAATGGAGCCACTTGGCTACGTGAGTGAGCTGTGAAGTTTCTAGGCTGGAGGCGTCAGTAGGTTTGATAGATGTGCTGGCTAATCTGCTGTTACGTTTCTCCCCTGATGGTTGGCTTTCACTTTTGTCTTTCACTTTTGTTTGTCTCGTAGTCATGCCAGGGACGGGAAGAGCTCTCTTCAGTTCCGTGCACTTTTTCAGATACTTTCCACTATCTGGGATCAAACCTCAAAGTAAAATAAATGCTTATATTAAAGTCTCCAGGTTGCTTAAGAAATGCAGCATGAGCAGTTTGTTCTGTGAACCATGCATATTTTTTCCTTTTCATCAAATATGTTAATATCCCTGACTTTGCGTCTTATTTGCTAGAGACACCTGCAAGTCTCATTCAGGGAAA
>NW_008825251.1:730066-735941 GCF_000699105.1 Pygoscelis adeliae
AATGAAAGACCACCCAGCAGATGAGTGTTCTTATGTGCTGGAGCTACAGCTATAGGCACAAACAACTTGTTTTAAGGCTCGTTCTTATGTCATACTTCTGGCATCTGTCTTTTGACAGCCATTAATTTCAGAAGGGCTTTTTACAAATGGATCAAGCAACAAGCTTTCTCTGCTTGTAGCGTGTAGAGTATGGTTGTATTCTATAAGCATGTTCTTCTAGTTCAGGCATATCCATCTTGCAGGCCCTGGCACGTTGCAGAACATAGCAACGTGCGTCTCACCAGCTTATTTCTAAGCTTGGAGAGCTCATTGCCGTCTTGTCTGCGTTTGCGGTGCCTGAGCACTAGATTAACATACATACCTGACAAGGATGAGCACCGCTGCCTCAGACCGTACCAGTTACTGTACCAACGCTGCATACTTTAAGACAGTGAAAGGCACATCCAAGCACCCACTGCTGGTAGATTGCAGCAGTTTTAAATGAGGTACTGTGGCAAATTCAGAGGAAACGCTTATAATAATGTTTCCGGTTCATATACCAATGCCCAAAATACAAACCTGCTGATCTTCCTAGATTTACTGGTAATAATTTAGGAAGAGGTGAACTGCCAATGGTGAAGGCTTCTCAGATGTGCAGGGGA
This sequence comes from Pygoscelis adeliae, assembly GCF_000699105.1. NCBI lineage: Eukaryota > Metazoa > Chordata > Aves > Sphenisciformes > Spheniscidae > Pygoscelis > Pygoscelis adeliae. Next base: position 730,708 of record NW_008825251.1, read on the forward strand.
CTTTTTTTTCTCCCCACCAGATGCTACCACTGACTACTTCCATCTCGGGGATGCGCAGTCTTCAATGTTTGTTGATTTACAATGCTTCTAGGACCTTGGATTTATTTTTCCTATTAAGTCTGATACTGACCTGCTTTTCCCCTGCTTTAGGGTAGAAAGCAAAAGTGAATGTACTATCATTAATGTTTTCTGACTTTTAATAATAGGATGGTGATGTGGTTGCCCCTCATCTAACTCCAATGAAGAAAAGCTGGAATAACACGAGCGATGATGAACACAGCACAGCTTCAGAACCCAGTTGCAAACAAAGGCTTCCATTTGATAAGTAACACTTTTCCTTTTGGCAGTATTCAGTCTGCTTCTTCAAGAGATGGGTAAACCCGGGCAGCAACACTTTTAAAAGCCGGTGGGATGGACTGTAAGGGTTTATGGAACAATGCAGAAATGCATTTTACAATACAGTATGTTTTAATGTAGGTACTTAAACAAAGTGCATATTCCAAATGGCCTTTTAAAAAATTAACAACCTATTACAGCAGAGCAAATTCAATTCTCATTTAGTTTTGAATGTATTGGCACTGTGTAGCAAGAGTAACTTTAAGAATTGCAATTCATCGTTATTACAAGAAGTGCTGAAGACACGGTACTGTTCCTTCTAGTCCTGATCCCTTCTTAAGATGATTGTGATATTGCATGAGCTGGCAGAAAAACTTCCAGCTCAGGTTGTTTTTTGGTTTTTTTTTTTTTCCCCAGTACCTGAGGAAGAGAGGAGTAAGTATGCTTCTGAAAATATAGAGAGGTAATAGAACTTTGAAATAACCACGGATGGCGTCTTCAAGAATAGCAAAATGAATTTCATTTAAAAAAATAAAAGGAGGGGAGAGGGGAATCTTTTTGATAACCAAAGATTACTTTTCTGGTATTCAAAAAGCTGATGATGATGCAGGCCTCTTGCTGTAAGTGTGACCACAGTTTTTACTGAAGTAACAATGCATTGCAGTGACATGCAGCCTTTTATTGTTTTATAGTGTATTTTTGATACATTGAATGTTATGTTTTTACTGTTACACTGAACTGCAAAAACTGCTCAGAACCTCCATTGTTTGAGTGCTCGCAGGAAAGCAGAGCTACCCGAATGTTTGTCAGGGCAGGTGGACGTGCGCACAGCTCTTGGCACGTTAGTGACTCCCAGCAGGATGCTGCACTGGCTCTGCTCTCCCGTGCGCCAAGCGCACCTTGTTTCTGCATTACACTGTACTAGGTAGACAGGCTCTTCAGGAATCCCTCCATCCTTGTGTCCCTTCCCTGTTTCTCCTGGATCTCTGATCGCTGTTCCTGTGTAATTTTTCTCTCCCTTGTAGAACTATAAGGATTCTTACATTTTCCCTTACTGGCAGTACTAATGTGAGTGTTGCTAAATGTCTGTCCAGCTGAAAAAGTGAACGAGGAAGACCATTTTCCTCTCATCTTTTACTCAGGTCTAAGAGGAAGGCTGCTTTCATTAAATAAAACCTAAAAGCTTGGAAAAGCCCACCCTCAAAACTAAAAATGCAAAGCAAAAGGTTCAGTAATGCTCAGAAATTGGAACGAGCTTTGGATTTTTACATCTGAAATGGGGAAAGAAAAGTTCAGCATTCAGTTTTGACAGGCAAGCGTGGGTAACTAGGTTAGTTTCTGAAAACTAACACAATGGGAAGTCACTGTGAGAGAACCACAGAACTCTCTTTATGTCTGATTATGTTTCCTTTGCCCTTTTTATCACGGGAACTGATAGCTGTTAGGCAGAGGGAAGGAGAATGAGTATTCGTGTACTTACTCAGATTTCATTTGTTGAAATAACCAGAAGTCGTTTTGCGCTCTGCTGCTCTCACGTACCTGTGCTTGTGTGTAAAGGTGATGCGGTGCGACCTCTGCTGTTCATGTCTTCAACAGTATTTCAGATCTGCAGTTGTACCAGATAACTATTAGAAGGGGTTGTGACCTCTTTAAAAGCTTTTACAGAACTTCTTATGCTTCAAGAAACAACATCATAGAGTGAAAGCATTTATCGCTCTTATGTATGTGCATAAAATCAAGTATTGTTCAGAATAATGTAATTTTGTTATTGTTGCTTGGGTTTGTTCTGAATCCATTATAAAAGGTGCACTTTATACTTTGGAAATATCTTTTGCTTATGCTTAAGCAAAAATTTGTACTTAATGTTAAGTTTTGAGACAGAGCATTTCTTTTTCTCAAACATGTTAATCTGAGCCTTTCTGGACTAAGAGTAAATTTATAAACAATGATTTTACTATTCTTTTAAGGAATTGCAGTGTGTGAACTTTATTAAAAAAGGTCTTAGTGCACAGTTATAAACAGCCAAATGTATTTCTAAAGGACAAACGCTGCTCTGAGGAAGTGCAGATCTTCCAGATTGAGGAGGTGGTTTCTTAATTTGTGTTTTCTCAAGTGGAGTGTGAATGGTAACTGCAGTGGAGCCAGCTCAGCCGTCAGGGACCAGGGGGCTGTGGGGGGGGGGAGCTCATAGAGGTTGTGCCAAGACGGAGGATCCAACCTCTCCTCGTGCCTTGTGGTGAAACTGCAGCCACATGGCCGTTGCCACGGCCGGGCAGAGCAGGCAGGCCTCTGACTTCAGCACACTTAGAGGGGCCAGCTTGGCTTTAGGCACCGCTCCAACTACTGCGTAGGGGAAAAAGGAAAAGTGAAGTCGTGCTTGACCAACCTGATCAGCTTCTGTGATGAAATGACTGGCCTGGTAGCTGAGGGGAGAGCAGCAGACGCTGTCTACCTTAACAAGCTGCTGAAGTATGGTCTGGATGAGCAGACGGTGGGGTGGACTGAAAACTGGCTGAAGGGCTGGGCCCAGAGGGTGGTTGATCAGTGGCACAAAATCTAGTTGGAGGCCAGTAACTAGTGGTGCACCCCAGGGGTCAATACTGGGTCCGGTCCCAGTAGTCTTCATTACTGATCTGGATGATGGGACAGGGTCCACCCTCAGCAAGTTTGCAGATGACACCAAGTGGGGAGGAGTGGCTCATACACCAGAGGGTTGGGCTGCCATCCAGAGGGACCTCGTCAGGATGGAGAAATGAAGTTCAACAAGGAGAAGTGCAAAGTCCTGCCTCGGGGGAGGGTCAACCTCATTCACCAGTATGTGCTGGGGACCACCCACCTGGGAAGCAGCTTGGCAGAAAAGGATCTAGGGGTCCTGGTGGCCACATGAGTTGACCATGAGCCAACAACGTGCTCTTGCAGCAAAGTATGCCAATGGTGTCCTGGGCTGCCTTAGGCAAAATATTGCCAGCAGGTAGAGGATCCTTCCCCTCTGCTCTGCACTGGTGAGGCCACCCCTGGAGTGCTGGGTCCAGTGCTGGGCTCCCCAGTACAAGAGAGACAGGGACATACTGGAGAGAGTCCAGCGAAGGGCCATGAAGGTGATGAAGGGACTGGAGCATCTCTGCTACGAGGAGAGGCTGAGAGAGCTGGGACTGTTCAGCCTGGAGCAGAGCAAGCTTAGGGGGATCTCATCAGTGCCTATAAATACCTGGAGGGAGGGTGCAGAGAGGATGGAGCCAGCCTGTTCTCAGTGGTGCCCAGGGACAGGACCAGAGGCCATGGGCACAAACTGACACACAGGAGGGTCCCTCTGAACATCAGGAAACACTTTTACACTGTGAGGGTGACCAAGCACTGTCACGGGTTGCCCAGGGAGGCGGTGGAGTCTCCATCCGTGGAGATACTCAAAAGCAGCCTGGACACAGTCCTGGGCAGCTCTGGGTGGCCCTGATGGAGCAGGGGGTTGGACCAGATGTTCGCCAGAGGTCCCCGCCAACCTCAGCCATTCCGTGATCCTACCCCAGCGCTACTGGCAGAAATGTGAAGTGGGCCTGAAGTCACGGGACGTGTGTTGGCGAGGGGTGAGGCAGTGCCGAGAGGCCTCTGAAGAGGGGTGGTTCCCGGCGGCTTCCTGGGTGGGCAAGCTTTGTCGGAGCCTTCCCCCCTGTTTGGTGATGGCTTGCACCTTTGGTGCCTTCTCTGCCATCGCCACCATTTGCCGCAGCAACAGCTTCTACGGGGTGGGGAGGATTTTCCTCCTCTTCTCCCCGAGCTGAAGGTGAGGGCCACAGGCTGCCAGCCCTGGGGTGCCCCAGGGTGTGTGGGGGCTCTTGTTAATTCGGTGGCTCTGCCGCGTGCCCCCAGCTATGCTCGCAGGCTGTGTTGACAGCAGCGGGCATCGCACCTCAACAAGCGGCCTCTGTGAGGAGGACACGTGGGCACCCCGTGGTGCATCGAGGTCCCCAGGGGGACGGTGCTGCGCAGCTGGTTTCAGCAGGGAGTGTTGGGTGGCACCAGCGCGCAGGAGGTCGGGCGCCCTGGGCGGCCGCAGTGGGCTCCTGGCACGCGCTGTTGGGAGTGTCCAGGAGCCCTGTGGGAGCGTACGGGGATGGAGGGGTCTGCTTCCCTAAGGGCACCTGGTCGGAGGAGCCGTAAACAGCACCACAGTGAGCCAGCCCTCATGGTCATGGGATAGGGACGGTGATGAGGACGGACCTGGTCGGCACTCCTTGGGAAGGGTATGGCGAGCAGGAGAACGTTCATTTTTTCAGCTGGGAGGGTATGGAAAGGGAGAGAGACAAACCTCCTCAGTCCCACTAACTGATGGGCTCTCAAGGAGCTACAGGCAACCGGGACTTTGCAGCTGGTCAGGGTGTAACCCTGCAGGTCCAGGACATTGGAGGGGGTCGGTGGGACTCTGCAAGCAGAGGAGGAGGGAGGAATGAAGAGGGGGTAGGCAGAAAAGGGGTATAAAAGGGTTGTGTGTAAAACAGGGCCGGCCAGAGCGTTGTCTGCCTGAGCCCTGCACCTGATCTGTCTTATCTTCTCTGTCCTGTCGTCGCCTTAAATCCCTTCTTAACTATTTCTCCATTAATCTCACATAGCCTGTGTGGATGTATGCTGCAAGGACTAGGTGCCAGCTGCTGGAGAGACCAGTGTGGGTGGGTTTGGGGCCAGCAAGTGGAGTCGGACTGGGGCTGTAGGCACCCCTGGCCTGTGGTGTCAGCTACTGGAGCGGGTGCGAGTCCCAGTGCCAGCTGCTGTGGGGGCAAGCGGTTGGTACCGTCCCCAAACCGGGTGTCTGTGGGGGAGGTGTGCGTCATTTGCAGGCAAAATTTAAGCTGGACCATCTGGCGCATATGGGGCTGTGGTGGGGGTAAGGGGGCAGGGGGCCAGGC
>NW_008825251.1:736157-740498 GCF_000699105.1 Pygoscelis adeliae
GGAGGGAGCATCTTCTGTGGGGACAGTGGGTGAGTGGGAAACAGGAGGACAGGGTCAGCTCTTGCAATGGAGGGTCATCGCTGGGGCTGCTCACCCAGCTGCTCATTTACTGAGCTCAGTAAATGACTGGAAAGGGGACGAGTAGTCAAATAGCATGAGGAGAGAGAAGCCAGCCATGGCTCATCTCCGAAGAGCTGTGGGAGATGGAATCAGCAGGGAAATGGCTGGTGAGGTTCAAAGCAGGTATGCATAGAGTGGGGGGGGTGTGTGTAAAATAATGGAGCCTGGAGCTCAATGGGATCCAGGCTTCACAAAATTGCAGGTTTAGGGTAGGAGCTAACAACCGGTGAGGTCATGGGGTGATGCTTCAGCTCTGCCCAGCCACGCTCCCAAAATAAATAAATCAAATGTAGCCAAACCAGGCAGGCCCTTGTCCTCCTGTGGAAACCCCTGAGCCACTCCTGCCTTGAATCCCACCTGTGGGGGTGGTCCTGCTGCTTGGACAGGGATGGTGGGATGGTGGAGGAGGAGGAGAGTTGGCCCAGCATCCAGGAATGAGAGGCCAGGCTATGTCAGCCAGGACAAGCAGCAGGTCATGGAGCCACAGGTCAGAAGAGGCCTGGGGAGGGCTCTTGTCATCCCCTTCCCGTTGGGAGCAGGTCGGGGCGAGATGCCCGGCGTAGCCTGGACACCTCTGAGGAGAAAGCCTTGGTCCTTAGGAGGTGACGGGGTGGACAGAGAGTGTGGACTCTGCCAGAGGGGGGATGGGTCCCTGCAGCTCCCTGGTGCAGCGCCCCGGGCCGACCCCCTGAGCTTGCTGCACGCACGCAGCCCTGGACAGGGCACGGCCAGCGCTCTCATGGCTCCTGGTCTGCTCGCCGCCACTTGCTTTGCACAACTTCACAGCGCCATTCATAGCTTCCACGGCAAGGACAAAGATGGGAGCACAGCTCCACCTGTTTATTGATGAGTGGTCACCGTATTGCCTGCCAGCCCTGGCAGCGCCACCGCCGGGGGCTGCAGCCGGTGGGGCAGAGGCTGCCTGGGCTTGCCCGGTCCTGCAGCATCATGCCGCTCTCAAAACTTGCTCCTCCGTCTGGGGACCCTGTGGTGCTTGGCCCTGCCATGCGCCCTCCTGCCAGGGTGGCTCTGCATCGTCCCGGCCAGGCAGGGTGCTTGGTGCCATGGTGGGGTCCGGTCCTGCAGCCACCCCGGGGACCCCGGCATGGTCGCAGCAGCACTGCGGGGGGCTGAGATCCCACTGCAGCCTGTCCCCATCACGCTGCCCCCACCGGCTGTTGGCACATGAAAGGGGGACGTTGGTGGGGACAGGGTGGAGGGATGCAGGGGCGAGGCTGTGCAACCATCCCGGCAGGCTCGGCGGACACTGGCAGGGAAGAGCTGTGCACGAGACATTGGTCCCAAAGCATCCCCCCGATGCCACCTTTGTCCCCAGGTGTGGGTGGCGGGGTCAGGCCAGGCCCCACACTTCCAGGTCCTGGACGCAGAACTCCTCCCGGGCTGAGAGGGTCTCGTTGTCGAAGGTCTCACAGGGGTGGCTGCCCCCGTGGTGCAGGTCTCCATCCAGCCACAGCCCAAATCTACCACTAGGAAGGTGCCAACGACATGATCAGCTGGGGGTCCCCTCTCCTGCCTCCTCCATGCCTGGACACCTCCCAGCCACCTCCTGGGGGATCAGCCACCTCCCCATCCCCCTCCCGCTAAGGACACCAGGCACAAGGGACAGGCAAAATGGGGATGAGACAGGACAAGCAGCCACCCCTGGGGCTGCCACCTGCCCGCAGGCAGGGAGAAGGCAGGCCTGCCGGCAGCCTGGTCAGGGGGATGAAAGGACCAGTGCTACTGGACAACCTCCACAGGTGTTTTGGGGTTCAAACCACAAGCATGTGCCTGGACCTGACTCCGCAGGGCAGCCTAGGCTCAGATTGTGGCCCTGATGGCCACCAGGGCTGGGGACCCCGTGGGCTGCCAAAGCTGCTGAAGTGGCTCCTACCTGCCCCCACCGAACATCAGCAGGTCCACATCCCCTTTCATGAAGAAGTTGTTCCTGCCCGTCCACCTGAACACCTGCATGGGGACAGCAGTCGTCCGGGACTGTGGGCTGGGGCACAGTGTCCCCATCCCCGTCCCTGTCCCTGTCCTGCGAGGGACAGCTGGGGGCTGCTGAGCAAAGCTGGCTCTGCCCATCCCCGCCATGTCCTGCTTCTCCAGAGGAAGACCTCACCAAGCCTGTGGGCACCATCCTGGTGCTGGCCTATCCCTGCCAGCAGCCCTGGGGGCCCCCCCCGGGGGCCGGCTGCCACCCACTGATGCCACCAGCAGTGTTGCTCCGTGATGCCACCAGCCCCATCACACACACATGGACCTCCACTGGCACAGGCAGACGCGGCTGAGCTGCCTCCACATCGTGCCGACGCTGGGCTGTGACCGCCCTGGCATGCAGAAGGGTCCCTGGTGATGCCCGGCTGGGCAGCATCCGCTTTCCTGAGCGCCCCCCCTTCCCTGCATGGCTGGCTGGGATTTGCCTTCTCCACCCCAGCCCTGAACAAACCCGGGGGACTACAGCCGGCAGGGTCCCCTGGCTGCTTCACCCATGTCTGGCTAAGCGCAGTCATGTCACCCCAGACCCTTCCCCAGCACCTTGGGGACCCCCAGGCATGGCCGGGTCCCAGGGGCATCACCAGCCCCCCCACACCCCAGGGTGCCCCGCGGCTGGCAGCCTGCAGCCCCCACCTTCAGCTCCGGGGAGAAGGAGAAGAGGAAGGTCTCCCCTGTCCCGTAGAAGCTATTGCTGCAGCGAATGGTGCTGGCACAGAAGGCACCGAAGGCCTGGGGGGGGAACAGAGTGGGGGAGTCCCATGCTGCAGTGCTTGATGGGGCTCCCCAACGCTGGAAGGCATCCCCCATCCTGCTGGCAGCAGCGAGGATGTTGCCAGGCCCCGGGTGACGCCAGGTTCGCTGCCCCCAGCACCACGGGGCAGCGGGGCTGGGGAGGGTCCAGCCGTACCTGTGCCTCTGTGTCCCTGATGAGCAGCAGGGCAGGGCAGCCCGGCCGGCCTCCGCACCGGTACAGGGTCCGCAGGCTGAAGCCATCCCGCGCGGTGCAGTACAGCAGGTGCCAGGGCTGCTGCGTCAGCCGGGGGGGCAGGTGGGGGCCCAACTGGGGCAGAGTGGGCTCAGCCGGGGCTGGCAGCTGCTTCTGAGCAGCCTCCCCACCCCACCCCAGCATTCTCCCAAGACGTCTCCCCAGACATCCTCCCTCCAAGCATTCTTCCAAGAGGTCTCCCCAAGCACCCTCCCCCCCTCCAACTATCCTCTCAAGAGACCTCCTCCCCCCCTGAGCACCTTCCCGAAAGGTGTCCCCAAGCATCCTCCCCCTAAGCATCCTCCCAAGGGGGCTCCTCAAGCTCCCGGCCCATGCAGCAGCCTCCCAGGATGCTTCCCCAAGCATCCTCATCCTGAGAGCCCTTCTGAGATGTCTCCCTGAGCATCCTCCCCCTGGCACCCCCCCAAGAGGCACTGCTGAGGTGGCTGTCCCCAGGGACAGGGGGATGTCACCTCTCTGGCCTTGCACTGGACCAGTTCCTGGCAGGACAGTGGCCATGGCTGCATGGCGCGGGAGAGGTGAGCATGAAGGTGGGGTCCCCATGCTGGAAGGAAGGTCTCTCACCTCCTGGAACTCCTCGTCCCGCAGGATGCTGCTCGGCGTGCTCAGCACCAGCCTGCACAGCTGCTCCAGGGCCGGGGCTGCTGCTGGGGCTCTCTCCCAGCCCGGCTGCCCCTCTCCAACTGGCTCCCCACATCCCATGGGCTGCTCCTCGTCCTGGTCGGGCTGGGGGCAGGTGGAGGTAAGTGTCCCTGTGGGTCCTGAGGGAACAGCATCCCCGAACCCGCCCTGCATGGGGTGTCTTCCATCCTGTGTCCAGGGGCTGAGCGAAGGGGCCCAAAGGCCGCAGGGATGGGCACTTGGCTGAGCCTCCAGCTCAGCTCCCGGCTGCCTGCTGCTCCTGACAGCCCTGCTGTGCTATGTCGTACCATGCCGTGCCATGCCGTGTCCTGGCACCCTGCCAGGCCATGACACCACTGCACACGGAAGTTCAAGGTTGTGGGGCTGCCCGAGGAGGAGGAGGAAGAGGAGGCTTCCACAACTTCAGCCTAACTTCAGCTCTAGCAGAAAGGGCGAAGCCCGACTGCTCCCCTCCTTGCCCATGGCCAGGCTGGCCCACAGCGGGCGGGGGGGGTCAGGGATGTGCCTTGGTCCTGTGGCAGCTGGTGACAAGTGTCTCAGCTGGCCATGGGCTCAGGGTGGCTGTGGGTGCA
>NW_008825251.1:741195-742287 GCF_000699105.1 Pygoscelis adeliae
CTGGGCCAGGCTCTGGATTGCCAAGCAGGGAGCCCTGAGGCTGTGGGGGAGCCCTTGTTTTGGGATCAACTGGCAGGTCATGCCTGTGTTGCTCTTTGCAACACGACTGTTGCAATGGTTGTAGTAACTGCCAACACCTGCCTGGAGGATGTGGTAGCACGTGCCCCTCGCTCTGGGAGAGACAACCTGGGTTGATGAACTACAGTCGGGTGAGCCAGGACTCCTGGGAGAGCTGGGGCTTGGTGGGGCTCGGCGGCTGCAGGAGGCGTAAACCCCTGGCTGAGGCATCCTCCTGGCTCAGGTACCGCTGGAGAAGCTCCTGCAAACCAGGGAGGGCTGCGGTGTTCCGGGGTGTCCCCTTCGCACTGATGCCTCCCTCCTCAAAGCAACCCGCATGGCCATGAGCCTGTGGGGCCAACCGTAACAACATCCCATTTATGCCAATACAGGAGTTTCGGCATGCCCAGCATGGCGCCATGATGGCTGCAATGGCCTGTCCCAGGCCCTGGCTCCACTGCAGGCATTTTTGGGGTTGCTCTTCCCCACCCCCCCCATGGCAAGGCCCATTGCAGCCCCATCGGTCCTGGCTACTCTGGTGGGTGGGTCCCAGCTCCACTGTCCTCACCAGGCTTTGATGGCAGTGGTGGCCCCAGGATGGCAGCGGGAGGTTGGGGGGTTCCTGGTGCCTGGCACAGCTGGCACTTGGCCACTGGCAGAGCCCTGGGTGGGCCAGGAGGTGCCGGTGGCCCCAAAAGCCTCCCCTGGGACCCACCCCCTGCTCAAGAGCCAGGACGGGGAACCCAGTCCCTGTCTGAGCTGCCATAGGACAGCCATCCCTGCCCCGTCCCTACTTCTGCCCCGCCCAGTTCCTGTCCCTGTCCCTGCCCTTGCCCTTGACACTGTCCCTGCCCTTGCCCTTGACACTGTCCCTGCCCCTGCACTTGCTTCTGCCCCATCCCTGCCTCAATATCTCTCCCTGCCCCTGCCCTTTCCATACCCCTACCCATGCCAGCACTTCTGTCCCTGTCCGTTACCCAGCCCCCTGCCTTGCCCTTGACCCTGCTCCTGCCCCACCCTTTCTGTACCCCAGCC
>NW_008825251.1:742309-743106 GCF_000699105.1 Pygoscelis adeliae
CCCTGCACTGCCCCGCCCCCGCTCACGCCCCCACCCCGTTTCTGTCCCTGCCTCTGCCCTTGCCCTTTCCCTGCCCTTGCTCCTGCCCCTTGCCCCTTCCCCTGCACTGTCCTTGTCCCTGCCCCGGCCCTCTTGTGCCCCTGCCTCATCCCCTGCCTCGGCTCCTGCCCTTGCCCTTGCCCCTGCCCTGTCCCTGCCTCTGCCCCTGCCCCTGTTCAGGCCAGAGCCCATGCCCCTGGCCCGTGCTCTTCCTCTGCCCCCAGTGCTCGCACCGTTACCTCTTCTCAGGACCACTTCTGAGTCCAACTTTGGGCCCTGCTCCCCTGGGAGACCCAGCTGGAGCCAGCCTGGGGGGGCTGGTGGGTGGCCGGGGGTGGGGGCCCTGGGCACAGTCATAGGAACAAATTCAGCTGCTGGAAACAGAACGGAGCTGCTGCCCACGGCCCCTCGGCTCAGTCCTGCCGCCTCCCGTCAGCATCGTCTCCCTCCCGATGGGCAAATTATTTTCTGCTTTGTGGGAAGAGGAGGGGTTGTAAAATGGATAGCCCCCAGATAGCCCCAGCTGTTCACCTTCTTATTTTCTTTGACACTGCTGTCGGGTTGAACTGTGCACAGCTGGCATTTCCTAAAATTGGAGTGGGTTTCAGCGTGCCCCAGAAGCGTCTGTTTGCTTTTTGGTGTGCCCCAGGGCCACTTGTTTTCCCTCCTGACCCCTGTGTTTGCTTTCAAGTCCCCTCACGACCCCTCCATGTGCCTCTCGGTGCCTCCCAGCCCCCACTCACCCTCCAGTGTCGCCC
>NW_008825251.1:743188-753012 GCF_000699105.1 Pygoscelis adeliae
CAGCCCTGCCTCCGTGTGCCTCCGCTGCGGCCCGAGGCGCAGGGCTGCTGCACGGCCTGCCCCGGCCGGAGCAGCCGAGCACAGGGGGCTGAGCTGGGCTCGGATTAACCACCCCCCCACCAAAGCGCTAATAGCAGTGCAGTAAGGCGAAAGTTTTAACTGTCCAGAAAGAAAGAAGAGCTGTTGACACAGACACAACCGCCTGGGCACGCCGGTCTCTCAGTTGCTCTGTACCAGGTGCAGTTTGGTTTTGATGTTGTCACATTCCCAGCCCTTCGGATTTTTCTTGGGATCAGTTGGGGCTGCCTGCTGCCCCAACACCAGTGAGAAGGCTTTCACACTGCAGTTACTGCTTCTCAGTGCCACCACGCAACCAGCAGAGCAAGAAGCCAGCCTGGTGGATTTGCCCCAGTGGGTCACGTTCACCAGGTCAGCAGCGCTGAAGTGAACAGGTCTGAACACAGACGGAGGAGAACCACGGGGGAACCAGGGGGTAGTGCTTTAACGGAGTCCGCTGTGCACAGCCACACGATACCATCACTGCACTTGCAAGAGGGTAACACGGGGAAGTGCATATCCCGTAGTGTTAAGCAACTGTGGAACACCTGGAGCCCAACAACTCAACAACAGCGGTGGCTGAGGCTCCTTCCGGATTTGGTCTGGGGCCTTAAAGGGGGGGATTTCGACACCCCCTGGTCCCTAGCCCAGGCAGGCAGCTTGCTTGTTCCAGGTCCAGGCTGCTGCCCCAAGCGATCACAACGGTATAGTGTGAGCCCTGCACTGCCAAGCTTTGTTACCCTACAGAAACAAGGAGTAGCGGGAGTCTCTATCTCCACAGTAGTCTTCCTTCTTCTGAGACCCTGTAATGCCTCTGTGCAGCTCCTGACATGAAAGTGTCTGTGTTGCTTCCACAGGATACAGCAGTTTTAGCTACCCAGTACCCACCCTGCTCCTGCTTTCACCCCAGTTCCAGTTCTTACTAGTGTTTGAGCGCCAGGGTTATTACCTGTGGCAGCAGCTTCAGCTGTCCTCCTTCCAACAGGTCATTCATTTTGGTCACCGATTTGTTTCACGAGCACCCACTGTGCCTGAGCACATGTGATTTTTCCAGATCCCGCAACAGTAGGAGAAACAAGAAATGGCAAATCTGCAGCCAGGGCTTAGGCACCAGGTACCCAGAGATTGCCTTGTGCCAAGCGGGAGCATTACTGGTCAAAGCAGTGAAGGGGAAATTTCCAGGAGAAGCAAACGTCTCCAAGAAGCAGTGATAGTAAAGTAAACAGTTTATGGTCTGAGCTCTTCCTGGGCCACAGATTCAGCCCTGGTTTTAGCTCAGACACTTTCTCCAGTTCCCGCTGGACTGCCCAGAGTTGATGGCTGAGGTCGCAGTGAAAAGCACAGCTGAGGGAAGAAGGGAGATGCTCCAACGGAGGCACTGCAGCTCCTACTTGTAGTTCTTAGTCTCTGCACTGAGCCCACAGCTCAGGAGGGTATTCCCAGAACCTCAGCCCTTTCTTTCAGTAGGTATCATTCCCAAAGTCAGAACTCATTTGGGGAACCTTCCCCACCCACCCCACATACCCCAAGCTTTGCATGTTCCTTAGAGTGGTCCATGTCCCAGGGAATGGTGGGCACAATCCTTATTTCAAAACAAGCATGGCCTCTGTCCCATCTTGCCTTGTCAAATGGAGTCCGTGAGTGAGGTAGTACTCTCGCCGAAGGAAGGCATAGAAATAATCCGAGACGAGCAGGATCTGCAGAAGTGAGATGTTCAGACACATCAGTGGCGCAGGGCTGCTGCCCGGCCTGCCCCGGCCGGAGCAGCCGAGCACAGGGGGCTGAGCTGGGCTCGGATTAACCACCCCCCCACCAAAGCGCTAATAGCAGTGCAGTAAGGCGAAAGTTTTAACTGTCCAGAAAGAAAGAAGAGCTGTTGACACAGACACAACCGCCTGGGCACGCCGGTCTCTCAGTTGCTCTGTACCAGGTGCAGTTTGGTTTTGATGTTGTCACATTCCCAGCCCTTCGGATTTTTCTTGGGATCAGTTGGGGCTGCCTGCTGCCCCAACACCAGTGAGAAGGCTTTCACACTGCAGTTACTGCTTCTCAGTGCCACCGCGCAACCAGCAGAGCAAGAAGCCAGCCTGGTGGATTTGCCCAAGTGGGTCACGTTCACCAGGTCAGCAGCTCTGAAGTGAACAGGTCTGAACACAGACGGAGGAGAACCACGGGGGAACCAGGGGGTAGTGCTTTAACGGAGTCCGCTGTGCACAGCCACACGATACCGTCACTGCACTTGCAAGAGGGTAACACGGGGAAGTGCATATCCCGTAGTGTTAAGCAACTGTGGAACACCTGGAGCCCAACAACTCAACAACAGCGGTGGCTGAGGCTCCTTCCGGATTTGGTCTGGGGCCTTAAAGGGGGGGATTTCGACACCCCCTGGTCCCTAGCCCAGGCAGGCAGCTTGCTTGTTCCAGGTCCAGGCTGCTGCCCCAAGCGATCACAACGGTATAGTGTGAGCCCTGCACTGCCAAGCTTTGTTACCCTACAGAAACAAGGAGTAGCGGGAGTCTCTATCTCCACAGTAGTCTTCCTTCTTCTGAGACCCTGTAATGCCTCTGTGCAGCTCCTGACATGAAAGTGTCTGTGTTGCTTCCACAGGATACAGCAGTTTTAGCTACCCAGTACCCACCCTGCTCCTGCTTTCACCCCAGTTCCAGTTCTTACTAGTGTTTGAGCGCCAGGGTTATTACCTGTGGCAGCAGCTTCAGCTGTCCTCCTTCCAACAGGTCATTCATTTTGGTCACCGATTTGTTTCACGAGCACCCACTGTGCCTGAGCACATGTGATTTTTCCAGATCCCGCAACAGTAGGAGAAACAAGAAATGGCAAATCTGCAGCCAGGGCTTAGGCACCAGGTACCCAGAGATTGCCTTGTGCCAAGCGGGAGCATTACTGGTCAAAGCAGTGAAGGGGAAATTTCCAGGAGAAGCAAACGTCTCCAAGAAGCAGTGATAGTAAAGTAAACAGTTTATGGTCTGAGCTCTTCCTGGGCCACAGATTCAGCCCTGGTTTTAGCTCAGACACTTTCTCCAGTTCCCGCTGGACTGCCCAGAGTTGATGGCTGAGGTCGCAGTGAAAAGCACAGCTGAGGGAAGAAGGGAGATGCTCCAACGGAGGCACTGCAGCTCCTACTTGTAGTTCTTAGTCTCTGCACTGAGCCCACAGCTCAGGAGGGTATTCCCAGAACCTCAGCCCTTTCTTTCAGTAGGTATCATTCCCAAAGTCAGAACTCATTTGGGGAACCTTCCCCACCCACCCCACATACCCCAAGCTTTGCATGTTCCTTAGAGTGGTCCATGTCCCAGGGAATGGTGGGCACAATCCTTATTTCAAAACAAGCATGGCCTCTGTCCCATCTTGCCTTGTCAAATGGAGTCCGTGAGTGAGGTAGTACTCTCGCCGAAGGAAGGCATAGAAATAATCCGAGACGAGCAGGATCTGCAGAAGTGAGATGTTCAGACACATCAGTGATGCTTCAGAACAAGGAATAAAAAGGGACGTGTTTGTGACAGACCTTGAAGGGGTTTAAGAAGTTCTTAGACTGTTCATCACGCTTTGCGAGAGGACACACCGTGATCCTGTGAACACTCCTTGCCCATTGCCTTGCAATATTAAGCCAAGGGAGACTTAAACTAGTATCTGTTGCGCTACCAGTGTGTTCTCACAGACATCTCTGCTAAGGAGACAGTAGCTCCATAAACTGGCCAAAACATATGACAATGGCAGGTCCATCTGTGCCACAGCTTTACAGACCATCTCAGCTTCACCCACAGGACTCCTTCCATGCAAGCACTGTCATGCAGTTCAACCCAAATGCTGAAAGTCTCCTGCTGCTGATTGCTGTTAAACACTTTTCAATTGTGATTGTTTTTCAACAGCCATTTCTACTCAGAAAGGGTAAGAAGCTTGCAGGCAGCAGAAGGAATACCACAGCTCCTCAGGTCAGCCTTAGCAAACAGAAGCTTTAGCAGTTTAACAAAATGATACTTACCAGGCTAAGGGGTGAAGAGAAGTGCTGAAATGTCAAGGCTGTGGCTTCACAGTACAATGTCCAGGAGCAACACCAGATAAAAGCACTGCTTCCACCCCCATCACTTCTGCATCTCCTTCCTGCCCCTGTGCCGTCATGCCCTCTCTGTGGGGCAGCCAACCCTGTGTATACATTTGCACACTGTCTCCCTTTAAGTGGTGAACAGAGCTGGCCAGCCCCCAGGTTTTCCCCTGATCCAGGTCAGAGCATGCTGCCACACACATGGGTGTTGGCACCGTCCCGTGTCGCTCGGGAGATGGGCGTACCTTAGGCTGGTATTGCCACTGGCCATGTTGTAGTGTGAAATCACAACTGAAGTGCATTGCAGAGAACCGCAGTGAGTGTGGAAACCTGATGTGGAAATCACAAGGTCCCTCCCCTCCTCAGCCCCACTTTGGTTGTACTGAGGCACCATGGTGTGACTGCTCCCTTGCCTAAAAGCACTGAGAATGCAAGAGTGGGTCTCAGCGGTTTTTCTAAAGCAGTCACCTTGGGCAAGCTGCCTCTGCAGGGGCAGGCTGGGCTGCTGTAAGCGCGGGCAGTGACCTGCTGGCTCAGTAGTGCCATTTGTCATTTAGCCTCTTGTAGTGCGCCCCTTCCACAGGAAGGCCGACCTCCTCCGTCTGGAAACAGCATCACGTAACTGGAGTGGAAAACCTTTTCAGTGCCAGACCGAGCTAGTAGTTATTGTCCTAATGTCCAGATGCCGCTTAATGCACCGCTTTGGCACAGTGCGTTCATCCATTTCCCTGGGGAATTCACTCCAGGGAGAGCCTCACCTGAAGTATGCTGCAGCGCTAAGGGGACGGAGGGAGGGACAGTCAGGCTGTTAGCCAGAGCCTGCTTGGGTTACTGTTAAATACAGCTGCGGCGGGGAAGGCTCAGTGGCAGGACGGGAGGATATGGAGGACCAGGGAAAGCTGCAGACTGCTGAGGTCAGAGGAGAAAGTGAGAAGGAGAACAGACAGAGAAGGGTTGAGGTGCCCAGAGAGAGTGAAAACAGCCATGCTTATTCTGTCCGCTTCTTCTGCTGAACACCATAGCTGACTACTGACATGCTATATCAATATGGTTGATTTTACTTTTCACTAAACTTCTCTGCAGATGTCTTAATGGGAAAAGAAAGAGCTGAGGTTAGTGGGGATGAGGGCTAGTTCTTTCTCACAAGGAAATCAGAAAGCAGATTTTTCCTCTGCATTTACACAGAGCACAAGACCTTGCAGGATCTGCTATGGCTTTCTCAGGTAGGAAATAAAATCCTCTTAGAATATCAACACCTGCCATCTCTGAAGTTTTACTATTCCTTTCATTCCATAGCAAGACATGTATTTAGAGAGCTAATGACCCACTCCCAGTTTCCTACAAGCCCTTCTTAGTAGTATCTCTATACTCTCCCTCACCCCGCTCACTGCATGGAGTCTCTTTTTGCTTTTACAGAATGGGTGTTTGTCCCCATTTATCAAGGGGGTGGGGGATGTACAAGCAGGTGATTTTCAGCCCCTGGCAAAACCACTCCTCTAGTTTTAGGAGAAGCAGACAAACATAAATGGCTGAGGCACATTCAAAATAAAGGCAACTTTAACATGAAATGAACATTCTGCTCACCCACATGTGAAACTGTCCCAGGGCTTAGGGACATAAGAAATAGCACAGAGAAGAGGAAGGACTTAGAAAAGGTTGTAGCAACTGTGTACATTGAACCCCATCCTCCAGGGGTGCTAAGCTCTGTTTTCCCTAAGGCTAGTGAAAGTCATGTATCTAGAATGGCCTTGAGAGAAGCAGGGAGAGCAAGCCCTGGCACGACTGGGACCCTGCATGTGCCCACAACCCTACATTTCAGTGAGGTATAATGCTCAGAAAAATTGGTGCCATGTCCCCGTGTATGGGCAGTTCTCATTTGCCTGTTGTCCGGCCCCACTGCTGCTGCCCCACGGGTTTTTCCATTTCCCCTCTTAGCTCCCCTTCTTCATTCACGTGTGCTCTTAGTCCTGCCATACTGAGATGCTTTTCCCCTGCTATCAAGCAACAGACCATGTAACTTGCAGTACAGCCTAGTTGGATTGTTAAGCTGTAGCTCAAATACTACAAGAACTCCTTCCCATTAGTGTGCCAGAAGGTGAGGACTAGGCAGACTTCAGCTGGAGCAAGGAGAGGCAGGAAGCTGCTATGCAGGACTACACAGGATGCAAAGAGCTAGACACATCCTGCAGAATTCACTATTGCTGACAGGACACCCGATCCAGTGACCTACCCAACGTGCAGCCTTGTTTGCCTCGCTCTACTAACCTGCCCTATGTTGAAAGTCAACGTGATGGCATAATAAAAATTGGAGTTGGCACTTCCTGCATAAATCCATAGATGCCATAGAACGGGGAACAGGAGGGAGCAGACAATGAGCACACATGACAGGATGAAGATGTTCCGGAGGACTGCAAAAGAAAACCAAGCTGTTAAAATGATGCATTATTGAGCAGCCATGCTCACGCAACCAGCAATGGTATTTAGGGTATGTGCAGTGGGGAGAGGCACTTGCCAACACATACTTCTCTCCAATAATCTTTCACAGTTTGCTTTAATAATTTCCTGGCTAGCTTTTATAAGAAATCCACTATATTTCCCTTTAAAACAAATACTTCTGCCTTTGCTTGAACGTGAAATCCTCATTTGTAGCTCTTTCCTTCTAGGTCCTGCTTCCAAACACTCTTCCTCGGAGGACTTTGGCCTTTTGGTGTCCACACTACAGTAACTAGCAGTTTTGAGAAGGGCCCTTCCACCAGCATCATGATTCAGAGAGCAGAACACACCATTCCCTAGCCTCATCCAGGTGACGACAAAGGAAAAAAATGAACCTGTGGGCCATAGGAAGAGAGATGCTTTCTTGGGAGGTGGTAAGGAAATGAAAGCACCATAAAAGGAGGAAACTCATATAGGTCAAGTGCATTGACAAACACGTGACCTCAGGAGGTGCAAGTGTGGCCAGAATCCATTAGTCTGCATGAGTATGTGTCAGATGGACAAAAACCAAGCACAACTTTGTCTAAAAGAGCTGGGAGCTACTAGGCCAGAAGAGATTTTGTTTTCTGTGAACTATTTATGCCTGTCCTTTGGCAGCAGTATTATAATTCATCCTGGCACTTGTGTTGCTGTGCTTGGCTATAGCGCAGCCAATGTCCCTGAAGGTAACTGAAAGACTCCCGATCATTCTGCAGCTGAAGTGAGCTATCTGACATTTTAAGAGCATTGTCACATCCAAACCTGTTCACACCTATCTTTTTAAACTTCTTATTCACTCGCTGTGGGGTGGGAGCATGTGACAGATGACTGTCCTTCTCACTGGTCATAGTCCCCTTATCTGCATGCTTGGAACATGCAACTGAACTACACTGAATCGGGATTTCTCAGAAGGACGTCACCTGCTATGGCTGTGACATGCTCAGGGCTAGCCTGGGGCTTCCTGCCCTGTTTTACCACAGGTGCTTTGGCCTTAGCTTTCCTTAGTCCGAAACTAATAGAGCAGATGGTCTCCAAGTCTCTTGACTCCTGATGATGTCTATTATGTCTCCTGACATCAGGCAGGCTAGCTGTCCATAAACACACTTGGCCTGGGTTAGAGAATACTGCAGTAAAAGGCCCGGACAACCTAGCAGGGTTGGCCAAAGCAGTTGGTTTAAGCAAGAAACACCAGGAAAAACACAGCGCTTCCAAACCTCCCCAGTGTAGCAGGTTCTAGACACTGAATTTGAAAATCATCAGGAAGCTCTCTGGTGATTTAAACAGCTAAAGAGGTTCTTTATAAAGCACTTAAGAAAAACTGGAAAATTGCTTGGAGTAATTCAGTTACTTTCACTCTAAGCAAACAAGCAGATGCAAAACAAAGAACCACTGCAAGGTGCAGGATTTTAAGGCTGGGGGACTTGTCAATTGCAGGAGCAGCATTCAAATTACACAGCCTTAAATGGGAGTGAAGCATTTGAAGGATGGATGTACTTTAAATAAGCCACATCCCTTGTGCAGGACTGAAAAGGTTCTTAGAAAAAAGTTAATCTTCAGAACAACTTGGAGAGAGGGGGAAGATAAGGTACAAGTGAAAATTCCCTCCTCGACCAATTTCAATCCTAGTCCTAAAGACTAGAGACTACGTTAGAGACTGTATCACTGGAAAAATCAAGCCTCCTTCCAGACACCCCAAGGAGGCCACAAGAGCCTGTGGACACGGGCCTGGTTTGGTTTAGTGGTGACAATTATTGGACAGGCCCTTTCCCATTCCAGATAAGGAACAATCAAACACAAAGAACTTACATCTGTAAAGGTGGCTCCAGACTGGAAGGAAGGCCATGTACAGTGCAATGTCTCCCACAGTGGGATAGGACTTGAAGATAGAAATGATTGCGATCTGGATAAACATGAAGAACACGGGGTGTTCCCTAGAAGGGATAAGACACAAAGGATAAGAGGATGCAGTAGGGTCTCTGGAAACTGGAAATAAGTATCAGCAAGGGCACAAATGTACTGTGGGATAGGCCCAAAGAGGCTCTCTGTTCTCTCCAAACAAGCCTCTGAGTGCTGGGTGGGGTAAACTGAGCTGCTCTGCAGAGAAGCAGTGTAAGGGGATGCACATCTGCTCGCTGCCCTCACACAGAAACTTTATGTCTCAACTCAACATATATTGATACAGTTGGTCGTCTGGGCTGCTCTTCCCCAGCTCTGTCTTATTCACCGAAAAGCAAGCAGCACCTCCTCTCTGAAGGTTATTTGGAGAAGCCCATAGTTATCCCTCTGGTATGTCATGATGTCTGTATCCATTCCAAGCCAACAGGATAAGCTCACTGAGAATCCAGGCGTGTTAATGGGTGTATTTATCAGAAAGAAGGGTAATGTTGTTAGCGCAGTCCGCTAGGAAAGTTTTCACTTTTTTTCTGACAATAACTAACGTGAAGTTACAGCCAAGAGTTCTTGCTTTCTGACTATGCTGGCTTATGCTGGCAGGGAGCAGGCACCTCTACAGCCTAAGTTTCTGCTCTCTCTTTTGATGCCTGTAACACATCTGTTGCATAGCAGAGCCCAACTCACTCTATTTAAGAGGAATAAAGATTGAAACTTTGGGAAACGAAGAGGATAGGCCCTGTTAAAGAACTATTTTTTTCAGGCTTGTAGATCCAGACATCTGACGCCAGCCTTATAAGCTTCCACCGGACAAATGAGAGTAAAAAAAACTAGCAGAGAAACATACTTACTTTAGCTTTATTGCCAAGGGAATGGTGTAGAAGAACACATTGATTTGAAACACACATACGAAGAAAAGACTAAAGTGTTCAAACATCTCTGCAAAGAAGTACCAGAAAAGGCCAATATTGGGTGTCAGGTCTGGAACAGAAAGGCTGAAATTTGAAAAGAAAAGTCAAGGTAGTATTTTTAAATGGTTGTTTTTCACTGCCCTGCTTCTGTTACATTAATTAATCATTGTGTGCTACTGGATGGCGGACCTATATTTTAAACCTGTGGAAAAGAAACCGAAGGGGTGAAAACCTGGAGAGAAAAAGGACTAATCCTTCCCTGTCTCCAGCAGGACTTAAACTGTTCCCAAGCAGATATTTCTCCAGAGATGAAAATTTCACAGCCACGGTAGCTCAACGATCAAATCCATTTCCAATCAACTCAGTGGAAAACATCTCCTGTCTTCTCTAATTCTTTCTGTCACTTAATTAACAGAAGTTGGCTAATGCCTGCT
>NW_008825251.1:753238-765410 GCF_000699105.1 Pygoscelis adeliae
CTCTTTCTTTTCTTGCATTGCCAGTAAAATCACAGATCACACACTCCTTAGGACAGGGAGTGGGGCACCTGTGTGTGATGCACAAGAAACAACATGGGGGGGGGCTAGACAGAAAAAACAGGAAGAGTCCTTATACTTACATAAACCCGTAAACAGATGGGATAAAATCCCAGGAGTTGAGGAGGAAGAAGGAGAGGCAGATGATCACCACTAGGCTGCACAGGTACAGGGCTGCATACTGCATGGTGTAGAGCCAGAAGCTTTTACTTTTCAGTTTTACTGGTATGAACTGACGCTGAAAATGAAATACAAGCAGGCAGATATCCCTCATCAGGTGGAAAGCCACAAGAAAGCCCGAGTGTTCAGAACATAATTTTAAATCGATGAAAGAAAGCATCAAACACTGGCACTACGGCACTGGAAGGAGCAGCTCTCAAGCACAATTTGCTTGATGTTCTTCACTCTGGCCAGTTAAGTCATATTGCACATATTTCCAGAACTGTGCTTGAAAATACAGTAGCTAAGCTGGTCATTTCTGCTTGCAGCGAGTCAAGTCTCATGCACTCAATATAAGATTTACACACACCTCCTCACAGCTACACTTGTATCTTAGATGTTTGCAATACTGTACTGCTGCCTGCCTTCTACTGCATGAACCCACATCAACTGGGTGACAGACAGCCCTGCTCCATGACCCACCACCCTGCGATGCCAGGTCTCCACCACATGGACTGGCACTCATGCTCTGCTGAAATCAGAGAAAGAGGACATCCAGTGGGTTCCTAAGCACAAAGGAGCCCCTCTAAAAGATTGCCTCCTCAGACAAAGACAACTGCTGCAGTCCTGCCGCTGCCACATGTCCTGATAAGTCAACCACAAGCCCTTGTCACATAACATGACATATGGGTATCTCACTCCAAGAGGTCCCCTGACTGCATTTGTAAAGACAAATATACACACAGGGGCAAACACCTTTGGGAATTGCTCAGAGTTCTGCAGCTCCAAGTCAGTGACGTAGCTTTGCCATTTGGTACTAGGGTTTACACTGGCAGGAGATGTACAGAGAGCCAGCTCTAGCTGATGTGGGCTCTGTGTAAAGCATGTTCTATTTTCTCAGTCATAGTGTGTTTAATGCCACTTGCTGGAACAACATAAGCAAGTTTACCAAGGATTTTTGGCAGGACAGATTGGAAAGTGCTGGAGAAAAGCTATCTAATTCTGTACAAAGAATGCAGGAAAGTTCATTTACAAATCTGGATAAAAGAACACACACTAGCATGATCCCCTTTAAAAGTTGCAAATTAGGCATTCACATATCAAAGCCCTTGTTGCTTGTGAACACAATGCTCGTACTTCTCTGCCGCTTTACTTTGACTAAAGTTAAAAGAGAACAAATGAGACCAAAATATAAAATATATAAACTAAACGCTCCTAAAAATTATCAAACTGAAAAAGCAACACTGACTCTGCAGAAGTTCTTGTCTTGCAAAGAGTAATAATAATAAAATTTCTGAAAAAAAAAAAGAGACATTCATGTCAGATAATCAGGGAAAAAAATGGACTAGAACTGACTCTCCATTCTCTTTTGAAGCTCAGAGATTTGAGAATAGGCTGTAATAAACCTGTAGTTAAGATTAGTTATAAAAATCATGAGGGAGACAGAAGAGAAGCAACAAAGAAACACTGGCAAAACACTCAACAGCAGGACTGGCAAAAATAATAAAAATGATCACCAACTGATCTGTGAATTGGGGTAAAAGAGTCCTTTGCTAGCAGTCACAGCCTCACCTTGCTCCCGTATCAGAATAAGACTATCAAATGATCAGTTTTCATTAAGTGCATTATAATTTGGACTCTTGGTTAAGTCAGTGTTTATAGTATCAGCACAAGAGCTAAGAGAGAGACCAGCGGGAAGCATGCAGGCAAACCGGTGATGAATCCACTCACTAGCAAAGAGCTGCCTCAGCTTTAAACCCTACCCCTGCCTGCAGATGTGCCTACCAGCCTACTGCTGCGCTAGTTTTGCCTGGAGCAGTGTCTGTCAGTTGAGGCACTGTGTACCCATGAATGACCAAGGTCAGCCCTGCTGGAATTCAGGGGTCCTGTTAATGGAGAGGGAGAAAGGACAAGGGCAACCAGCCACTTTCACAAGCACACGCCTTTTGCCACTGAACTCCAAATCAGCATTTCAGAGTTTGAGTGATTCAAACATACAGCTCCTCATTCCTCCTCTCCAGGTCTAAAATCCTCATTGTTATTCACACGACACAAAGAATAGCACTTATTTCGGGCAAGCTAAACACCAGCCAGTTCTGTAGATGACTTTCTGCTCCCTTCTCTCTATGCACAGGCATCCCCATTAAGGTTTCAAACTTCCCATGGTTTGAGGAGAGTCACTTTTTCTGAAACTCAGGACTTGCCCAACTTCCCTCTCAATAGCTAAGGACTGTCTCTGCACAGCTACAAGAAGACGACAGGTACCAACAGTTAGAAATCATCTACCTGTAGAAGGTAAAGCAGTGCTGGAGCAAACAATGTGAGAGGGTAGAGTGACTGGTATGTTGCTAAGGCCAGGAACACAGCACTGAGGAAGGCACTACCTGCAAAGAAAAAAAAAATGTTCATTTGTAAGGAACATTTAATATAAACAGCCTTCCAGACAGGAAGTCCAAATGGGAAGAAATGCATAACCCTCTGCAGGGGCTTTACAAATATCAGAACACCGCTTAAAGGTGTTTTTAGCAGAGTGTGTCCTGGAAAGTGTCCTTTTCTTAACTACATTTTGAACGGAGAATGACTCATACCAAGGTGATTCTCCCACAAGAAAGAACCGCTGAGTGGTTTGTATCTCCTATCATTCACGTACAGAGATTCATGTAATTCAGTCTATATATAGACCATGCTGTCTGCTGTTTATATGGGAATACACTCATTTAAGTCATATCTGCCATGAAACAGCTGTTATACTCATACTGGGCATGTTGGATAACCTCGTCACCAGAATGTGTCAGGGCCCTCAGCAAAGCTCTGTGAAAGAGAGCAAGCGAAAGTCTGCAGCTGATGGAACGAAGTGGCATTAGCCCTACTTTACAGATACCAAAACTGAGGCGTAAAAAGGATTAGCACAGCTTTTCCAAGTGGTCTTAAAAATATGAATGCCGTTATTGAGGAAGCTTTATTTGAGGTGTCTCAGGTTGAGCTAAGTGCTGAGTACTCACATTGCCCAACTACCAAAACCAGAAATCAAGTGCAAAAGATCCCCGGTTAAACAATAAAAATACAAGCAACCAGTGCAGTAGCCTGGTTATGGCTTTCAGTCTTATGTCATTTGATGGAAGTCATCTGTAAAAATACAGCTTAGACAGCAAGAATTCTAGTGCATTGGACTAATTGTCAGCCTACTGACATCAAACACTCAGTAAGCTTCTCTCTGCTTCCACCTTTTGAAAGAGAAAATATAGGGTTACCTGGTGATGAGCCATCTCCATTCTTCAACTACACTCTCCTAGACAGAAACCTCCCTATCCTCTATTTTATCGAGTGTTCAATTCTGCACAGATCTAAAGAATTGGTACCCAGAAATCATAGTCATGATCTGATATCCTCTCTTTGCCCACTTTAAAACCTAGAGGCTGCCACACTCCCAGTCAGAGAGAAAACACAGGGGGCAGCCACTACAGTTTTGTCTATGACTGAACTATTTGTCTTATGCTATCAGTGAACAGTTAAAAATCAGTTTAAGTAAACGGACCCCACTCGTTTGCTTTTGTAAATGCTTTTAAACCAAAACCCCTCCTGCCTCAATTAGTCAATAATTGGAGGAAAACTTCCTTTTGGAAACACTAATAAAAACAATCTATATCAGCTTTCTTCACAACATCTGGGTCTGGGCACTGCTGGAGACAAAAGATCAGACTGACCCTTCCTCTGATCCAGCACAGAACTCCTAAAACTTACGTGACTAGTACAAATCACACACGCTAAAAGACTTTAGCACTGGGGATTCATAAATGAAACAGAAACCTGGCATTATGCACAAAATGAATGAAACAGCTGTTCTGTCATAATCTATTCAGCTGTGTCAGTATGGGTCTTTGGTTACTGTTTCTGCTTCCCCAAAGCTCAATTAGCTAATTTCAAACCAAGGTTACAACTGTGAGTGAAAGCCAAATAATAGCTGCAGGCAACTGCTTGCTTTTGAAAAAAAGTTCAAAGATACACTTTGAAAATAAATTGTATACAACACTTTAAGTGCATATTCATGTAC
Organism: Pygoscelis adeliae; assembly: GCF_000699105.1. NCBI lineage: Eukaryota > Metazoa > Chordata > Aves > Sphenisciformes > Spheniscidae > Pygoscelis > Pygoscelis adeliae. Next base: position 757,506 of record NW_008825251.1, read on the forward strand.
AAAAGAAAGAGCAGCAGAGCATTATGTCCTCCTACACACAGACAGGCATTTCTTCATAAACAGAAAACTATTCAAAGTCATCCAGGAAAAGGAGTCAGTTTTTAGAGATTAAACTCCTCGGTACACTGAGATGAAAGCAAGTTTTGACTTGACTATAAAGTCTCTTGATCTCTTGTGATTTCAGGTCGAACTTTGACCTTGCTCCATCCCCGTTTCTGATATGTTTCACTGAGATCTTTGTAGCAATCGTATTTGTAAAGTTCCACCTTGATTTAATTTCTGCTAATTTTCTGATCTTTATAGAAAGACATAATGAACCATTTTTTCTTCATTATGTTACCTTTTATTGTAGCTAAAATGAAGAATGCAATGACAGTATTGTTGATGGCACAGGTGGACTTTGCCACACAAGACATCACAGTGTACGGGTTTAACAGGTAGCTGAAAAAGAGCAAAGGTCGAGTTACATTCATGCCATTCAAAGGAGATAACATCTAATTAAAGAGACGCTCAAAGGAAAAACAGATGCAGTTTGCCATTTCTTTTTGTTTATTTACATTTGATGGGATCCTCTCCTCATCACATTAACTCAGCTGAACAGGTTCTTTAGTCTGGAGCAAAAAACAGATTCTTGGATTGTAGCCTTAGACACAGTGGCCACAGGAGGCACACTGGAGAAAAGGAGACAGTTGGGAAGATGTCTAAAATATGTACACTGTGCTCGAAAATGACTACCAAAAATGTTCCTTGCTTTGCAGAAACATTGTGCATTTATCCAGTCAGACCTAGGAATACTGGGTCCAAAGTAAACTCTTTCTGTTACTCACATCTACTGACTCTGAGAAAGTAATAAAAATAAGAAGATAGCAAGATGGAAACAAATCCCCAGTCATGAGCAGTTTCCCCAAACCCAATGGCACCTGCACACTCCTGCTATGGCAGAGCAATCATTTCTGTTCACCATGACATGATCTGAGCACAAAACCTGCCAGCTATGAAAATCTGGCATATTTTAACTGGAATTACGGAAAGACAGCAAACTGAACACTTCTACCTTCCAGAATGCAGCCACACTTTAGTTAGTAAGGATGCCAGCTGCTTTTGGAAATGAGAATTACAATAACCTCAAAAGCACAGAAGAATGTTTGGAAGGATTACCGATACAATAAGCAAGATAATGTATCGATCAGCCTTGCTAGTAACTAAATCAATCATCAGAGTGAATAGACAGGGCTGATGATTTCCTTATTATCTCTTTACATAAACATTTTTCCTACTTCTCTGAGTCCCAGGCTTTTTTCTGTGTTTCCAGAGAGACAGTGTACAGCAGAATAGGTACAACTTAATGCCAACTTTGCTGTGGTAATGTGCAACAATGTTAAATACAAAACAGTCTGCAATTTACAGACTCTCTCGCCCTGGGGAATTTACCATTTTACACAATTCATATGAAAATAAGAAAAAACAACAACTTATCTAATGGAAAACTCTCTCTGACACAGAATAATCCAGATGATAATTTATTCACGTCAAAACCCCAATTAAAAAAATAATTCTTTGACATTAAGTACCTTGCTTGTATATTATTTATTTTAGTTGAAGTTTTCTGAAATAAAAAGTGTTTAGGATACAGAGGAACACCAAGACATGACACTATTAAGATGACAACCTGAAAATATCTTTGAATTATTATAAGCAATTCTGGGATATTCAAGTTGTGATACTCAGCAAACGTTTTGTTTGACTGCTCAAAAATTGTCCTAACTTTTCTGAAAAGACACCCAAGACATTTGGGAGGCATAAAATCAGTTTTGATGACATTAGCATACAGGCAGAATAAATGGGCATGTGATCTGTGCAGACACAACATTCTTGCTACCAAATTAATGACCTTATGCTGTTGAGCCTCTTAGAGGGCCTGAGTGAATTTACTTGTTGGCAACAAACATTTGGAAAAGCATCTGCTTTTCACTTTCAAACCGAGTATTCAGAGCTGAGGGGATTTTTATGTATAATAAGAAATTCAGAATTCTTGGGGAAAAAAAAAAATTCTTCAACAAATGCTGAAGCCCCAAATCAGACAAGTAAAACCCAAAGGGAGCTGAGGAACCAAAGCAGCCTACAAGAAGCAATACTTACAATAGTGCTACCTTGAGGGGGATGTAGTGCATTTCCATGGGCGTCCGGATGAGTTCAGCCACATCTGGTGCATATTTATCCAGTTCTATTAGGAGCTTTTGCTTTTTGAACTGAACAAGGGAGAATGACCGAAGACTGTCAGATGAGGAAAGTCATTATTTCTTATTACTCAGGATTTCCATTACTGTGGAACAGCATATATGAGCCCCAGGCATGAGCCAAAACTCGTGTTATATGAGGCGTTGTACAAACAGAACAAAAACCCCCTCTCTTTTCCCAAATACTGAACAACTGAAGTGGAAGTCATGAGAAAGCAGATAATCTCTACTGATTTGAACTTCCTTAATTACCTGTGTCTAACTCTTGACACAGCTAACAGTGAATTCACCACACTAGAGTTTAATATGTTCAATCTTCCTAAAGCTTGTCTGGATCTCCAATGACTTTATAAATTCACTGTTCAACATACAAGCCCCTAAGAAACCAAGTCACAGAAGCATGCGGTCTTTGCTACTTTGAAGATGGACACCTCTATGCCAAATCTCCTTTAGGAATCCAAGATCTCTCTCTTTAATCTATCTTGTTCTATGATGCTCTCCATGGAGACAAAAGAGAAATCTGAATTATGAACCTACTGAACTATATCACGGTGAGACAGAAGGAGAGGGATGCTGGCAATAAATTCTCAACGAGCAAAGTAGCTCACACATAGGATTTTTACATGGCTGTCATTCTATCATGAGTTATTTCTCCAACCTCAAAGGACAAGGAGCAAGTATGTAGCTGGATGGGAGACCACAGAGATGCTGTAGAAAATGCAGCCTCCCTGTTCATGTTGATACTGAATCACTGCCCCTCTAGGATCGCAGACAGCACAGCATTACACAGCTTATACAAAATGTTCTTTGAGCTACTTATGAGAGAGAGCTGGGAGGAATCACTCACCTCAAAATACATGTACTTATAATCTGAAAGGAACAGGTAATATTTGGTGTCAGACTTTCACCTTGCTCAGTAGAATGATTTATGTCACCTCAGCATCCTTGGAAGGTTTATTCCTTCCTTTACACATTTCCAGTCTGTGTATTAATTCATGCTGTGTGCAAACACAAACCATATTCAGGGTAAAACATTCCAGGCTCTAGCTACAAAATTTACAGATTGTAGCAGGAGCAGAGGTGAGAAAAGGGAGCGCTCAAGTCTTGCCAGAAGTCTTGCCAAATCCATAGTCCAGTAATTAAATTCTGCACACTGCAAACTGCCACAACAACTGAAGGTGGGTTTTCAGTACACGTTCTAAAATCTCACATCCCATCTTGTGTACCATGACCCTAGACTTGTCTGCATTTCATTGGCTATTGCATTCTCACAAACTTCTCAAATTCTTTACACTCCTTTTGGATTAAAGAATCTACACTGCTGTGATCATCATTCAAGGGCAGTGTGGTAGCTACGGACACTAATTTGTTTCATACCGTAATACCGCCACAACAAAACTTAAAATACCTCCGCTGTTTACCACATTCAGTCCCCATGTTTACTGATCATCCAGATATGATCAGATTTACTGCAACGAGGACTGGTTGATACTGCATCATCTGGCATGCGTTTTCTTTGGTACAAGATATTTATACTTGCTGGGAGAAGAGGATCAGCAACACTGGCAAGTCAGCTTACCACAACTTTGTTGAAGTCCTGAATGGCCAAGTAAAGGGCAACAGCAGTTAGCACATCAGTTATCTAAAAAAGCAAGGCATAGACAGACTGACTGTAAGCAAAATAAACAAACGGAGAAAAAGATGTTGGACAGTAATACAATAAGGACTCTGATCTGACTCAGCTCATGAGAAGAAAAAACAAGCTTTAAAAACACTAGATTGCTGATATGTACACTGTGCTCACACACCACTGCTTAACCTTGAAGCCATGAGCTGTATCAAAGATATTAATATTTACAAAACAAGAGAGTGGGGACTTAAGGTGAAAGAAGTATGCGAGGGTAATAGAATCACTGATCTAATTAGAGCACAGGCAACACTGGGGCAGTGCCCAGCTGGCTAAACCCACCTGTCCATTAATCGAGCACGACAGTGCCTTGAGCTGTCCCAATCTTACCAGGCAGCCGTACAGTCATCTGAACAATCAGTACAAGCACAATGCAGATGGCTGTCAGCTCTGCATGAGACCTGCCCAGCAGGGATCTGGGGAGAGAGGCTCCACCAGGTGGCATGTGCAGCCAGCTATATGATTTCTGTCCTTCTGAATTACGCAGACTCGGAGAATAGTTTACAGGAGACATTTGGAGGACTAACCCATTTGTGCTCTCTTTGCAGGCCTGGGGTTTGGCAGTGGGTTTTAGTGAGCAACACTGCAGTGTAGGGATAAGACTGGGGGGACAAAATATTCTGACCTTTAAGAGCTAACTTTTGAAACTTGAAACAAAATGCCAACCTCCTGTCCCTCTGCGTGGATACTTATCTAACCAAGAACTCACAAAAAAGAAGGAACATGTACAACAAGGGAAAAGCCCCAACGTGGATTTGTACAGGCAAAGCTGCCTTTCTAATTAAACTTTGAGCTCATCTAATGTACAGGTTGCCTGGGGAGGCTGAAGGTTCCTGATTCTTGCAGGACTAAAAGGAAAGTCATACTCAGCATTTCACAGAATGAGACCTTTCAAGAGGAGCTTTCCAGGAGCACTTACCATGAACACCAATTCAGCGTATTCAATCAGGAAGTGGAAGAGATATATTATCAACGGGGTCTAAAAGAGAGCAGAAGGGAAGCCCATGTCAAATACTGTCCAGACAGAACAACTGGCGATTTGATGAGAAAAATGAGAGACTGCGAAAGGCAATTTTCCTTAGCCTCTTCTACAACGCTGTTACTTCAGAGTAAAGTGATGAAACAAAGCACACTTACTGGTCTTTTTCCTTGCAAAGTTCTCAATCCACTTTATAAAAGACACCATCAACTTTGAAAATTATATTCTATTCCAACTTTTCAATTCTACTAGTATAGTGGTAGAGTTACAATAGAAAGCATATAAAGAACAGCTTTAGAAAATAATTTTTTCTAGAGAATCTATTTTTCAGGTTGTTTGCAGGTACTTTTGAAAGTATTTCCTGCATAGCTGGTTTCATTCTTTAGCCTGTTGTTTAGATGAGTCTTTTATAAAGCAAAAAGAAGAAAGCATGTTAAAAACATAAAGCAGTAGGACTACAGTCCTATCATTCTTTTACTCCAACAGCTTTTCCCTTCTAGGGTAAGAGGAAGAGCATGTTTCTGAATTATTCCTTTGACAGAAAAACGTAATCTGGAAGTACTGTATTTACATGGTGTAAATTCAGTCTTCTCTGTGAGAAAATATATTTCTTTTGAAATTCTTTTAAAATAATGTGATGGCATAAATAAGCACGGGAAAATATTTTCCAGTCTGGAAGAAAACTGCGTTTAAAGAAGGAGAATTTATTGAAGAGAAACAAGTTTTCAGAGGTATGCAAAGCATCTGCCTCACCCCTAGGTGACACTATGTATGAGTGTACCTTCATATCAGTAAGACCACTCAAGGGCACAAAAACTCCACAGGTGCTTAAGTGTGTGGAGGAACGAGGTGTTTTCAAGATGCATGCTTGTGCTAACGTTAATATTTCTGCAAATGCAGAAACTCAAGATGCTGCTATCCAGTAAAACTGTGTTCAGACTCACAATGACACTGTCTCTCCCTGCTCCGGCCTCTGCTGAAAGAAACATCTGGATGTGAACAGAGTATTTTACTTATTAGAGATTTCCCCTATTTCAGACTCTCCTTATGCAGTAATAAATATTATGATGTCTATCATCTGCACAGCAATGAGTTATTCCACGATGAACTGCATTTCCTGATTGTGCTAGTCACTACGTATACAACTATTGCACAGACAACTACATGACTCCAAGTTCTCTGAAGTCTTTGGGACAAGACAGGTCCCCAGCCTTTGCCAGTCCGTGAGCAGTAAGACTAAGAAATGTGCCACTTGAATATCACGTTTAAAATGAAGCATGCATACTGACCTCATGAAAAATAGCTCCAGAATATGGCGAGACCCCTAAATCCAGCAGAGCTAACCCTTCGACCACTGAAACATACAAAACGCCTGCATTAGAATCCTGTAATGTGGGAGGAGAAAAATCTCATGACGGTAAAACTATAGTTTTTAACACAGCCATGCCCATAAGAATCTGACATTGAATCGCCATCTGAATGGGTGACACAAAATTTCACAAAGCCAACCACCAGCTAGAATTGATTGTTTTTCTTCTGCCATGCAAATTTCTTCAGTAACTGAATGGTGAGTTGTAATCTATTTATTTGTTTCAGCTAAAAATGTTACAGCTGAAATGTTTTGCACTTAACTACATATAAATCAGATATATGATATTTACTGATTTTAAGTCACCTATTATGTGACGCATGGTATCTGCGCTGGAGAAATACTTAATTCTAAGAGGACAAATCACGACATAATATACAATTTGAACTATTTTGCCTAATTAGATGTAGAGAGACCTGAAACGTCCAAAACCACAATAAAAGAGCAGAAATGAATGCATATTACCAGGCAAAGCTAAAAGCTTTGTCCGTTGTTGGAACTTCCTGACATTTCGCAGCCTTAATTCAGATCCTTTGGAATCATGTAATTACAGCTTGCACTGCAATGCATGCACACGTTTTTCCCTAGGATCTCCACCTTACTGAGCACAAAGGTTCCCTGGGGACTGAGCAGCGTATGCAGTGAAAGAAGCTACGGGAAACAGGTCCATTTGTTCAGAGGGAAATGAGGCAGGAGACTGCAGGAAGCAACAAGAGGTTCTCAGTCAGCGCTATGCTGGAGAAGTAGATTCTGTCTCTGCTACAGAGTTCCCCTATGATGCCAGCCTGGACTTTTCAAGGTGATCCTAACTGTGCTCCTTACTCTCTAGACGCCTACCTTGATGCCCTAAGGTAAGATTTAGAAAGTATCCAATGCTGCAAGGGAATTTTTGGGAGCTGCATTTTGAAACTATGAAGTACGAAGTGCTACACGCTGGAGCAGAGGCTTTAGGTCATCAGATGCATTCATGCTTTTGACCTTTATTACTCTGTGCCACTGTTTTCCACCCCAAAACTGCAAATAATTTTACCTGCATAATAACTGGATATTATTTTCCCAAAGGGCTGTCTTTAAAATAAATTAAGGTTCCTAACAGGCTCAGATGCTACAGAGATGAATGCCACCAAAAAGCCTTGATTAAACTGTACCTCAGTCTTCAGAAGAGAATTTGATTCGTTGATAACGTGTGGGGCCTCAAACTGAGCAAGGAAAATGAAACGGCGAATAGCTCTGCGTGAACTGGGAACCATGCAGCCATGTTCACACCACGAGACAGTGCTTGTGCAGTTAAGGTGTAATGAAAACGACTCAATCAAGGTTGCTGAAACTACATATTCAGTGCCAGGTTTTGTCATTCTCCCATTTTACATACATCTGTGACACAATCGGTTTGTACAAGCCCAACCAAGCCAGCTGCACACAATGGCTAAACCCCCATCCTCCTGCCTTCGGTCCCGTGTCCCTCCCGCCCCCTTGCAGCTGCCGAACACTCGCTCTTCCTTCGGGGACAACTGCCACGGACCCTTTCATGCGGCCTTCGGTCGGGCCCGGGAGAGGAGGGGCCCGTCCCCAGCCCCGGGACTGCAGCCCGGCCCTCTCCCCGCGGGGCCGTGCCCCAGCCTGGCGCCGGCCC
>NW_008825251.1:766281-780606 GCF_000699105.1 Pygoscelis adeliae
TGTGCTGCCCCACGAAGCCGTCTCGTGTCCTGCACGGAGCAGGCCCTGGTGCCTCGGCCTCTCCTTGGAGCCGGTGCTCCAGCACCTGAGCGTCGCGGCAGCCCTGCGCTGAGCTCGGGCAGGACTGCTACAAGGTGTTCCTCCTCCTCAGCTGCGGGACACTGCATGTGTCCTCCTGGAGTTTCATCAGGCTCCTCTTGACCCACTTCTCCAGCCTGTGGAGGTGCCTCGGGATCGCGGCTCTACCCCCGAGCACGAGCTACTCGCGCATCCCATTCACTTCTGCACTCAGCAGGTTGCCCAGCGGGAGCAGAGGCTGGCAGGCTGAGCCCGGCTGTACACTCCGAAGTGGAGGATCAGCAGCTTCTGGGCAGGTGTTTGGAAAGTCCCTCAGACTGTTCTTTATTTCATCAGGTATATGTACCCCTGTAGCCTTTGCCTGCATGTAGCTGCTACCACCCTTTTGGCTGTGGTCAGAGTTGCACAGCTGTTGATGGTAGTGAGTGCTGGTGGCCTTGTATGGTTTCAGCAGGCTCTTGGTGAACTGAGATTGTCAGTCCAACAGTTTCAACAGGACCATCAGTCTCCAGAGCTTATGAGTTCTTGGAAGACTTTCACACGCTACCTTCCCAGCACATGCTTTCCTGCTGTTTTTCGATAACTGTTTCTCCATCCACATCTGTAGGTACCTATACAGCCCATTCACACAAACTCTCACAAAAGTGGCCTTTACAACACTTCCTCTGGAGTGGAGACAAATGGAAGGAAGACCCGGTAGCCTCTTAAAAGATTGAGGGACAGAATGAAAACACACACTTCATATCATGGTATGTGAAGACAACACTTACTTTCATGTAAGAAGCAGATAGGATTTGCTGACAGTACTGGGGCTGCCATTTAAAAGAGCTCACAACATTTACATTGGATTTATACAGCTTCAGAGCCGTAGTGTAGACTTGCACCCACCTGCAGGAATGGAGAAAGGCTGAATGCCTCTGGGACATGGTGCCTAAAGGCCCGGATGGCACAGCGTATACTCTCCCCCGGGACTGGAGAGACTGGTGGATTTAGCTGGTAAATCACACGCACTTTCTGGACCAAGACCATAGCTACTTAGAACAGCATTAATCCCTTCATGCTGCAAAACAAGCCGCAGATGGTCCAAGGGGTGTTTCTTACTGTGCTCACTCCCTTGCCAGGGTGAGGCAGCACATCTGGTCAGCTGCTGCCTTTGCAGGGATTTCCTCAAATGTGGTCCTATCCATTGCCGCAGGACAACAAATCTGGTTCTGAAGCAATAAGGGGAGCTTCAGTGTTCAGTCTGTCATGTGGCAGCTCTTCTGCTCTCAGGCTGCTGGCATGAGGGCACTGGTGGTGGTGGTAAAACTGATTTCCTATTAGCATGGGCACTAGCCGGCCATGGGACTTGATGGCCCCAGGACTGACTGGGCTTGGCACATCCTCTGATCAATCAGAGAGGATTTGTTCAAGTTAATTTATTTGTGCAGACATCTGTAAATAAGAAGCCAGAAATGCTGATTATTCTTCTTTGCAGCTGTTAACAATGCTCTCTTGAGTTTTCTGATCAGAAATGCTTTTTTTTCCAGCACTGGTCGCTCTCCAAGTGACAGTTCTGATCCAATGTAATTGACAGCAGTTGCCTGAGAGTGCTACTTTGCTGCATACTTTGGGATACAGTTGTGTGGTTAAAGCTGCACTGCTCCGAGGTGCTGATTTTGCTAGTCTGATTTGTGCCGTATGCTTTCCAGCACCATCTGATGCGGCACAGGGAAATGGAAGCCCTGGGGAAATTCAGATAACCCCCGAGGGCACCAGGAATCAGACGTGAAATCATGCCACTACAGTTGTTCTGTGTTTAGTTGGAGTGCAAAAGCCAACTAAAAAGAAAGGTCAAAAGAATAATTCATGACATGCAGCAATTTTTTCTGGAGCATAGGTTTGCTCAAATGTTTCTCTAGTAGGAGATCCTGGGACTAGCAACGGAGTCAAGTTCATAAGCTAAGTTCACATGTTCAGCCCCCTCAAAGTATCAAATATGTAAGGCAAATATGAGTGGGTTAGGTGCTGGAGTCTTGGTATCTGTCTACAGACTTGACACTAATTTGGGGGATTAGACCTGGGTCTTTAAGGAGTTGCGATAAGCACACACACACTGTGTGGTGCTGCCTTCTGTCTGGCAGTAACTTTTGGACCCACTTTCAGCCAAATGAGACACAGGAGCAGACCTCTACAAACCTCGAGGCTCCTACAAGCTTTGTGAAAATCAGGAAGAGGTTAAAGAGACCCAAACTGGTGTGGGTTTGGGAAAGGCAATAGTCTGAGATCACCTGGCAGCGTGTACTGTGCAGCCAAGCAGCGTTGTGTAGCTCAAAGCCAGCACAGCATAGGCGGCCGCTTTCCCAGGCAGCCGTGAAGAGGCAGGGAGGGATGGTAGCGGAAACAATAGAGGAGAGGTCTCAGGGGCTATCAGAGATTGGTACAGAGTTGAACTGAGACTTGCAGCAAAGAGCTGTAAGGATACAAACCAGAAAACTCTGAGGAATAAGGGCTTGCTTGGTTCAGCAACAATTTGGTTTTTTTCAGCAGAGGCATAAGCCTGATCTCCTATGTCCTGGTCTTTACCCCAACCTGATGGTAGTTTTTGCAGCATCGGGGGTTTTACGTGCTATCCTTTCTTCCTGAAATTCCTTGCTATGCAGGTGAGCTGGTACTAACGTGCACAGAGTGCTTGGTATACTGAAGCATGGGAGCAGTTTAACCATCTGAAGTTTGAGTATCTCCTCCTGTGGTACCCCCAGTAGTGCTGCAGTGGGACGGTGAAGTGATTGTTGGTCCACACAGGTAGTGGCAAATGCAGCTCTGAAGGGGACTTACTCTCACTGCCTACCCTGAAGCCTCCAGCTTTTCTTGCCTAACAAAAAAGTGCAGATCTAGACAGAGCCAAAAAGGCAAATGAAAGCTGCTGTTGGAAGCTTCTTCACTTCATTGATTGCATTGCCTATGTGGGGCACCCACGCTGATAATTTCGGTGATGAATACAACCTGGTGATGTTGCATCACAGAACTTTCATAAAACGCTCTGTTTAAGACTGAGCCAATTCAGGGATGATTCATCTTTGCTCCTGCAAACAGATGCTGGTTTGGGCACTTTTTGTGTGCCCTGTTGGAATTACGCAATGATGACATTTTTCTTGGTAAACAAGGCACTCCTTTTCTAGCTTCGCTGTATAAAATAGGTGTTCTGATTCCTTAGGCACCCTACAGCCCTTCCTGGCAGCTCTTCCAATCTAATTCAATCTTTTTGCACTTGGGAGACCACAACTATATGTATTATTCTAACAGATTTCATCAGGGCCCTGTGCAATGGCGTTCATAGTTCAGAGATACTTCCTCTTCCTGTGGGATCTATTGCACCCCATCCCCATGTCCCAGAGGGATAATTTTCACCCACCATTTATTTTGGCCAAGCTGCCACGTTTTATTTCCTTACAGTCAACCACTTCAGTGCTACACCATGTTCTCTTCTACCTTTCCTACACAGACCTTACACAGCAATAGTTGCAATGTAGTCATTACTGTTCCTCAGTGGTTTTGGTTTTCCTGTGAAGGAAATACATACTTTTTTACATACTCTATCTTACATACCAGGACCCTTTATTGATAAAACACTTCAGTTGCTTTTGTCTCTTCTTTTCCAAGTTGTCTCCTGTTGGAGTTTATTGGCTAGAACACCTGCCAGCTTTTGGTTTTGCCAGTGAAAAAATACCTACCTCCCAATTCATACGCATTTAATTTGTGTGGGCCACATGAGTTCTCATTACTTTTCTTTGGGATTTGTGGGTAAAAACTGCTGTTAAATTGAAGGGTATTGCTGTTTTTATAAATCGCTGGGAGAAAGGTTCTTGCCTTTTATTTACTAGCTTGGAAAACAACAGATTTTCCTAGCAGGCTGGAATAGCAGTACTGTAGGTATCTTCCAGTCTTTCTGCTGCTGACTGGCAGAAGACAGCATGAGCTTTATGGTCTTTTATGTAGTTTAGCAGCAGTCTGTATCAAAAATGGAGTCTGAGTGATCAGCTCTTCTTCTTTGGCTTCAGAGAGAGGAGTGAATAAATTGCACTTCAGATTTCTTTAAGTGGCTTCATATGTCAGGAACTTCCTTTACATGAAAGACAGATCTCTTTGTAAGAAAGGAAATCAGCTTTTCTTGGCCCCCAGAAAGATTATATTTCTGGTGCCACACTGAACATTTCCCAGAGTGAGTTTTAAATGGCAACGTTTAAAAAATAAAAATACCCAAAGAGGAAAGCTGTAATCCCTGCCAGCTAACTTAAGCCAACTAATCATCTAGTGGAAGCTCATCATCTACACGAGGGAGAGATGGGCTTGTCCAGAGAGCGAAAAACTTACTTCAGACATCTCTCCTAGGTGGGGAAGGGCCAAGCTGTTTACATGAACTGAACACCGAAACTCTGGACAGCTGAAGTTAGACAAGATGAATCTAAAGGGTCTGACAAACAGCACTGCTCAGCTTTTGGGCTTTGTCCAAACAGAGCATTACAAACTACTCACCTTGACAGCAGTATCTTAAAAAATGGGCTGTCTCATCAGCTGGCGTTGACTTTGCCATCATTCCACTCAGCCTACTCAGGGCTGCACCACCTGGGTGTGTGATCAGCTCCCAATAATAATATCATGATGGACCTGGCACCCCTCTTCCGGGAAGGTCCCTGGTTAAAATCCCTTGCTGGGTTGCAGTGATGATTGTTCATATCAGACTTGTGAAGGTTTATGGATTTGGTTGTTGGTTTCACTTCTCGTCCTAGTAGCTGCCTGGCAGAGTCATCTGCTTTACACCTTTCTTGGCAAGTCTGGGTAAAGACCAGAGGTTAATATGGTCTTGCAGACCACTGGGTGTTTTAGGTCTTTTTTAATACAATGAGAAGCACTTCAGGTGTGATGAGTTCATAGGTCACTGGTTTAACAGTTCAGAGTAATTCTGTACCAGCGTTTCAGCAGTGCTTTACTTTTCCACAGTATTGCTCTTTTGGAGGGTTTGAGAACAGTCTGCAACACCCACTGGCAGAGCAGCTAAGGGCTACGTACAGTTTGTAACAATCTGTGCTTACCAAGGCCACGGACCCACGGCCAGAGACCTCCACTGTCGTGCAAGTGCATCCACCAGCTGGGCTAAAGAAAAGGAGAAGCAGAAAGGAGGAGAGGAGGGAACATACAGGATGTGTGCACTGCCAAGTTGACAATACAGATTTCCAAATCAACATGATTTTCTTCATTTGTGAGGAACTCAGTGAAAGAACTGGAGCCAACAGGGTGTGATGGATGGAAAAGCAATTCTTAAAACTAGATGTTCTTTTTCCTTTGCCTTGTTCACTCAACTTGAGGAATGGGAACAGGCAGATGAGGGAACTCAGAGAACATGCTGTGCACCTGGAAGCTTGTCAGCTTTTCCCAGTTAGATCTAACCCAACTTGTTTACCTCCATCTGGGATCTGCCATACAATCGGATGGGAAAGAAGTGAAAAGGGATTTATCTGTGCATTACCAAGACTCTTTGCAAACCAGCCCCTGCCCAGGTTGCTGCCCTCCACCCTCCTCTGTATTTTTCTTCTGTCCTCCCTTGATCATTTCCAGGGTGCGTTGCTAGTTGCAGGAGCAGTGTCTTTTCCCCTACCAGACCTGTGCCATGGTACCTAGTTCACCTTTTCCAACTGCAGTAGTATGCTGGAGCACAAACATCCCCACTGCAACGGGGAATCACAGGTAGGGTGTTTGCTGCTGTCAGCAAGGTTTGGATGAATTATTTGTAGTTGTTCTGTCTCTTTTCAGCTTTGGGAACAGTCCAGCCAGAAGGAAATCGTTAAGCATTGGGAAAGAGAATGCAAGTGTTTAAAATTTGGCTGTTCGCTGCAGTGGGTTGTCTGCAAAGTTAACCGGTGAGGCTGGCAGCTCTTGCCAGGGACACTGGAGCTCTGCCTTCCTAGAGAGGTGTTTGCATGGAAAGCTGCCTGAGAACCTTCAGCAGTGACCTGTCACAGAGGCAGGGGACAAGATATAAGCCATTTCAGAAAGCAATGCGTTGGAGAGAGTCCAGAGCAGCTGGCTCTCTGCTCCCAGGCTGCGTGTCTGGAGCAGTGTCACATCCTCTGTTTTGTGCAGAGCCATCCAAGGCCTTGAGCAATAGGTAATACACTGGACTGCACTGGTCTAGATACCGTCTATATGACTGCTGCTGCAGAGGTTGTGTGGCCATGAAGCAGAGGCATTCAAACACATTTGCAAAGAAATCCCAGGAATAAAAGATTTTCTTTTAAACAACCAGTGTAAAAGTGCTGAGCCCACAAACTTCACCTCTTTTGTCTCCCTTGCTATGCAGGGGCCTATTTTACATAGCACCTCTCAAATCCTTAATTTAACGTCTGCCTCAATCTTGAAGTCTAGGTCAAGGTAACAGGGGCAGACCAGGGCTTCTAAAACAGCAATGGGGATACTGACCATTCCCCACTGAACCTTGCGGTTCAGGGAAAAAAATGGATACTTCTCTAGTGGGGAACTGCAGTGGGCCAAGATATCGTAGTACCAAGACGTTCACACTGTCCAGGCTGGGGGAATATGGTTAGCAGTGAGAAACCCATCTGTGAAATGGAATTATTTCTGTCTCCCCTCCTTTGCATTGAGGCACTGACTAAGAAGTCAATAAAGATGGTATGAAGCTTTTCCACCTCCAGCTGCCCACCAGTTACTGACGTCAGTCCAGGTCGTCTGCTCACCGGTCAACAGATCAGAACCACACAACCACCTTTACTGATTACTCCTTCAAAGACTCACTGTTGACAGAAACCAAACTGAAGAGGCTCAGGCTCCCAAATTCTCAGACTGCAGCCAAAAATAAAAGCAACTTAAATTTAGTGATCCAGTCTCAACAAAGCTGTATTTGGAACAAGGCTTGGTTAATATGTCATTGCCATAATAACAATCTGGAGCTGAGACCAACTGAAGCACTCAGTATAGACAGATTAGACCAAACACAACCGCCACATGTCATCAGGAGCCCCAAATGCAGAGAGAATCTAGCCAAGAACAGCTCAAACCCTTTCTTTCAAGATTTAAGACAAATTCTGGCCAGAACTGCCTATTCAGAGCGGAGCGAGGAGCTGAGCTGCCTGAAGATACACAACATCTTCTTGTAGTTTAAAAAAAAGGAAGAAAAACAAAGATTTAAAAATGAATAAAAGGAGTATGACTGCTGTGGATGTAGGTGACTGTGGGAGCCAGCAATGAGGCTGTTGGAAAAGCTTTTCAGCAAAGCAGGGGGGTCAGTGCAATCCCTGTCCCTTTTCCATCACCAGAGGTCCCTCACTCTCATAGCCAGAAGTGCTGCAGTGACTGAGCCCATCTTGATTAGAAAGTGACCTTTCAGGAGCTCTCTGGGGTTCATAAATTTCTTGATTAACTGTCACTTTAATATTTTTTAGGTTGCTGCTCTAAATGTATTTAGATAAGCCCTGAAGCTGTTAATGCTTTCCTGGACAATGGGATCACACATTTGGACACGACATCGATTGCATCCTGGTGGTAGATTAACCTGGCTAACGAAACAGTAATGAAACATGTTGCTATCAGTTCCCTCCCCTCCCCTTGCTGAGGGCAATCACTTTGTCTTTGCTCTGCTAAGTGCATTCAGCACTTTGATTTCTGCATATCTCTATGATTTTAATACATCAAAGAGCCTAACAGCAATTTTAATGTGGCAGCAAATTTACAGCCAGATCTGCAGTATTCTAGATAATAGTTGCAACTTAATATGCTTGTGGATCTTCTAGATTCGCTCATTTATAACAAACACATGGGGTTTGTTCTGATCAAGTAGAATATTGGCTTTCAAGTCCTTTATACCAAAAGATTGGGTCAGATCCAGGATCCCGAGGACACAGGCTGAGCATTCACAGCCGGCAGCCCTGTTTCCTTCCTCCTTTTCAAGCAAAAGAAAATCAGGCAGGTCTTTAACAGCTGGAGCAAGGAGAGACTGGAAAGACAAAGAGGGTTATGAAAAGCAGCTCTGTATATCACACTCTCTCTTATTGTCCATGTTTTCCTCTATGGGAGGCCAGCGGGACAACACGGTCTCGAAGGAAAACAGATCTGTGAGTTCAGCTTGGGTCTGCCTCACCTGCCTTTGCAAAGAGCAGCAAGGGGGTACATTACCCAGCTCAGCACTGTCCCAGCTGAGGAGGAGCCGCTGGTGAGAGCAGGACAAGGAAAGCAGAGAAGAACAAAGCACACGCTTCCTCGGGTGGGCTCCTTCCAGCCACCCAGGAGCCGCCGGTCACCAACTGCCTATGGGGGCAGGACCTGAGAGCAGGACAAGGAAAGCAGAGAAGAACAAAGCACACGCTTCCTCGGGTGGGCTCCTTCCAGCCACCCAGGAGCCGCCAGTCACCCACTGCCTTTGGGAGCAGGACCATGGGTGCAGGAGATGCTGCTGCTCGGCACCGTGCCTTCCCCCGGCATCTCCCGCGCCCCTCTCCTGCCCTTGCACAATTCTTGCCGACAGGCAGCTACGGTGGTAGCACACACTGTTGTTTTGACACACGTGGCTCATTCCTTTTGCTTCAGCCTTTGCTGCCAGTGTGATAAAGCAGTCGGTTTGTATGACGGATGCTCCCTCTCCTTGTGTCATTACACAGGAGTGTTAGTGTGTTTTAAGAAAACAAAGCTGATTTTTGGCTGGCAGCTGCTGAACTGTACCATGCCTTTGTCTGCTGCGGGGACTGCTAGAGCAGAGCATGTTTTCTCAGCCATTTCCTTAGATTATTTGTTTCCAAGGCAAGTGTGTGTTTTCAGGCAAAAACCAGAAGCAGAGAAGTCCTATGAGCAGCCGTGCTCTGACCCAGGCACTGGGAACACATTTCCACTCCATCCCTGAGCGACGAATCCCCACCCTGCACCCTCTTCACCACTCATGCACTGTTCCTGGACTAAACTTCCTCCAGGCTCAGGGACCAGCTTGCACACCAAAGTTTCCAGTGAAGGGGTGAAAAAACAACCTGTGACCCTGCCCCCAGCCCACAGGGCGCTCGGCCTCAGGAGGGTTTTGTGCAGAGGGATGTGTGTGGGTCCTACAGAGCACCTGAGCAGCCCTTCCTGGCTGCTGAGCTTTCCTGGAGCATGAGGTCCACCCGCAGACCTGTCCTCTCCCGGCATCAGCCTCTCACACCTGATGCAGCCCCGTGGCACTGCAGTGGAGGTGTCTGAGGGTTTGTCCTCTCTTTCCTCTTATCTTTCACCTGGAATGTGGAAAAAGGCACGTGGTGTTGTATAGTGCTACACGCTATAGATGCCACAGAAGTTTCCTATTATGTGGGCTATTGCAGACGGTGGAGGTGGCTGCAGGGCTGTGGGAAGTAGAGTGGCAGAGCCTGTGGGCAATCGTGTGTCAAATCTTGCCAATCTTTTTGCATTGTAGAAGCTCAATGTTGTTTTAAATCACTGAAGTATGAATTTAGACTCTGTATTCCTTGAAAATAAAGGCAGCAGTAATACAGAATCCCCCTCGTGCAGTTTTAGTTACAGTAGACATATTTCTTGGTTTGAAGTCATGGAATTGCAGATGCATCCTGTGGCAAGTTTTCTGTCCGTCCCTGCTGCGTAACAGAAGACCGCGGTGCTGTCCTTAGAGCAGGGAGCAGCCCTCGCTTGGAAAGCCAGTGCTAAGATGAAACCAGGTAAGAGTCTGGATCAATATTTTTCCAGCTAGTCCTCAGAAGGGACGGGAGGGAACAGGCTAAATGGTGACATAGAAGATGTAAAGTCAGGTGAGTTGCAACCTCCTCCACAAAACATCAGCCAAACTTGTGGACAGCTTGATCCTGGTCCAAACCAATGCAGCAGAACCAACACCAGCCCTGGGAAGTGCAGGTTTGTCCCTTCCATCATTTGGTAACCTGGATGACATCTAGAAGTACTCCTCTTCCTACTCCCATTAATTCTGTGGATATTCATTTGTACTGAAGAAACACTGTTCGTTCCTGGGAGTTCCCCACAGAAAGTCGGTTTAAAGGCGGATTGCTGGAAAGTGTCACATTGCCACCTGGGGTTTCAGCTGCAATTGCAGGGATTAAGTCCAGCATGAGGAACAAAGAGGGCAATGTGTAAAAACAGATTAAAGGAGAATTTAAGCATGGCTTACTCTGCAGTTGTATTTCCGTGTCCGCACTGGGTTGAACTGTTGGAGGGGCTACAAGGCTGTGGCAGAGGGGGCAGTTGGATGTGTGTGGCAGGGCACTTGGGACTGGTCATCTGTGAGTTGGGGGTGGGACGGGCACGGGTGGGATGGGAAAGGCCCACGTGCCTCTGCCGGTCTCGCCTGCACTGCACAGGGGAGCAAGGGCTGTAACGTCCACCTGCCCTCTGCTCTGCCAGCTCCGCAGTGGAGAGGACACTTTGCGCATGCAAAGAGAAGCCTGCAGGGAAGGGACTTCTCGAGTTGCAAAAAGGATTTCATTATCTCAAGGGCAGTGAGACACTGGACCTGGTTGCCCAGAGAAGTTGTGGATGCCCCGTCACTGGAAGTGTTCAAGGCCAGGTTGGACGGGGCTTTGAGCAACTTAGTCTAGTGAAAGATGTCCCTGCCTGCGGCAGGGGGATTAGACTAGATGATCTTCAAAGGCCCCTTCCAACCCAAACTATCCTGTGAGTCTATGATTCTCTCTGGAAGGAGCCACTGGGGAATGACATGCCCTTCCTAGCCAAATCTTACAGCTGAAGTTATCCCAAATGTCCTCCTAATGTCGTTCCCCCTCAGCGGGCACTACGGGGTCTGAGCCAGCATTTTGTACAGCTTTTGTTACATTATGGACATAGACTCATTTGTAGCACGATTAGGGGTTGCACTAACACACTCCCTGTTGAAACAGGCAAGAGGAAGGGTCTGTTTTTCTTTCCCAAATGGCAAACCAAAGTAGAGAGAGGTGAAGCCGCTTGCCCCAAATCAGCTGGGAGTGAATCTTCAGACCCTGAGCCCAGCTCCGCAGTCCTAATCCCCTGGTTCCCTCTGCTTGGGACCTCGTAATTAAAAACAAGTGTCATTTTCTGGGAGGCTGGAGAGACGAGTGGAAGATAGTCACAGAAAAGGAAAGGCCACCAAGCCAAAACAATGTGACTGAGTCATGCCCGTTACTGGAAAATGAGAGCCCTGAGCCCTGCCAGCAGCTCTTGGTGCACCCAGCACAGAGCAACCTGTGCCTCGCAGGGGAGCCTGAGCGGGAGAAAGAAAGAAAAATGCGCAGACTGCTGGGACAGCAAATATCCTCCCTGCATGGTGCCATCCCCTCCTCATCCCCAGGGTTTTGGCTGTGGCGGCTCCTCGCAGCACAGCTTTCCCTCCCGGTGTGAAGTGGGAGGACATGCCCAGAGCAAAGGGTATCTTGAGCCCTGCACGAAAAAGGCATCACGCTTATACGGACGATGAGCGTATCCACCATTACATGAGATAAAGAACTTTTATCGGCGCCCAAGGAGAGGCAGCAGGCAGAGCACTGGTCCCACCAGCTGCCAAGCCCCACTGACTCAGACAGGACACCGCAGAGGTCTGTCTGTGACAGCAGCCGCAGCGGGCAGGCTGCCCTCAAGGGACAGTTTCCAAAAGTATGGTGGGGGTTACAGAAGCTCAATTTCGGTCCATCAGCTGGCATGCAGTGTGGACAGACACTGCCGGGTAGTGACCGCCATTTTTGGCGGTCAACACCTTCTTTTTGGTCGTGTCCCTCCTTCTGAGCAGCCACAAGAAAGCTGCGGACGTTACTCTGGGGAAACCCCTGCATTTACCCAGAAAAAACATGCTGTTTCCACCTGCTCCGTCACGTCAGGTGAGGTTTATGGCAAACCCAAAGCCTCAGCGGTTCTCCGTCCTGGCAGACGTCGCTCTGCCGTAAGAGAAACCAGATCAAGGAGAGACATGGGAGATCTCTCACAAGGAGTTGCATCTCAGCCTAACCATCAAACTAGCTAGTTTTCAACATTAAACCTTTTGATTTACAGATTTATTTAGCTTCAAAGATGCATGCCTCTTTTTTTCAGACTTGAGGAAGACTCGGAGTGCCCAAAGCCTGTTTTTTCCACTTCAACAAAGGCATTACCTCTCTCTACAAACCCCACCGCTCCTGCTTTCATACGGATTTGCCGACATTCCCACTGGTTACATGCCTGTCATAACACTTAATACATCTTATTTTGTGGGCTAAGATAGACTTTACATCTCTCCCATATACTGAAGTTATTAATTCTATATATTCATTCCATATATTCTATATATTCATTCTGAAGCCCAAGTACACCTGTGTCTTACTAGCAAACATTTTAGGTTGGACCTTTTGAACCACCAATTGTTTTTTATTTGCACACCTATTACTGCGAAAAGCCTGGCTATAGAAAACACTACCAGGCGTGAGGGATTTGGGAGCCCAAGTCTGGTCACCGCTCGACTTGATGCTTTCTGTGACTGCTGGGCTTTGGGGGACAAAAGCCCGGCTAAAATAGGGGTTCCTTCTTGCTCTCTCGTGACCTGAAGTACAACAGTGCTTTCCGCGCAGGATGCGCCATGCTGCCGAGGATGCTGAGGAGGGGATGGGAACAGGCTCGTCCCCTCCTGGCTGGGGCCGGAGCTCGCTCCCCCATGGTGACACCTTCTTGCAGGTGCTGCTTTGCCTCTGCCAGGCTGCAAACTGAACGTTTGCTTTACATTTGAATTAATTCCTTCCTCTTGATACTTAAGCTGGAGTTTCCAGGGAGTTGAGCAGGGGCTGAGAGCTGCCTCTGCGGTGGGGGTGCAGCAGCCTGACCCGTAGCATGGGCACTCTGCCGTGACCCCAGGTGGGTGCAGGATGTCCAGCATCTTACTGGGACCATCGGCTGGGGCACTGCACGGACACACGGACCCCTGAGCTTCTCCGGCTCTTTGAGAGTCCCCCAGGCACAGCCATCCTGCTGCGAACCTGCACGAAAGCGCTGCTGCCCACAGCTGCAGCTACCCCCACCCCCCGCCCCTTTTCTGTCCTCTCTGGGGATGAGGAGCAAAGGAGTCTCCCCAAACCCACATTCCCACATAAATGGTCCTTCACTGGAGACTTTTCCCTAGCCCACGCTGCCTCCTCCCTCCTGGAGAAGGGACTGCCCCCAGTTTCAAAATAAGCTGAATTTTTTAATTAGAAAAGTTTGCAGGTCAGGGTACAGCTGGGGCTGTCCCTCCCTCTGCCCACGCCACCCTGACATTGTCAAAGCCCCCACGGCCCCAGCTCCTCCAGGTGATGGGTGATTCCGGGGACGTTGGGACCATGGTCTGTGCAGTGCTCCTGGGCTGCAAGGAGCTCCCTTCCCACTGGTGTGGGTTGCATCAGCCGGGCTTCCCTGGGTGACTGCACAACCTCCGGGGTGGCAAACATCCATTTCATGTGACAAACCTCACCGACCCCGTGGGCAGGGCCAGAGCCATATGCTCATGTTTTCTTCCCCGGCAGCAGATGCAGCTCAGGACGTTCCTGCCTCACCCCAAGGCCTTGTCCAGATGCTCCCAGGCTTTTAGGGTTAAAAAGAAAGATCTCTGCCCGCCTCCAGCCCTGGTGCGAGGTGGTGGCCATGAACAAGACAGCTCAGGGAACCACCTGGGATTGTTTCACCCAGCATAGCCCGTACCACTGGCTGAGCCGGGGTGTCTCACGCCAGCCTTGCCACGGCTGCATGTGCCTGCTGGGACCAGGGCGGGCTGGGACAGGGAGGCAGCAGCGTGGGTGAGGTGGGCCGTCCGAGCAGAGGACTCCCACCTCCCTCTCCTGGTGCCAGGTGAGCACTGAGGGCTGACACCTTGCAGGGCTGAGGGTGATCCTGCCCAGGCACAGGTCATCCCAACCCTGAGTGCTCCTGGAGGTCTCCCCATGGCACCAGTGCGGTGGGGATGGAGCCTCCTGTCACAGATGAGGGGTGTCAGGATGAAAAGGAGGGGGACAGGCATTCCCAGGGAGAGGGCAGAAGTTCGGTCAAAGTGGGACGGTGCTGGCAGGAGGCACTGGGCTATGCTTTGGGGAGCCGGGCTGGAGGGGAGCCGGAGGCTGGTGCTGAGGATCATGGTGCTCAGACCGGCCGGTGACTCAGCCAGTGACCTCTGGTCCTCCTGCCTCCCCAGGCCTGAACCTGGGGCCATTGGTGGTCATGCATGAAGCCTTCGTGGTGCATAACTTGCCTGGCCGTGACTCTGTCACCGCTCCGGACGCTCAGCGTGGCTGCTGGGGGGGC
>NW_008825251.1:780669-781035 GCF_000699105.1 Pygoscelis adeliae
GCCCTGGCTCTTTGAAGTCCCCCCCCAGCCTGTCCTGTGGTGCGTGACTCGGCTGCCGGCCGCCCCGGGGACCCTTCCCTCGTGCCTGTCATGCGTTGCCTGAGCTGCCGACCAAAGCCCCATGCTCTCCCCACCCCCTGGCCGGGTGGCAGGTGCAGGGCCTGGGGTGCTCAGCAAGGCAGAAGGTTTTGCTGCTGCCTCTCAAGACGAGGTTGATGACCCTGAGGGCAAGTCACTGCCGTTGCGTGCTGGGTAAAGGGAGTGTTGGGGGTCTCTGACCGCATCGGGGGCTCCCCGCCCCTGAGCTGTGAGCTCTAGGGAAGCTCAGGCAATGGGGCGTTTCTGGTGAACATTTGGAAAACGGTG
>NW_008825251.1:781066-796413 GCF_000699105.1 Pygoscelis adeliae
CCCAGAGCTGCCGTGGCCCAGCCCTGCCCTGCACCCCCACCCTGCCCTGGCCAAACCCCCCACCCTGTGTCCTGCCTGGTGAAGGATGAGAGCACCGGGGTGCACCCTGTCCTGCTGGGGTGCATCCTGTCCCACTGGCCTGCACCCTGCACCGCTGGGGTGCACCATGTCCCTCTGGGACAGACCCTGTCCCATTGGGGTGCACCCTGTCCCATCGGGGTACACCCACTGCCCACCTCTACCTGTGATGGCTATTCCTGTCCTCACGGGGAGGGACCCCAAGGCACAGGGGGGAGTGGAGCATCAGCCCCCGTGGGGCTGGGGCTCGCAGCCCTCCCTGGGTGTGGGGCTGTTTCCAGACTCTGTTGGTACCACCCCGGCACCTCTGCTACCTGCTGTGCCGTGCTCCAGAGATCGCCAGCATGTCTGCCCCAGTAACCAGGGTGGTTTGTGGGGGCTCAAGGGTGGGCCAGTGCAAGCTGGGCACTGCCCCCACCAGCCTGGCACCCGTGTGTCCTCCTGCCTGCACACTGACGGACTCTTCCCACCTGCTGCAAACAGCAGGTCGGGGCTGTGCT
The DNA here is from genome assembly GCF_000699105.1 of Pygoscelis adeliae. Classification (NCBI taxonomy): domain Eukaryota; kingdom Metazoa; phylum Chordata; class Aves; order Sphenisciformes; family Spheniscidae; genus Pygoscelis; species Pygoscelis adeliae. Next base: position 781,645 of record NW_008825251.1, read on the forward strand.
GGGCGACATGGCAGGGAGGACAGACAGGCAGACCCTGGGGGTCCCCCGCTCCGCTCCCCCCCTTCACCTCTTGCTTTGCTACTCCCCTTGAGCAGCCACAGGGCACCGGTGGGTTTGATGGCCACGGCAGGGACACACATCCGGGCGATGTGGCCGTGGAGGGACCAGCCCAGGTGTGAGGGGTGTTTGAAGAAAGCTCTGAGGAGGTGCTGTCCCTCTCCCAAACCTGTCTCTCCGGCTCCTCACCACCCCTGGCTCTACTCGCCCGGCCGGATTGCTCAGGCTGGCTCTCCCCGGTTTTTGTCCCCAGGGTGATTCCCGGTGTTTTGGCCAGTGCCCGCCCTGGCTCAGCTGCCTGCACTCACAGTGGCAGGAGGCAGCGGCAAGGTCTGCTGGACACGGTCCTCGCTGCCGCATGGCCCCCAGCACAGCCCCAGCTGAGCGGTGCCGGTGCCACCCTGCCATGCCTGCAGTGGGTGGGCGCGGAGGGGGTCCTGGGTCGGGTGCTGACCTGCTCGCTCACCTCCACCACTGCTAGACCTCAGGGAAGCAGGGCAGGGGGTGCACCGCCCCCCTTGGGGTGTTGGTCAAAATAATTAATCTTCATTCCGCTCTATTTCTTCAGATCACTGACGGAAGGAGGCGGCGATGGAAACACCACCTTTAGCTTCCTGGTTATAGGGCGGCACAGGAGCAGGTGGAGTCCCACTGACTTCGGGAGTATCTTCCTAAAGAGGAGCATGTCTGTGAGTGCTCCTCTATTACGGCAGCCTCTTGAACAGGCCTTGCTGATGCAATTCCACTGGGTGGTATTGCAATATTCTGGCTCCATCCCAATTGCAGCGTTCAGGATGCTGAACCAGGCACATCTAAAATACTTTATCGCAACAAAAAGCATGGTTGCTATTCTCTCTGTTGCTTTTCCACATCCTCCCCCCACCACAGGGGAGGTCAGGCCTGGCAGTTGGCTCTGCCTCCAGCTTTACCTTCACACCAGTTCAGTAAATCCCCCCTTGCACAACACCCTGTGTACCCGGGGCAGGAGAGCAGAGCTGGCACCGGTGCCTGTGCCTGCCCTGGCTGCAATCGCAGCTGGCTCTTGCATCACCTCGCCGGCGGCCTTCAGTTGCAGAAGAGCAGGAAGTAAAAAGGTTTTTTTTTTTAACGACCCAAGTTATACACACACACAAATTATCCAAGTGGGGCAAAATGGGGTTTGCAGGAGAAGCAGTTCTGCAGGAGCCTTTCATCTAAGTGTGTGATGCTTCAGACGTGAAGAGGTTTGTAGCCAGAAAAGCAGTAGTGCTCCTAAAAATGTTCTTTCTGCTGCTGCCCTGCTGTCATTGCTTTCATTTGGATGAGACCAGGGAAAAAACTTACTGAAATAAAATTCCTGTCTATGGCTCGCCTGGGAAGGGATGCTGCGGAGCCGCCTAGGGGGCTGTTGCAGGGACTTGAGGTTGCTGATGCAGGGACAGGAGCTGGGGTGAAGGATATGGGGGCGATTTTTTTCCACTGGACCCATGCTTTGGTCTCCCTCGTTGTGGATCAGCCCCTAACAACCTCACTGGTGTCTGTCCTTGCTCAGGAGATCATTTGCCTAAGGTTAACCTCCCCCTGGGCACACAGGCACGATCCTACACTAGTGCTGCTACCCGGGTGGCAGTGCAGGAGAGAAGCAGTGTCAGGGGGAGTTATTCCCAGTGCTGCCTGGCTTCAACCCAGCTGGCTCCAAACACCAGCCATTGCATGTGCTTTGCTGGATGAGGGTCACGGTGCCCTCAGTAAGACAGAATCAGGCCCTATAATTTTAAGAAGCGGATGGCTTGAGGAGGAGGAGGGGGCAGAGCTCTGGGCTCCGGTCCCTGGTCCCTCTGCCTGCCCAGGTCACAGCTAGCAGGCAAGGTGGGCAGAGCCATCCATGCCTGCTGAAGCACTGCCAGCTCTGCCCTTGAATGCCACAAAGTGCCGTTTCTCCTTGGTCCATCTCCAACTGCACTTCCAGCAGCGGGTGACCCCGCTCCCAGGGGAGAGGGAGAAGGCTCGCAGCGGCCATGAGCACCTGGGGTTACTGACTCGCATGACTGCAGCAGTTCCGCACCCCGTTCCTCCTCCATGTTGTGGGTTCTCCTTAGCCACCAGCCGGCAACCTGCCCCACACACCCACAGCACGATTCCCTGCGCTGACCTCTCCTCTCCAGCCCCTTCCTGGTCTCAACTATAATGATGGGGTGTCACGGTCCTGTGAAGGGCAGGTGAGGTGGGAACGCCTGACACTGTTTGTGAGAGCTTATCTGTACCAGACCATGACACAGTTTTTATGAAAGAAGTCATTAAGAAGGTCTGGGGCACCAGGGAAGGTCTGGTCACAGATCTTGGAGGCGTGTTTGTGTTTCTGATGTTGCAAAACCAGCTTCCTCGGCCGAAACCAGGCTGCTGCGGCTGGAGGTCAGGAAGGGCTGGTGTGCCTTGGGAGCAGAAATGCCGGGGAAGCACCTTAGCTCCTGAGGGCAATGCCGTGGGGAGCAGGGCCTCTTCCCGTGCCCCATGTGCTGAGCTGGTTGTGTCAGACGTGCCTGGCAAAGTGTGTATTTACCAAAAAATCCATTAATAAAGTGCATCTGCAAGCATCAGCTGATGAAGCCAGCCTCGTGCTCCAGGCGTGACTTCGTTCCCAAAAGAGACCCCGCTGCTGCAGGTGAGGCTGTTTCTTGGCAGCTTGGATCTGCCGCCGGCACCGGCAGAGGAAGGTGCCAGGGCTCGCTGAGGCTGCAGTTAATGAGCCGTAAGGACTTCAAAGGATCTTGGACCTTTTTCAAGGAGACTTTCCTATCTCATTTCAAAAAGATAGCAAGGTTTGGTCCTATCAGACACATTTTATGAGCTTCCTTCTGCCTTTGTCTCAGTCCTCATGCTCAGGGGAGGGGTTTTTTTAATCCCAGAAGCTGGAGACCAAAAATCACTAAGTCTCAGAAACACGCAGAGCTGCTGGATCTACTTTGGTGTCCACCCAGAGCTGTGGAGATCTGGGAGAGCAGTCCTCTGGTGTCTGGGGACCACCTGCATGGGCGAAATTCCCTTCCTCCCCTCCTTCTGCCCACTGGTGTTCACCTCTGCTCCCCCTGGCTGTGCTTGTCCTCCTCTGCAACTTATGTGCCCGAATAGCTTGGTCACTCCTGCACCTCAATGGGCCAGGAGATGGGGAAGTGGCTTATTTGTCAGGCCAAGGTGTCGGCAGGGGTCTGGCAGGCTGCAGGAGGAAAAAGCATCCCCTGGATCTGGCTTTAAAGCTCCAACTTGGGCTGTAAAGTGCTGGAAAACTGAAAGGTTTCCCACTCTGTGCTGTAAATGGAGCTGAATGACCTGCCTCAGATGAAATGAGCCCCTGCCTGCACCTTCCCCTCTGGGTTAAATGAACAGCAACGCCATTTCTGAAGTTCAGGTTGATTTGGGCAATCTGGTGGCCAGGGGAGATGATTCTTGTGCAAACTGCTGTCACACTGTGGTGGCAGCAGCGGAGCCCAGCTGATATCACTCCCAGCAGGATCACCTAGTGCCTATGCCTTCAAAAAGCCAGTGCAGATCCACTATGGAAGTCTCTCGCATAGGGGACGCGTTCCCCTGTGACCAGGATTGTACAGACCCCCACTCACTGCCTCTTCTCCGCAGATGGGATGCTCACCCTGGGAGCATCTGCAGGGATGGTAATCTTGGTCACCCACTTTCTGAGTGCCCTGAGAGCCATGGCAGAGCGACGTGGGGTTATATCCAACCGAGGTATGACATGAACCCGCTCTGAGAACATCAGCTGGGACAGACGTGGACCTTTAAAAAGCCTGTCTGTCTGCAAGTGACACTTAGCTATGCGCCGGGCTGGCCAGCGCTGCAGCTGGGGACCAAAACTTTTTTGTCTATATTTAGTGCATTTTTCAGATAACCCTCTCATTCTATTTTTGGGCCATGTGCTGACTTAGGGCCCCTTTTTGCTCTTGTGCTCAGCTGTATCACAGGTTCAAAGCCTTTCTGGTTTTGGGATCCTCAGATACCCAAATATTTGGAAGGGGTTTGAGGAGAAGGCAGGCAAATGGACTTTTTGGCTTCTTTATTAATATTCCAAAAAAGGTGAGAAAAAAATTTTTTAAGCATTTTGATGGAGCAGCTAATCCTGGAAACCGTGAAAGGCCTTTGCCACCTCGCCCTCCTTCCAACGAGACCTTCAGAGGAACGGAAACCTGGGCTTCACGTGTGAGAGAAGGGGAGAAGGTGCCAGGGGCATCTTCTGCCTTGGATGGGTTTTGAAGGTTTCATCTCCCTGTGCATCATGGAGAGAGCAGAGGGGTCCAAGATCGGTTTCGGTGATGGGTCCTTATAAGTCTGCTGTGGCTGGGCTCGGTGAAAGCCACCGTCCCAGTGGGAGAGCTTGGCTGGCAGGAGCAGGGTGCCTGCCAAGACCCAGTGGAAATGCCTGAGAGCAGAAACCTTCAAAGCAGCCTGTCTTTTGCTCTTTTGAAGGTCAGCTCCTTGGAAAGCGCTGTGCTTGGGCAGGCCACCGTCTGAGGAGCAAACTGACAGGCACACGTGTCCCCAGCAGCCCGTGCCGGTGCGACGGGCCCCCTTGCCTGCTCCTGTGACGGGACAGAGCAGCGTGTCGACCCGAGTGCTGGGGGAGCTTCACCCCCTCAAGAGCTTGCTGTGCTCTCCCCATTATGTCAGAGCTCTCTAAGGTTTCAAAAAGCAGCTATGGCTCCTGAGGTCATGGGGGGAGCAGAGCCACCGTGCTTTGATGTGAGCTCCGGCACAGCCAGCGCAGCGCTCCTCCAAGTCAAACCAGACCAGTCCCATCACCGTGCCTGATCCAGGAAGGGTGAATGCTGCAGAGCCATGTATTGCTCTGCGCTTGATCTGCAACCAGGACCCAGACGGTGCGACCCAGAGGCATGAGGTTACCAGGGATTGTACGTATTTTAAAACTCATATATGTGTCAAAGGTGTTGGGATGGTGCCCAAAGAGCAAAGGAAAACCTTTCCCCTTGTCCTCTCCTCTCCTCAAATTTGGAGCCCCATCTCCAAAGTCACTGCAATCCTACCTCTTCTCCCAGCTCCCAGGGAGGGTGACACGGTCCTTCCAGCGAGGTGCTGAGGTACACATGGCGAGAGTCTGCCTTGCATCCGTCGTCTGGGGGAGGATTTTTGAAATGCCACAGAGTCCATGAAGGTTTTCAGTCCTCTGTCACTGAGCTCTGCAGTGTTTATCGCCACCCCAGCCTGCATGCAGTGAGACTGGCTGCACACGGCTGAGGTCAGCCCAGGGCTCATGGAAGGGCAGAGCCGCTGCCTCTCACCTGGCTTGGGGGTGACCCCAGTCCCAGCCTGCAGCACCCAACCAGCACTGGCAGAGCCCAGCTCACCCAGCACCCAACCGCGGCAGGACCCCCCCTCCTAGCCCCCATGCTGGGCTTCTGGAGGGTGCCCTGCCAGCACAACCAGATGTTTGGCAGCACCTGGAGCAAATGTGGCCATTAATGCTGCCCACCCATGACTGCAAGCAAGTGGAGGTGGCTTGTCCTCAGGCTTTTAGGAGTCTGCTGCTCCTGAAGCACAATCCCGTGCAGAGGGGCTCGCTCCTGGCCACGCAGAAGGCAGCACGGCTGTGAGGCGGTGGTGGTTTGGTGCCTGGGCACAGCCCGACTGTGGGAAGGGTGCAGCAGGAGGAGAACCAGAGTCACGACCAGAGCCAGGACGAGACGAGGACTCAGCCCTTCTGCTGGCCCTGAACGTCCTTCACTTGTCCCAATTCATCTGGGACTCATAGGCACTGCAGCCCAGTGCCTATCAACTCATCTCATGTCAGGCACCAGATGCACGGTGGTGGGGTGGTAAGTTTCTCCACAATGGTCCTAATGTGGCTGTGCACCGCAGTGCTGCCTCCCCCGGTCTTGTGCACGTGGCCATGGCTCAGCCCAGGGGACTAACCAGAAACTCTGAATGTCCCCAGGAGCACAGAAAATGGAGCATGGACGTTCGCAGCCCCTCTCTCCAGATGCCCAGCCCCTGCCCGGCTGTCTGGAGCCGTGGTCCCAAATTTCACACTGCTCCCATGTGGGAGCTGTGCTCCTTCTCCGGGCTGGGGCCTCGGCTGCGGCTCAGCCAGCCGTGCCGCTGGTGTTGCCACCAAGCAGTGTTGCTGGCCTGGCTGAAAATAGCCCAAAGCTAATTTTAACCTCAGCGGTGTTGTATTTTTCAGGTCATTGGGGTGGGGAGCACAGGGCGGGGGCGTGCTAGGGGCATGGTGTGTGCAGGGATGTGCATACACGGGTGTCTGCACAGACCTTAAAACTCGGGGGAGGCACCCTGGGTATGATAACAGGGGATCTGTTCCTATCGTCTCAGCACAAAACCAGACTGTGGATTAAGAGAAGACTTTAGTGTTCCCTTCCTCCCCTCAATATAGCGAAACCTGTACAGGGCAGGACATTTATAGCTGCCCTCCCTTATCAGGAGCTCTCTTGGGTTTCACTCCTGGATGACACCTGGGAGCATGCTTTGGTGCTGCTGTAGGCAGCTGCGAGGAGGTTGCAGCCTTCCTGCCTTGCACATGCTGCACAGCCCCCCAGGTCCCTGCAGTCTGGAGCCGGCGTTATGCAAAGCGGGGGGCGTATGGTGGTGCTGGGCACCTGCAGCACCCATCTCATGCTCCTGGGAGCCACCCCATTTCTCTGTGAGCAGCAGGCAGGGGAGATCTCTTGGCCTGGTGTCACGTTGCCTCTGTTGGTATCCGTGCCGTAAGGCTCCAAAGACTGCTCAGTGCTACCGTAGCCTTTACCGCAGCCACAGAAGCTCAACAAGGAGGAAAATCCCTCCTTTGGAGAAATGCCATGTGCAAATTGGTGAACTTGCTCCAGTCTCTCCATCAGCTCCCCGGGTCCCTCCTCTCCGTTTTTCACACTTGGCTTTACAATCTTGCTTCAAGAAGGAGATAAAGAGCTGCTCAACAGGGTCCCGAGGGCAAGGGACTCTCCAAGGAGAGACTCTGAGTCAAAGTGCCAAATGAGCAGGGGGATCCCAGGGGGGCAGGAACCCTCCCAGCATCATGGACCAGCTCATGGGCAGCACTTGGGAAAAACTGCAGGCAGCCAGTCCCTGTCCCCCAGGGAGAGCCAGCCCAGGGCTCAGGGCTGCAGCAGCAGCGAGTTCCCTTCTTGCCCCAGGGCAGCTGCAGAGAGCAGGTCCCGGCCTGGCTGCCCTCTAACCCCCTGGGGACAAGGAGTCAGGGCGCTGAGACACCGTGGTGGAGGCTGCCCTCTCTCCTGGCCGGCTCGCTGTAGTCTGAAGACACCATAAAAAGAGTTGAGGTGACTCACCGCAAGGACAGCCATCAACACAGCTGAGACACTGCCTGGAACAGATCCTCCAAGACTGTTATTTAAGGCTGGGGGTCACACTGAGTGCTGGATAAACCCGTCCTTGTCCCAGGGATCCTACTCCAGCATGAACTCCTTAGATGATTGCAGAAAACTCACTGATGAGGAAAGAGAAAGTAGAGCAGCATTGGTGCTGGTGACCTGGCCAGGGCAGCTGAGTGCAGCGTGGCCATCCCGAAGCTGCTCCCGCCAGCCGCTGCTGGCACGAGGCCCCCGTCCCCTTCCTGGGATGCTCTGGGGAGCCCTTTCTCTCCACATCAGGGCAAAACCAAACTGCAGGACAGAAAACTCCTCCAGAGGCAGTGATGGGTTTCCTTTTCCCCACTTTACTCGGACCTTCTGGGATGAGGATGCACATCTTTGACTGTGCAGTTTGGATGGGAGCACGGGCATTCGGAGGAAAGCGTGAAGGAGCAGCTTTGCCTCTGTGCCAGAACCGGACCATGTCACCATGTCACTATGTCACCATCGTGGTGGCCAGCAGCAGTGTCCCCTGTGGACACCAGCTGCTGGGGAAAGTGTGGTGTGACCCTGTATTGTGAGGTACAGGGACCAAAGGGAAGGGGCATGTCTGGATGGCACCAGCAAAGTGCAGGAGAACCGGTCCACCTGGGACATACCACTCTGACCACTCTCCAAAAAGCCTTAGCCGAGCAAGCAAGGCTGGGCACCCACAGAAGAGTGATTTTCTCCCCTATAATTTTCCCATTCCCTGGCATGGAAGACTCAGGCTTCACTTTATTGGCTCATAATTGTCCTAGCTTGAATTCGAGTGTAGGAAGTTCCTGCCTCTTGTCCTAGGGAGTTTATTTAAAATAAATTGATACAAATAAACGGGACTGTGAGCAGGTGAAGCTGATCCAGGGTAAGGCCAGCATGCTGCTGGTGCCCTGTAAGCATGCGAGGGTGCTGCTGCCATGCTGCGTCCTCCATGATCACTGCTGCTGTGTGCCTCAGCCCAGCTGTGGTTCACATTTAAGTGTGTGTACTCCCAGGGCTCCAGCTCGAACAGGCAAGTAGTAAGCAAATCCATACTGAACCGTGGGGCAGCCTGTCTGGGGGATCAGGGGGTTGCTCTTTTATTCAGCTGCAGCCCAGCATCATTTTTCACCCTTGCCATGGGAGGGCTGAGCCTCCCCTGCCTGGATGGATCCCCAGGGCTCAGTGCCGTTCTCCAGTGGGACTGACAGCCAAGACCTCATCTTGCACAAGACAAATACGTGGCAGAAGCCAAAAGAGCCAGAAACCCTCTTGTGTGAGAGCTGACAGCTTGCAGTTGCCAGCGTGGACACGCACAGGGCCCCAGTGGCATTCCAGCGTGACCTGCCCTGACCCAGCAGGCTGCAGCACCTCCAGTGACCGAGGCATGGCCAGGCTTGAACTTCCACTGGCCCGGGGTCAGCTTAGGCAGGATTTAACCCTGACCTTAAAGAGGCCCTGAATGCTGATTCAAATGCTCATCCTCCTTTTGGGACACATGGCTGAGCTCGAGGACTTGAGGACAACCCAGGAGCACCCTTGAGTAAAGCATCACTGGGCAGAGCACTGGCCGCCTCATGACACCTATCTGGAGGGGGTCACTTCCAAGCCGGGAGCAGGCAGAAGAGCCAGAGACATGAGTGACCCAACCCCTGGAAAATCAAACTGCCCTGATTTATAAAAGCTGCAAGCCCGTGTCATTGCTGAAGCCACTCAGGGGGTGTCTGAGATCTAGGGGGACTCTATAGTCCCAAGGCACCCAAGGGCCTCCAGGGTCCTTGTCCAGACTGGTTGGAGTCAGTAGGACTGTAGGAAGAGCAAGCTTTGAGCTGGGGTCCATTCCTCACTTCCACACCACAATGTGCCCCCTGGGGCACCAGCCCCCGGTGCACACTCACCCTGTGGAGCACACGCTCCCCTCTACAGAGAACACCCACACCCTGTGGAGGACACCACCCCACCCCCACCCCCCTCCCGTGGAGAACACACTACCCCCTGCGGAGCACACCACACCCCTATGGAGTGCGTCCCACCCCTATGGAGCACACGCCACCCCTATGGAGAACTCACCACTCCCTATGGCTGGTGGCATGAGCCCTTTTGGGGGTGAGGCTGGGGGGTTCTGGGAGGTAACTGCTGCTGCTGGAAACCGCACGTGGAGCCCGCGCAGGAAAGGGAGCCCTGGGGAGGAAGCAAATACTGAACTGATCAGGGAGGAGGGAGGACCGGCCATCCCCCGGCAGCGGAGGGGCGCAGGGCGGCAGGTTGGGCAGGCTCCTTCTCTTGGTGCTGTGGTGAAGGTGGAAGTTGGGTATCAGACACATTTGAGGGGACCCATCACCGAGATACCACTAAGGATGAGATGACCCATGGCCAGTGGCTGTTAATGGGGCAGCAGCTGGGTTCCCCCCTCCCTTTTTCTGCAGCGCAGGCAGGGAGAGGGCAAACCCTTGCCTGCTCTCCTTGCCCGTGAAAGCTGCCTGCTCCCTCCGCCGGGCTCTGGCAGAGGTGCTGAGGCTGCCGGGGAGGTGGCAGAGGCAGGGGGTGATGGGGTGCTGCCGTGCCCAGTCCCGCACCAGCTCATCGCTGCACGGGCAGTGACCCTGGCTGCCTGCACCCAGGCCAGCAAGGTTACTCCACGCTGAGACGCACACCCCAAAATCGCCCTGGGTCAAATTACTGGGCTCATCTCACCAGCTGCTATTTCCTTCTGTCCCAAAGCCAAGCGAGAAGCTTGTAGAAAACAAGAACGTGTCAGTCAAACGGCACACTGAGTCAGAGAGCTCCTGGGCTCGGGTCACGCGGGGCTGCTCATGGCAATGGGCTCTCTGCAGCGGCCCCAGCTGGGAGGGACAGCCCACCCCGGCTGGGTGCTGCTGAGGAAGGCGGCCAACTTCTCCCCTGATGACTCCCCCAAATTATCTGCCTCCCTGGGCAGCCTTCCCAAAAGGACACCGCTGCCTGGCCGAAAGCCAGTTTGCAACCCTGGTTTCAAAAGATGTTTTGGTGTCTCCTGGCAGAAAGCTGCTGGTGACCCAAATTCTAAATATAGAAGCAAGTCCATTTTTTTGTAACAAATGCAAAACATCTGTACCACGTTCATCTTTGGGAAATAGGTCTTTTTGTCAGAGAATTGTAAATATAACACCCAGATTTCTTTCAAGTGAGGTCACCTCCTGGCTGTGGTCATTCTCTGAGTGCTCTCACAGTTATTTGCTCTAGGGAAACTCCTCCATGCTCCTTCACTGCTGGAAAGCCACACTCAGAGCCTCCGGCAAATCCCAGGCCTGGGGCTGCAGCTCTTCATGTGATGGACCATCCCCATCTCAGGTGATGGGCAGTTCCTCTGGGATGAAAGTGCGGTGTGAAGCGTGCCTGCTGCCTGCTCCTCGGGCAGAGCAACCGGGGAAGGCTGGCGAGCCAGGCCCCTGTCTCTCCTCCCGCACCCTTGGCTGCCACGTGGGCTGGGGGCATCTGTTGGTGGCACAAGGAGGTTTCTTGGGGCTGGAGGGCTGTGGTTGCCCCATAGGTGTGATCAGCATCCATCCCCTCCGCACCTCGCTCAGGCTGGCGTCTCTTGTCCAGCCCCAGCAGCACAGAGCAGCTCCTGCCCGATGCAGAGCACACCGCCGTCCCCGTCCCACAGGCATATGAGATGTCCCCAAAGGAGGATCTGTCCCCAGTCTAAATAATCACAGGCTCCCTGAGTGCCCAGCTCCTCGCAGAGCCCAAGGAGCCTCACAGCGCTTCTCCAGCATGGCCTGGGTGGGTGGGCAGAGGTCTCCGTACCCACCAGGGGCTGGGAGCTGATGCCAGCAGCGGAACAAGGGCAGGATGAGGCTGCAAAGCCCTGTGCTGGGAGCAGTGGGGTCCCGGCCACCAGGCAGCAAGTGACCAAAGGTCGTAACAACTCCAATTTAACAAGCACCTGAGCCACACAATGTCCACACAGTCCTGCTCCTGCAGGGGCTGGATCAAACCCTTCACCTGTGCGTGTGTCTGACCGAGCATGGCTGTGTTTCCCTGCCAGCGTCCCTTTGATGCCAGCAGAGGGAAGGGAAGAGGAGGAGACACCGCTGTGGAGCCCTGTGGACCTGGGATGGAGCCCACCTGGGCCAGCCAAGTCTTGGGCTTCTCTGGGGGAGCAGGGCGGTGGGAGAGACCATGCTGGGCCCGTTACTGATGGATCTTCCTCTGGCCACTAAACCCCAGCAAGACTCCACTGAGATTTCTCAACGCCTGGTAGTTTTGCCCAGTTTAAGTGAATTTTGAGAAGAGTGAGTAGAGGCAGAGCTGACACCCACGGGCACACCTCCCGTCCCTGGTGCCACCGCTCAAGGAGCCAGAGCTGCTCACAAGGAGAGCAATGAGGATTTTTTAATGATGTAAAACAGTGTGTGCTGCCTTTTCTTGATCTAGGACATGGAAAACCAACTTCAGGCAGGAGCTCCCAGGCAAATCCATCCCAAGGGACAGGCAGCATGAAAACAGCAGCCTGAGGAGCTGAAGCATGGCAGACACCCGGACACCGGAGACGTGGGTTATTGGTGGCACCTCCCAGTCGGCTTCACTGGGGCTGGATGGGTGTCAGGGTTTCTGGGCACACCCCAGGCCCTTGGAGTCAGTGCCCCAAGGGCTCGCAGTGGAATGGGGGTGGCCGGGACAGGGTGTCCTTTTGGGGAAGGAGAAAGAGCAGCTTCCGCTCATTTCATTTTCCTGTTATCTATTGTTTCGCGCAGAGCGTGTGTTTAAGGACTATCTCTGTACATTGCACACATATCTCTTCATTAACTGCTTTTCCCAGCCCCAACTGACAAGCACACAACTCACAAAATGGCAGCAAGCCACCTGGCTCAAATGGATTGTGGCCTGCAGGCACCTGGGAGCTGCAAGGACTTCAGCCTGCTGTTGACCCATGCCCCCAGGACATACAGGGCCACGGTTGTGAAATGCTTCTTCATGGTGCTCAGCAGTTACCTGTGTGATCCTAGCATCACCAGGAGAAATGACTGGGGCAGTGCTCCCTGGGCTTGGGGAAAAACTCATGCCAGGGATGCCAGGACCGGCATCTGCTCGGGATGCAGCGAGGTGCCCCCAGGGACCTGCAGGGAAACCAGAGCAGACAGCTGGGGCTGGAGGGACGTCCTGGGACACCCTTGCTGAGCCCATCCTGAATGCTGGAGGCATGTTCTTGGAAGGCTTTGCAAAGATCCAGTCATACCATTATTTCCTGATCTCTTATTTTCTTAGAAGTTTTGGGTAGCTGGACCTAGCATCCTTTTTTTTTTTTTTTTTAATAAAGGATGGGTAAACAATGGGAGCTCTGACTGATTTGCATGCCATTTGTTGGGTGAAACGAAGCATGTGCGTTACACGCTGGCCCTGCACCTTGCCAGGAGCTATCAGCGCTGCTTCCCAAAACCTCTTTGGTGAAGCAGAAGCCAACGTGATCACCATCCTATTTTCAACAGTCACTCCAATACACGGAGTGCTGCTGGTTACACATCTGAGCAGCAGGGCCCAAGGCGCCTTGCTGGTCTAGACTCATGCTGTGACATACCAAGGCTACAGCTAACTCTCCATTACCTGCAGGCAGGTGATGTGCAGTCAGCTGCCTGCTCGCCCTCTCCAGGCACAGCCATCTCGGGGCCTTGCAGGTCAACTCACCGCAGCGTGACTTTCCTCAGTGACCTGATGGCCAGGGCCATCCGGGAGCCAAAGCCAGGTCATCCCCTTTGCTAGGGTGGGTGTCCCTGCATCCCACCCCAGGATGCCACAGAGAAGTCACTCTGGTTTTCTTTCCCTTATTCAGTGTCAACAGCCACTGCTGTCCCCAGGGACTGAAGAGACGGCCCCTCCAACTCCTGCAGGCTCTCCCCGCTAGCCCTGTAGCACAGCCAGAAGGCAGAATGACATGGACCCCAGCTCAGGGTGGCAGCTCGGTCACCACAGGCTCGTAGGCACATGAGGGCTGGGCGACCACAGCTTCCTGACCGCTGTTCCCTGCGCTGGTGAGATTAAAGTCACCATTTCCCGCTGCCACATAGGCACAGCTGTCAACCATTGCTTGAGCCCACCGGCCGCAGCACCCAGGGCCAGGCCCAGCAACTACCAGCAACCTCTGCTGACTCCAGAGTTTTTTTGCTTTTGGTCCAGGCTGGTGTGAAGTTCGCTCCTCTGCTTTATCGCGTTTGCAGCAGCTTCTCCCCAGCAAGAAATCACTGTGGCTAATAACTGCCCTGGGAGGGGGGCTGCCTCCCTTTTTTTGCAGTAAAAGATCGGGGGCAGGGTGCACAGCAGAGACCAAAGCATTTCCCGTCCCAAAGGGCCATCCCCCCGTCTGGGAGCATGCCAGCGTGAATGGGACAACTTACCCTGGGATAAGTTTAACCCTAGCAAGATTTGTTCTGATGCATTTATTTATGTCCACTCCTGTACGGCAGCAGGATTAGAGGTTAATTTCTGCACTCCTGCTGCAGCCAGTAAGAGCCATGTTGTAATCACTCGTGTGAAACAAGTACTAATAAAAGCAGCAAAATGAAACCCCACCGGCAGCATGAGCTGTTGTCTTCAAGCAGGGACCAGACTGGGGGTCAAGCCTGAGTTATGCCGTAATTTCTGGGTGTCTCCTGCAGATGCCTCCACCGCTACGCCCAGCGGTGCTGAGCACCTCCAGCTCTTTGCGGCACTAAATGAAACTGCTGTTGCCAGCTGGAAACGCCCTCCATGGGACATCCCAAACGAGTGGATTTTCTGCTTAGAAATGTTTCAAGCTTCACGGGATTCTGCTCCCTCCCGGCAAAGCGGGGTGAGAGCTCTGCCAGGTGGCAGCTCTCCTCCCGACGATGGTTTACACCCTTCCGCAAGGTCCTTCAATTACAGAAGACTAAATGTTATTTAATTTGTGACTGCGAGTTGAATAAGACTCAATTAAATTCTGCCTCTTGTGAATTTGCGATGGAGAATTCTCACCTGTGATGCCAGATGAGTCCTAACTGTACCACGCGTGACTCAGACACTTGAACTGCTCTACTAATGACTGTTTTAATAAATGTTCTATCTTTATACGGACAGTTTCCTGCCGTGTGACGAGCTTGGCACGACGTCAGCCCAAACCTTGGTCCCATGGTCAGCCCAAACCGTGGTCCCATGGTCAGCCCAAACCGTGGTCCCATGGTCAGCCCGTGCTGAGGTCCCATGGTCAGCCCAAACCGTGGTCCCATGGTCAGCCCGTGCTGAGGGCGAGGGCGAACCTGGTGCTGCCGAGCGTCTTGGGGGCTGCAACGCCCACGGGATGTCCCGGGTTACGGCCGGCAGGGACCGTCCCTCCGAGCCCCGGCTCGGTTCGACGGCGGCGGAAAGGCCGGGC
>NW_008825251.1:798005-811062 GCF_000699105.1 Pygoscelis adeliae
GTGTCCGTCCCTCCCGTGTCCCCGCAGCTCATCTGCCGCTGTCGCCCCGCGAGTCGCTGCCGTGGCTTTCCCCGGGCAAGGCGCGAGCGCGGACGCCTCTCCCAGTTTTTGTGAGAGGCTGTTTGGGTGAAAAACGCGGCTTTTTGAGGAGGGAATGTAAATATGTAATATAGAAATACATGTAAAATACATCTGTAGTTTCTATTTAACTAACTCCAGCAAATACTTGATGCTTTTGAATACCCCCGTCTTTAGATCTTCATTTACTTTGTAAATCCTGGCGGTTTTAAGGAGATTGGGGCGTGTGCTTGGATATTTTTAGTGAGTTTAACTGTGACGCCTGGGAAGGAGCCGTGGGGCCACGCGTGGCAGGTGAAGGATGCTGGCAGCGCCAGGCTGAGGTGCGTGCCGTGGCACCCCACGGCGCCACTGGTGCGGCACCACCGTCTGCCGGGATGCTGAGCCCACGAGTACGTCGGGTACCACACGTAGCGGCTGCTTTCGTTATTGCTGCTCCAAGCGCGCCTGCTTTGGGACAGCTCAAAAATGTCATAAGCCCTAAAAGGCCAACTTTCTTACGGACTTCATGCCGCTCGCCTCGGGACCTCAGCAGCTTGGCTGAGCCTGGGAGGCCCTGGGTACTAAACCTGCTCCCATCTGAGGGGCTCATCAGCTGAAAAACTTGGACTCCGTGGAGTGTAACTGTAGAAGCATGTTAAAAAGGGCATTATTGCTTTTGTAATTTTTTTATACATATACATATGCCTATGCATTTGTGTCTCTTGTGTGCGGGGGAGCTACAGCCCTGCTTAGAGAGCCTGAGCGAAGGCACTGGCACCCTGGGGTCCCAAGCTGCCGGCTTAAAGTGCTGCTCTTGGGACCCGCAACACCCACTGCTGACAGCAGCACCAGCCAGGGCTGAGCTGGGCGGGTGCCAAGTGCTGTCGCTAATTTGGCCGAGGCTTTGCTGGGGTAGGAAACCATCCCAGAAACAGGTGCTGGGCTCCGGTACAGGACTGTGCTGTACCTTCTTTCGCACTGGCCTTAGTCTACAAAGTGCCAAGAACAATTTTTTTTTGCTCTAAAATAAACCTTTCCTCTCCTTTTATATTCCCCCCCCCAAAAAAAAAAAAAAAAGACAAAAGCTTTCTGCTGTAGCTCACTGTCACCATTAGGAACCCATTGCATCAAATCGGTGCTTGTCTGGCTGGACACAAAAGGAAAAACATAATGGAAGTTTTTCCCCTCGAGAATAAACCGATATCACCTGCTGGTAGCAAGACTGGAAAAACCTGAGACGTGAACTCTTATCTAAGAGCTTTTTAGTGCTAATTGCACAGCGAGCCCTGTGCAGGCAAGTCTCACCCCAGTGCACACATGGCCCTGGGCGGGCTCAGGATGGAGCTGGTGGGGAGCCCGGGGCTCCTGCGGTATCAAAGTCCAACTTGCCAGTTAGTATTCAGCCTCCTGCGATTTACAGAGGGTGCAACGTTGGGGCTGCTCCCCTCTCAATGCGCACACTCCTAGGGATGTTTCACCCAGCGCATCCCAGAGAGGAAACTTCTAAAATTTCACAGGACAGCTCATGGCGAATCTAAAAATTTCCTGCTTGCTCAGATGCTGCTGGCCACTGACAGATTTTCCAGGGCTCTGCATGATGCCATCAAATAGCAGAAGGTTGGGTTTGTCCTTGGGGCAAGGACCTTTCCTGCAGCGGTTACACAAGGGAGCCGGTGCGGATGGGGACACCAGCTCCAGGAAAAACACCCCCCTTTCTGCGACCCCAAGTTCCCCTCATTCAGGTGGGATCTGGAGGAGCACATGGGGACTCCTGTCCATGCTGAGCTCCTGGGCTGGCCAAGGAAAGTGCTTCCAGGTGCTGGCTTGGTCTGCCACTAATAATGACAGTCTCACAACAAAGAGGTGTTTTGGGAATTTTTCTAACTACTCTCTGCCTTCTCCCCCCTCCACCTCCCCGTTCTGCAGTGGAAGAGGCTCTGGCTGTGAATCAGCCTCTGGTTTGCTGGAGTTGGTCTGTCTGTGCCAGCGGCAGCCTTGGGGTCCAGCTCTGCCTGTGCAACCAGCGCTCCCCGGGGGAACCCCATAAATGAGGCTGCTGGCGAAGCAAAGGGATCAGCAGGAGCTGTAGCGCAGTTGTTGAGTGACCAAATGCATTAATCCAGCCCTGCCAAACTGTCCCGGGCAAGCCCCTGACAGCTCTGGTCCCTTCATGATGAGGAGGGATAGAGGACCGCGCAGGGATGCTTCACTGGTAATTTTTGGGGTGATGAGCAGGGTTCCCCCTGAGCTGCCCAGCTGCTGGACCCCCTTCTCCTTCACTTCGTGTTTCCGTGCTAGGTTTAGGATTTTGGTACATACAGCACAGCAAGAGCAGCCTGTGAAACGCTTGTCTAATTTAGGTAAAATGAGTTGAAAATAACATTTCCCAAGTAGGTTGGAGGAAGGCACCTGATTTATACCTCCAACGCCTGCCGTGATGACTGCGCGGGGTATTCTTAGCTCTGCCGAGGAAGGACCGCTTCTGCTGCTTGTCAGCAGCATCCCTCCTGCCGCCAAGTATTTATGGAAAGTTTCAGGGAGCCTGTTGCCATTTCCAAGCGGAGTTGCTGTTGTTCTTGCAGCTTGTGATTTTTGGGAGCTGTCAGCCCTGCGAGGCTGTGGCTCCCGCCCCGGCAAGCTCCTGGCACATTCCGGGGCTTTGCTGCCGATCCTTTTGCCTATTCTTAGCTCCTGGGGTTATTTGCAGTGATGGTGACTCAGAAAACTAATTATTGTGTCGAGGTTTCTGAAGGGGGAAAAAAAATAACTCGATGCATTACGGTTTCCTTACTCCTACTTTAACTTTAATATTTAATACCCTCCAGCTAATTTTAAAAGGACTTTCTGGAAGGATTCTGATAAACTTCAGTCATTAAGAAACTCATCTGTCCTCAAGTGAGCGTCACCTGTGGGCTGTCCCCTTGTGCTGGCAGTGGCCTGGGATGGGGTTGACCTGCCAAGTAAGGGGGCTTGTGGAAGCCTGGGAAGGGTGGCAGCAGTCCCCTTGTGCCCCAGCGCTGGCCAAGCCTCCTCCATGGATGCAGGACATCTGGCAGATATGGGCGGGCTGAAGAAGGCACCGGAGCTCTGACCAGCCCTGGCCACCAGCGGGGCAGAGGAGCCACCTCCCAGTCCAAACTGCTTCTGTGGGCACTGTGTCTGCCTGGTGACAAGGCACTGCTTGGCCAGCAGTGACTTAAATCCCCTTGCAGGGACACATTCGGGTCCCTCCCGCGCTGCAGTTCCTGTGAGGTTGCCAGCCCCAGTTCCCCTGGTGTAAATGGGGCGAATATTTGCCTCAGGGAAAGTGGAGGCTTTCCAAAAACCTGGAGAAACTTTAGAGCTTGGTCTGCTGATGGCTGTGGGTTGTCCCAGCCAGAGAAGGGCTTGGTGGAAACTGCAGGGACTGAGGTGGCATGTGGCCATCTCGCCATCTGGGTGCTGTTGGTAGCAGCCGGCTAAGGAGCCTTTTGGCACGTGAAGGGACAAGAGAGTCACCCCCAATGCTCCATGATGGTGACACTGAGGAGCTGATGTTCTCGGTGGCTTGCAGGGAAGGTCTGGAGTGGCTCAAGGATGATACACTAATCACATTGGCCAGGAGCTGCTCCCTTCTAGGGTGGATAGGACATCATAGACTCACAGAATGGTTTGGGTTGGAAGGGACCTTCAAAGACCATCTAGTCCAGCCCCCCTGCCATGGGCAAGGACATCTTTCACTAGATCAGGTTGCTCAAAGCCCCGTCCAACCTGACCTCGAACGCTTCCAATGATGGGGCATCCACAGCTTCTCTGGGTAACCTGGTCCACTGTCTCACCGCCCTCATCATAAAACATTTCTTCCTTCTGTCCAGTCTAACCCTACCCTCTTTCAGTTTAAAACCATTGCCCCTTGTCCTGTCACTACAGGCCCTGGTAAAAAGTCTCTCTCCGTCTTTCTTATAAGTCCCCTTTATATAGTGAAAGCCTGCAATAAGGTCTTCCTGGGACCTTCTCTTCTCCAGGCTGAACAACCCGAGCCCTCTCAGCCTCTCTCATAGCAGAGATGCTCCAGCCCTCTGACCATTTCCGTGGCCTCCTCTGGGCCTGCTCCAACAGGTCCATGTCTGTCTTGTGCTGGGGACCCCAGAGCTGGACGCAGCACTCCAGGTGGGGTCTCACCAGGGCAGAGGGAGAAAATCACCTTCCTCGACCTGCTGGCCACGCTGCCTGTGATGCCGCCCAGGATACAGTTGGCTTTCTGGCCTGAAAGCGCATGTTGCCAGCTCACATCCAACTTGTCACCCACCAGTGTCCCCAGGTCCTTCTCCGCAGGGCTGCTCTCAACCCATCCATCCCCCAGTCTGTGCTGGTACTGGGGGTTGCCCCGGCCCAGGAGCAGGACCTTGCACTTGGCCTGGTTGAACTTCATGAGGTTCACCCAGGCCCACTTCTCCAGCCTGTCAAGGTCCCTCTGGACGGCATCCCGTCCCTCTGGCGAATCAACTGCACCACTCAGCTTGGTGTCATCCACAAACTTGCTGAGGGTGCATCTTGGAGATAAAGAGCCTGATCCTGCCTCTTTAACACAGTGTTGCTGAGGATTTCAGAGCAGACAGGATAAAGTGAGGGTGAGGATTAAAGCTCATTTTGGTCCTTGCTTGCCAGGATCTAGCTCCTGCCTCCACCCTGCAGGTTTGATCCTGAAGGCTTTGCCAGCTGTGCTGGCAGGAGCTCCCCCGCGGCTCCCTGACCACTGCCGGGGCCGGCCCTGGCAGGGCTGCTCTGACTCTCGGGAAGCCTTTGCTCTCTTCCCACGAGGCCTGTCTGATCGCACTGTCTGTCCCTCTGCCCAGCGCCTGCTGCGGCCAGGACAGGCAGCCAAGGCAGAGTCCGGCCAAGCAGCCCCGGGCAGCCCTTCTGCGAGGATCGTGGCACGGTGCAGCACCCTGGCTTTGCTGGCTCTGTCCGTGCCGCTGCCACCCATGGTTGCACTCGCAGGTTTTACCAGCAAACCGACCTCCCCAAGGTCCTGTTTAGGATTGCGGTGTCCGCAGGCAGTGGGAGCTTGTGGGGTGAGGGAGGCTTACTTTATCCAAGGGGCTGATCCTGCAAGCTCTGCCCTACCCGCGTAGCCCACCCATGCACCTCGGTACAGCATGGACCCCCTCACACCAACGGGTGGTTCAGGCTACCCCGTGCTCCCCAGCACGGAGAGGGGGATAGCTGGTGACTTATTTAAGTGATTAAGTGATATTAAATGATCCATGTCAACTTTTGCTCTTGGGGGAGCTTTTAACTCTTTTCCTGCTGCTCCCGGAGCTATCGCAGCTGCCTGTGAGCCCCCTTGCCCTTTGCCCCAGCCCTCCCGGTACACCGTGGGTTTGCTCTGTGGCAGGACGGCCCCTGACAGCCCATTATGACAGGGTTGGCTGTGCGTGATGGGAGTGTGTCTATCCCAGGGCCTTTAATTATAGAGATAAGGAAAATGAAGTTAAATTGGGGAGAGGGGGCAATTGAACCTCATAGTATCTGCTGTGACTTGTGTCTTCAGGAAAGGAAAGTTATCGTCAGGTTACGGTGGGCACCTGTGGGGTCCAGACACTTCAGCTCCTGACTTTCCCATTGATGCACCCTGTGATTTTTTGGGGACTAGTCTCTAAGCAGGCGGGTGTCAGGGGAATGAGTGCTGCTCCTGGGAGGGGCAGAGGGGGAGACTGGCTTTGTTACTGTCCGGTGAAAGCTGCTGTCAAGTTTTAACAAAATAAAAATAAGAGGTTTTCTGCTCTCTGTTTTGACTATGTAATTTATTATTTGGCTTTCAACTCGCTTGAGGATGACTCCTTGCTGGGGGCTCTCCAAGCCAAGCCTGCAGAGCGGAGGAGAGCGCTCCGGTCCTGTCCGGGCAAGGAGTTTCGGCAGGGCTGTGCATGCCGAGTCAGCCGGCAGTCCAGCAGCAAGCTCATTCTATGCTGGCTTTGCTGAGGCAATGGGGAAAATGTCTGCCTGGCTCAGACCTTGGCCTGCAGTAGCTGCTGGGGTGCTTTTCTGGGTGACCTTCCCCTTGCAGCTGGGCTGGGGCCACCGGCCTCCTCCTGTCCCCCCGTGTGCCAGCTCTTGTCCCCATCTCTCTGCTGTTGTGTGGCATGCCTGTCTAGGAGGGAAAAAAAGGCTGAAATTTGCAGGGAGGCCACTAGCCAAGGCAGGCCAAGAGCATTTCCAGTGTCCTCCCCAGCGAGGCGGGCTCAGGGTGCAGCACAGGGGACCCTCCTGTCCCCAGCCCCTTCAGCCCTGGTGTGTCACCCTGAGAAGCTGCACGGTGACACTGGGGTCAGCCTTGGCTCAGCACTTCTGCCGGCCTGGGAATGCTGCAGACAGAGCTGCCCCAGCTCAAAAAGTGGATGAGCCTGCTCTTTGCCTTGCACCGGGCCAGGGCCATGGTGGCCTTGGGGGATCTGAGTCCCCCATGCCTGCCACGGGCTGCTGGGTGCTTCCTGCCCCTCTCCCTCCTGCCTGGGGACCTGGGGAAGAGCAAGCAGTGGGGAAGCCCTGAGATATCACTAGCAGGTACCTGGGAGCAATAGGGTTTCTGCTGCAATTGGATATTTAATACATTTATTAAATAATAATAATATTCATATAATATTAAAAGATATTTAATATATAGGCAGGTGCTCCAGGCAGCTGCCAGATTTCAGATTGCAGGCAGGGAGAACTGGCGTGTAATTAAACCATGCCTGTGTACCGCAGCCTTCAGGGCTGTCCTGGGTGCCCTTTGCCAGCCTAGCCTGGGGGAGGATGGATGCGCACATGGGTCCCGTGGGAGGGAAATCCCCACTGTGCTCAGCACAGAGCACACGAGAGAGCCCGATGGGCCAGTTTCCATCCATTGCCCATCTGGATATCAGCCCCTCTTCATGTTGTTTCCCTCACTTATATTATTATGCTTTAATGCTCCAGGAAAGGGGGTTGTCTGGATAATTTAATTGTGAGTGCACTGGAGGACAACAGCAAAGCTGTGGCTTTGCTATGGTCCTGGTGGTGATGGGGGCTGGGAGGTGAGAGCTGCCTTAGCTCAGCCTGCATCTCTCACTGCAGTCGGAGGAAACGGCTCTGTCATGTCTCAGTGCCCCAAAACCCTCTGCTCAGTGCTTCCAGGGGAAGCCAGGAGCCCCCTTAGGACACAGAGCGGGGAATCCTCGCCGATCTCCAATCCATCCTGGCGAGAGGCTCTTTGAGTCTCAGCCAAGTCTGTTTTGAACACGCCGTCCCAGCTGGGACCCAGCTCGTTTAGCTGCAGCCGCTCCCCTCAGATGGATGTGGGCGCAGGGTGCGAGTGGAGGGGATGAACCACGGTGGTGGGGGGCTGACATCCCGGAGGGAGTGGGAAGCATGCGGCTTGGGGGGGGGCGGACCCCTGAGCACCAGGGCGTGGAGCCAGGCACGTCTGTAGCCGCGTGGTCTGCCCTGCACCTCTGGGGCAACTAAAGTCACCTGGGGCTTGAGACCTGCTCAAGGGGACACGGAGTGTCACACTGCTGCCCCAGCCGTGCCAGGGAGGGAGAGCTGGGTGTTGTGGGGCTGCTTCACGCTCCAGCACTCCCTTCTGCATCACGGGGCAGCAGAGATGCAGGATGAGCCCCCGAAGCCCAGGGGATCCCACCCATGGGGAAAGGCTCCCCTTGATTTTTCATTTTCTGCCTTGTGGAGCAGGTGTTGTACCTCCCGAGAGGTACAAAGGCACAGCGATCCCACAATGGATAAATACAAGCATGCCTGAGCCCCAGAACCACAGCAAGCACCCAGGCCAGCCGTCCTTCCCAGCAATGTTGAGGCTGGAGAGACCATTTCAGTGGGGGGGGGGGGGGGGTGTCTGAGCTAGAACTTGAGCTGTTGGGGAACTGGCACGTGTATGCACCAAGGCACAGACACATTGTGCCTCCCTGCACCCTTCCCATTCCATGTTGTCCAAGACCACTTGCAGGCTCTACGCCACCTTGGTCGGCAGAACCATGAACTGGGGATTTGCCCTCTAAGTGCACCCACAGCAATGTGCCAAGTGAGGCAGCAGACAGCTGTCCCCTCTCCCCGCATCTAGCTCTTGATGGCATTTTAATGCCCTTTAATGTCTCTGGACCAAAAAGCATTTCCTCAGCGCAAATATCACTCTGCACCTTGTGGCTGCCATCTGTCTGTGCCTCTCCAAGAGCTTTGCAGTCATTAATAAAATTAGTGAGTCCTAACCTCCCCCTGAGCTGCGGGGAATGTGTTTCCCCAGGGGTAAAACAGTGATGAGTGTAGATGGAGCGGAGACTCGCCCAGGGCTGGGATAACACCGTCCTCACCCTGCCCCGCTGCGTGTGTGTGGGAGGGGGCGGCATGCTTGCTGCCGCTCGCTCCTGCATGCTGGTGCCTGTGCGCTTGGTGCCGAGACAAGCCATAGCCAAGCGCTTTGTCCCGGGGCTCCTTGTAAGGTCCTTGTAAAGGAGCAGTGATGACACGTGTGACAGTGTCATCTTCTGGGGCTGGAGGGTGGCAATGGAACGCAGCTGCATCAGAAGAGCATCCCTGCAGATATGCACGCACACAGAACAACAATAACAGTAATGACTTTCAAAATTAAACCAGCCTCAAGCAGGTATCGGCACAGGCAGGGCTCGAGCAAAACGCTTAGCAAGGGCTTCGTGGGACCCAGCTTGAGGGGGTGAGGGCGGCCACACTGGCGTGGCTGTCAGTGGGTTGGTGGTGGGTTTTAGGGACGGCTCGTGCCATCGGTCCTCAGACAGGACAGCAGCATTGCACCCTTTGCCCTGCCCTTCCAGCAAGGCTTAGTGCCACCAGCCACGCTCAACGCCCGTTCAGTGCCAGGGGAGGCAGGTCCCAGCCTGACTTTGGGACAGTGTTTGGTTCTGCCCCTGCCAGCTCTGACGGATGGGTCCCCTGGGACACACTACCCATGAGGAAGGGGACATGATGCAGGGCTCGGTGCAGGCAAGGGGCTGCAGGGCATGGATACCCAGCCCTTCACTGCTGCTTTCAGACACAGTGCATGATGCCCTTGGAGATGCCGGCAGCTGGGACAGCCCACAGCACAGATCAGTGCCAGAGCCACCATTTTCACTGGCCCCTCCGGCCCGTCTGAGCCCCCCGGGATGCAGGAGGGGCACGCTGCCAGCCAGTCCAAATGCATTATTCCTTTTTCTTTCCCTTTTACAGGCCTTTGCACTGAAGCCAAGTGAAGAACCTCAGAATTGCACTACACACCATTTAACTCAGCTACAATTTCGCTAGCAGCAAAGCATCTGCGCCACCACCGAGACCTCGAGTGCTGTTTTTTTTCCCCTCCCTGCCCATCTCTCCCTTCTCTGTGCCTGGAAGCCAGTGTTCAGCAGTAGCTCTAACTCACCGTCCGTCCCGCTGGACCACTCCACACCATGTTTCAGCGTCTCACCAGCCTCTTCTTCAGTGACAGCAACACACCGGCAGGCCTGGAGGAGCCCAAACCCTTTGTCGAGGAGGAGGAGGAGGAGGATGGCTGGCTCATAATTGATCTTGCAGGTGAGAAAAGCAGGGGGGACTGGTTTCCCACAGCCTCTGCTGCACCTTGTCTCTCTGGAGCTGGGCAAACCCCTTGAGATGACAGCAGATGAGCTTCTATCCCGCGTGATCAGCTCTGCCCTTCATCCCTCCTCCCCTGGTCCCCCCACCCTGCCTGTGGCCCCCAGTGGTCGCTGCAGCAGCCCCTGACCTGCTCCTCCTTTTTCCCTTTCCTCTCTCAGTGGTGGTTCCCAACTTTCTGGCAGCGTGGGAGCAGCAGCAGCAGCAGCCTCCCGGGCCAGGGCTGCTGCTGCCCTGGAGCTTCCAGGTGCCCCTGCGCCAGGTTGGGACCCTGGCACAGCACCAGCCCAGGGAGGTCACCCAGGGTTTTGGTGCGATCCTGCCCGCTGGGGGCTTGGAGGGGGATGCCAGCCCACGTGGTCTGTCTGCCTGAGAGCTGTGGCAGAGCCGTGGCCTCGGCTAAGCTGTGCCGTGGGCAGCACTTTGCCTGGAGGAGCTGGGCTCAGCTGCTCCCTGCAATGCCCCTGCTGAAAGCAAACCAGGAACCTGTTCCCCTGGGGGAAACCCTGGTCCCTGGGCACTGGTGGGGGGCCAGGGTTTTCCCCATATGAGGGCAGGCAGCAGCGGTCCCATGTCCCAGCTGGGGACGTGCTGCCGGTGATCTGGCCATGTTTGGGTCATTTGAGTCCATCAGGAGAGCAAATCTCAACTCCAAAGGGCTTATCTTCCCAAATCATTCCCAGTGCCCATGCCAACAGCACTCAGACAAGGGGTGTTTGGCTCAAGGTCCCTGTACGCAGAGATCCCTCAAGGGTTCCCCTTTCCCAGGGACGGTGACTACCATCCGGAGCCCTGCTTGACACCAACCAGGCGGGTCAAATTCCTTGTGTGTCAAGAGCTTCTCTAGCTCCATTAAGACCTTGGCATTGCTATTGTAGGGTCGATGACTCAACCAATTGCAATGATAATTTTATGACCTTTTGCTTGCACATTGAGCAGCAAACTTAGAAAACAAGCCTGCTTGTGCAGGAGATCCTTGGTGGCCATGGTCTGCTTTTGCAGCCTCTGGTTAGTTGTGGTGCCCCACTAACTTTGGGAGGAGGGTTTCATCCTCCCTCTTGCAGGCATCTGTCCTGAGAGCAGATGCTCCCTGCCTGTCTCCTGTACACTGAGCAGAGCTCGTTTTCATGATGCGAGTCATTCGTTAGGGTTTTTCCCCCATGTGGTGAGCTGGAGAGGGGACCAGAGCACGGACAAGCCTGGGATGGGGGACAGGGACAGCCCCGTGCCTGGTGGGAGCACTGTGGAGAGCTGGTAGAGGTGGATGGGTGGCATGGGCCCAGGCAGCCATGGAGGATTCCCTGTCCTCTGGGCTCTCTGGTGACTGTCCTGGGGGGGGCACAGCAGTGACACGGGAGGGGGCTGGTTGCAAGGAGGTCCCTGGAGCAACCGACACACAGCTGCCACGTGTCGGGGCCAGCTGGCAACGGCTGCGACATGCCCAAAGCATGCCAGAAGGAGCCAGGAGTTTCCCCAGACAGAGAAACGCTGGGCTGTGCCCTGATCCCCCGGGTCCGAGACGGCAGCCGGCTCAGCAGAGACCCAGGGATGACTTCAGTACAAAAGGCTCCCTTTTTTTTTTCCTCCAATCTAGCAGCCAGGCTCTTGGTGCAGAGCTGGCTTTCAGCAGTGTGTCTGCCTGGGACATGCCACCCCACTGCTAATCCCCACTGGCACCCCCGCTGCCTTTTCCCATAGCATTCCCCGGCCAGTGAGGGACCGATTTATTTCAGCCATATTTCTGAGGCTGGAGTTATGCAAAGCACTTTAAAAACTAAACCCACTGGCTCCAGCCCCCATCCTTCACCTTTGAGCCACGGCGGCTGACAAGCATCTCACAGCCTGGCTCCCTCCCAGCAGCGGGGCAGCCTAACAAGCCTCCAAATTAATTCCCTCTCAGCCAGGTCTTTGACCCATGTGTTGCAAAATGCATCTGCATTAGCCATATCTCCTGGGAGCGTTTCAGATGCCCCTCTCGCCCCATCACCCAGCCTGGCTCTGCTCAGCACCCAGGGAGGGAGCAAAGAGCATTTCCCAGTGCTTAGTGATATGGCTGCAAGTCACCCAGGGATTTGGGGACCCCAAAATATTCCTTGTGATGTTAAAACTCACCTTGGCAAAGGGTGGGGACAGGTAGCCATGGACGGCTGGGGCAGGGTTCAGTTGCGCTGGGTCCCCTGCTCCGCGTACCCACAGCCCCCCCCTGTTGTGGGAGCGCTGCCGGACCGGGAACGCTTCAGCCAGGCTCAATGGCTGTCTCCAGGCTGACGAATAATCTCCAGCCCGGCATGTCAACAACTATTAATAGGCTGATATGCACTGACCTGAAGAAAGACACTCTCATGTTCACAAGGCTAATTGTGGCCTGCCCTAAGCCCTGGGCTGGGGCATCGTCTGCGGGAGGAGCCGGGGACGTGCTGGGTGGCGAATGCTGGCCCCATGCTTCATGTGCTGTATTTCTCCATCGCAAGAACACATTCACCTCTGATTTATCTTGCACCCTCACCCAGCCACAGGGTCACATGTGTCCATATAGATACTGCACCACATCCCTCCCTGAGACCAGTTCCCTCGAATCCCCCTGATGAGGCCGGGAATGGGTCTGGGTGTCCCAATGAGCCCAACATTAGGCGCAGGCTCCCTTCCCATAACACAACCAGTAATTCTGAGCACAGGCAGAAAAAGCACCAGCCCAAATGCTTTTGCCAGGTGGAGATGAGGAAGGGAAGGCAAGGAAGGCTGGGGTGTCGGAGGGGTGTGGGTGGCAGCTCCTGGTTCAACCACCCAAAACTTGGCCTCTAATGGACTGAAGCTGAAGGCGCAGCGAAAACCTTTGCTGAAGAATTTAGTCCCCTGGTCTCTTCCAGAAAAAAAAGGTGTGAACTGGTTTTTTTCCTCTGTGTATGCTTGGTTTCAATGTTTGCAAAGTGCCAGGCAGTGTTTGCAATCACAGGCGGGCCATGGCACAGCTCAGGTGCCGCAAGAACAGGCAAAAGCAGCGTTTCTTGCTGGCTCAATTTCTTCCTTCATTTTGAGAAGGAAAAAAAAATTGCTGTGGTAAACCCTGCTGGTTTCCCCCAGTTTTTGGTTAAACTGCCTAACCAGAACCATTTCCATTGTCTGCTGGCTTAGCACAGCCGGACCCCGCAGCACCGGCAGCTGCCCCGGTGCAGAGGGTGCTGGTTGGGATGCGGTGCAGGGCACTGCTGGTGTCTCCCTCCCCATGAGGGCCCGTTGATGCCATGTTTGTCTCTAGCGGTGGTGATGGTGGTGGGGTGTCTCTTGCACTAACGATGCCCCTTTCTCTCCCCCTCCCCTCCCCACTGTACATGGTATGTGTGTGTGTCCCCGCTGCGCCCCGCATGGCTCTGCACCCCCGCCACCCCCAGGCAGCCGTGCC
>NW_008825251.1:811154-811747 GCF_000699105.1 Pygoscelis adeliae
CCCCACGCACCCCCGTGCCTCGGCCGCTGCGGGGTGTTTCCCCGGCTCCGGCCAGTCCCTGCTTGATGGACGAGAGTTGGTTTGTCACCCCTCCCCCCTGTTTTACTGCAGAGGGGCCCAGCCCCGGCGGCGTGGGGAGCAGCCCCATGGAGGACCTGCTCATCGAGCACCCCAGCATGTCCGTCTACGTCACCAGCACCCTCGAGGTGGATGGGGAGGGCCCTGAGGATGATGCTGCCAGGTGAGTGCAGCTTGGGGGTGCTCGCCGGGGGCTGCCGGCCCCCAGCACCCACTGGGGGACCAGGATGGGTGGTCAGTCCTGGCATCCCAAATCACCGCGTACGGCCGGGAGCGTTTCGCCCGTGCTGCTCATGGGCAGAGTGGGGCTGTGGGGGACCTCAGTGTCCCCATGTCCCATCTCAGGGAGCACCCTGCACACCTGGCAGGGTGCCCCGGCCGGCGCTGTGCAAGGATGGCAGCCTCCGTGGCCCGAAATACTCTGCTAAGGGGATCTCAACACCATCTTGAGACAGCCATGGGTGCAGGACCATGAGCTTGCTGCTGGGCTGCGGCGGGGGAGGGCGGCGTCCCCC
>NW_008825251.1:812116-813168 GCF_000699105.1 Pygoscelis adeliae
GAGCTCTGCCCTCTCCCCGTGGCTGCCCACCACTGCCCCGTGGTGCCGGGAAAGCCCTGACCATGCGCACGCTCAGCCGTGGTGCTGCCAGCCAAGCCCCGGGTCCCACTGTGCCACAGGCTCCCCGCTGGCCCCCAGTCCCAGCCCTCCAGCATCTCCCCCGGGATCCCCTCACCAGGGCAGGGGAGGAGGAAGCGCCTCCCCCGTGCTGCAGTGTGGTTACTTACCCACGGCACAAGAATTTGGGGTGAACCTCCACCTGGGCCAGCGGACACTGTTCCTCCAGGACTTCTCTCTTTGCAAAGTCTCCCTGAGGGCCACAGCTTGATCTCAAGAGCTTCAGAGGAACCTCAATGCTGGAGGGTGCATAAAGGGGGCCAAAGGGAGCTAGAAACGGGCCAGGAGACCACAAGCAGGATGGAAATGAGCAGGGCTTGGCTTCCCTCCACTGGGCTCAAGGGACTTAGCCACTGCGGGGGACTGTGGGGACGGCCCCGTTCCTGGCGGTGTCTGACTTTATCATGGGTGTCCTAAGAGGGCTCCGTCCCCCTTCCCTACCCCGAGCAGTCTCCTGGCATGGCCGCCTGTGCTGATGCCACCTCTCACCCCACCGCCTGTACAGGGGCGTTTGCCAAGCTGGGCTTAAACACGGGGTTTTGCACAAGCAAAGCAAACCCAATGGCACAAGGTGGCCTTTGGGCACAGTGGTCCCCCCAAGACACCCGGCTCCCCTAGGCAGGAGGGTGCTGCAGCCCCCCCCAGTCCCCCTCCTGGCTCTGTACTTGGCCCAGCACAGGGGTGTCCCACAGCCACGGGGGAGCGGGATGCCACCAGCCATGGATGCAGACGTTTGTCCCTGCCCCAAAGTCCAGCTTAGCTGGGGGGGGAAGGATAAACAGAAATTCCCCAAATGGCCCCACTGCCCTCTCCTCCCCCAGGAGCTGTGGGCTGGACCCCCCCCCTTCCCCAGGGCCACAGCCTCGCTGCAGCCCCTGGGGAGCTCTGCCCTCTCCCCGTGGCTCGCCACCCCAGGCCCCGTCTGCCGGGAGCAC
>NW_008825251.1:814403-819180 GCF_000699105.1 Pygoscelis adeliae
CAACCCTCGCAGCCACGCCAGCCTTCACGCGGGAAATTGGTATTCCCGGTGAAATCACCCATTTCTGAAATCCACAGTGAAGCCTGTTTGTCCTGACGAGCCTGTGACATCAGTGCCTTTCTTCATGACGTCATGACTCCACATACAGCCAGACTGGGATGTCACAAGCAGAGACACTGAGCAGAAGTGAAAAGAGCAATGAAGCAACAAGATTTGGGATTTTTAGCAAAATCTCATCAACAACACTAAATAATGCTTCCTCCCCCCAAAGCCAGCAAATACCCCCCTCCCTCCTTGATTTCTTAATTACATTTTTACCGTGGTAAGACAAAAACCCCACTGCCGGTCCCAAAAGGGCTTGTCGTGGGGAAGAGCTGGTAGAAGCCTTCGTGGCAGGGTCAGCTGGGCGGCTCGTGGTGCCTCGTGGTGTTTTTTTAAAGACAACCTTAAAAGCTATCTCAGGAAACAAAGTACTGTCCCAGCGCCTGGCCGGAGCCCTTGGCCACCGCGCCGGGAGGGGGTGTCCAGCCTGGGGCCAGCGGTAGCATCACCATGACTGGTGGTCCCACCGAGCTGCTGGCTGCCTCGTCCGAGCGAGCCCCCTCGTCCGGGAGCCACTCATCTGCCCGAGCCGCACCTATATACATACATATATATGTGTGTATATATGTCTCTATATACCTGTATACTCGGAAGAGGCACCATTTAAGCCAAGAAGTGTCGGTTGTCCAGCGTTAACCCCTGGGAGAGGAGTGGAGGCAGGGACCTGCACAACTTCCCCGAGGTGGCAAAAGCACGTTGAAGTTGGTGGTGAAGGCACGCCGAAGAGGAGGCTGGAGGGAAGAGGCTGAAGTAAGGGCAAAGATGGACCTGGGAGCGGCTGCAAAGGAACAGGATGGGGCAGGCCTGGGCAGCAGGGCCGGGCGAGAGGGTCGCTGCGGTGGAGCTGTAATGGCAATGCCTTCTTCCCCCACGAAAAATTGCATCCTTTCCCGTGAAGGGCCAAATTCCGTTGTGGGCGACACTGATTTTTAATGCAGATCCCTCCCCACGATGGACTCGTTCTGCCTTTCAAAGGAAACAGTCCAGACTTTTCACCGGCTCCAGCACCAGCTGAGATGGCTCCAAACCCAGCAGAAATTTGTTGATCTCCCCCCAGCTCCCTCTCTTCAGGGACTGGTTTTGCACCCGGTGCTCCGGGGAAGGTCTGGCCATCGTGTCCTGCTCGTGGCCAGCTCAGAGCCTGGATTCCCACCCTCTGAGACAAGAAATACCCCCCCCCCCCCCAAAAAAAAAATACTGATTTCACAAGACTTTCTTCCATTCACCATGTTACATCCCTTAATATCAGCTTGGGACCTGGGTTGAAGGAATCGTGGCAAGCCCAACCTCAGACGGCTGATATTTATTAATTTTTTAAATGGGATTAAAAACAAAACGAACCCTCTTACAAGCACCAGCCCCCAGCTCCATGCCTGGGAGCCTGGACCGCGGGGGAGCCAGCTGATGATGCTCACCTGCAGCGTTTATCTTTTGCTCCGATGACACGGTGTTCACAAAACCACAGAAAGGATGAAAAACCAATTTCAAATATCTCTTTTCAGCCTTTCCCTTTCAATTCTTCCAGGCCAGTTTCTTGTTTCAAGTCCTCCTGAGATTCGGCGCCCTCATCACATGAATGATGTGATGCCTCCTGCCCCACCGGCTGCGGTAGCCGGTGCCCGCCGGGGCAAGCATGGTGCTGGCTACTGTGCTGGTGGAGTTGCCGGGCCATATTCTGCACCCGCCACACTGGTTTGGTCCGCTGCTTTTTCACCCTTTCTGGTAAGCACGGCGGCACCAGAGCTGATTTTTCACGGCCCGTGGTTTATCTGCAGAGAAAGAGCGGGCTGGGGAGCCAGCGTCGCCCTCCTGCCCTCGGCATCGCCCGCTGCTCCTTGGGCCTCTCCGCAATCACTCATCCCTCGAACCTAAGACCACGCTGGAGGTTTCCACAGATTTCAACTCTGGTGTCTTCTTGGTGAAGAGACTGACAACTCCTGACTCGAGGGGAATGTTTACATCCTTTGGCTTCCTGGGCTTCCCGTTAAATGCCTTTTTTTTTCCCCTGAAGTGATGTCTGGTCTGAGCCGGGAGCATGGCATTTGTGCCATGGTGCTTGTGAAGACAAGCAGGGGCTGAGCCCGAGCTCTTGGGTGTCTGATGGACGTCCGATGAGGTGCTGCCTTCCCCGTGCCGCTCTTTCCCGTGTCACTGGATGATGTGCTCTGTGGCCACCAGGCAACAGTGTTAGAGGAAGCATTTTCTCTCTAGCCCAAACATACATCAAGAAGTGGACAAGCCAAGCCCAGCCCATTCTCCATTGCAAATTCTCCTCCTGCCCGTCCAAGATGCCGCCAGTCCCTCCGGAGCGCTCCCAAAATCAGAGGCTGGCTGCAACGCTGTCACCCCCTCTGCAGCTCCCAGGGGAAGATGGGCTGGAGGGCAGCAAGGCAGGCTGGGAACAGCGTCCCCGGGGCGGATCCTGCCATCTCTCACCTACCAGGCCTTGCCGTGCCCACCAGTCTGGTTGCAAATGGTACCCCAGTAGGAGAAACCCCTCATCAAAATCCTGCTCTGCGTCCCGCTCATCCGTCGTGAGCCAGAAGCCCTTGGCCGTGCTCCCGGGGGGCTCAGTGCAGTCATGGCTGGGGGCGCCACAGCAGCCATTTCAAACCGCTGATGCTGTTATTCCGTCCCGGTTTTTGGAAGCGAATGCAAACTGTTTTCTTTTCCTTTCTTCTTTCCGTGCCAGTCTGAGACATCTTTCATCACGCTGTGCCCAGCCAGCACAGGACATGAAGCAGAACTATTATCACACTTTATATCAAGAGTATGTTTATAAAGGATTAATAAATTATTAATAATGTTTTCATGAAGAGGTTAATCCAGAGTCCTAGCATCCCACAGGTCAACGGAGCACCCTTACCACAGCATTTATGGGCTCCTGCGATCCCCCCTCTGTTGTTCGCACACTTGCTCATGTATTAACATCTAATAATCACCTATTAACCCCCTGCAAAGTGACTGTCGATCCACCAGTGTGACCAACCCTTCTTATGCTGCGGCAAAGGTGTGTTCAAACACACAGAAGCCCTGCGATGCTCCTTTCCTGCCCAATGGTGACCACAAGACCCGGCCTGATACCAAATCTCCTGCCCAGTGTTGCCAGAGCAAGAAAACCCCCTTACACTGAGGTTACGAGTCTTCTCGAATCTTAAAACAAATGAAAGGTGCTTAAAAACTGAGAACTTTTCCCGTGTGTGCACATGCATGCATGTGTAGATATTTCACAACACGGCGTGGGTGTTCGGTAGGTTGTTTCGGGGTGCGGGTTTTAGTTTTTTAGGGGTTTGATGTTCTTAGGTTTGGTTTTTTTCTTTGCACCCAGTATTTTCAATTTGTGACTAGCTGTGTGGTGCTCCCGATGGGAAGGTGAAGCAAACATGGCGCTGGCTGGCAGGGAGGCCCTCGGGCTGGTATCCTGCTTGGACAGCTAGAATGAGTCTTGCTTTCTTTTCTTTACTTGCGTAGGGGGAAACTACAGCACGGACTCAGGGACACACAAATATGCTGGGGTCTTTAAAAACGTGTTTTTTTCCAGGCTTCTCTGTTCGGATGTGGGGTTTGTTTCTGTCTGTGAGGCCTTTGGTTGTGCGGTCCTGAAGGATGCTGCAGGGATGTGGCCGAAGCCTGTGGCAGCACATGTCGGTGAGAGGCTGCACAGGCTGCTGCGTGTTGGAAGAGCTGCAGGGTTTGATGCTCTGACACAGCGCCTGCATGGAAAAGGAGCTGTGGCCACTTGTGGTGAAACCATCCCTGAGCAGCAGCTCCTCTTCGTTCGCCCATGTCCCAAAAATTCACCTTACTGCTGCTAGAACGCGGCTGGTCCCTCCTTGGGTTTGTTTGTGAACAACCAGGTCCGTATTTTAAGCAATGAGCCCCCGAGGATTTGGGAAGTGAAGCGGAGCTGTGCTCTCTGTGTCAGCCGCAGCTGGCCTGGCTCCCACCGCATCCCTGCGATCAGAAGGCAGCTGGGATGGGGGAAGCCATCGAAGCAATCGCATGGAGAAATGCCGATGCAGGTGACAGGCAGATTTGTGGGAGGAAATTTTTGTATTTCTTGCAATGAAAGCATAAAAAAAAAAGGAAAAATTCCCCGGTGGAGAGACCTGGGCAAATCTCTGTTCAGTAAATGCCAGCTCTGCCTGGGCAGTGTGACAGTGCTGCAGCCACGGCCGCCGGGGCTCGGATGGGCGAGCTGGCTCTGGCCCCGGCAGCAGCTTCCCAGCCCTGCGCTGGTATGGCAGTGAAGAGCGGGCACGGACGGGCAGGCCTGGGGGCATCGGGCCACTGCGGGCAGGCTGGGGCAGCGCTGGCAGCACTGCCTGGAGCTGGCAGAGGCAGCAGACCCTTATGGTGTAAAGATCCTTTCCACCACTCAAAGTCCCTGTGGTGTAGGGGATCTTCTCCGAGCAAGGCACGAGAGATTTGCATCTCAGTTGCCTTCTTTCGGTACGGGGCAGGGCAGCCTATCTCCATACCAGCGCGATGGATGAACCCCCCAAAGCGAGTGGCGAGGCTCCCCCAGCCATCAGGACAAGACCGGGAGAGGCAGCCCTCCTGGAGAAGTGCCACCTCTTGAGATGAAAACCAGATCACGCCAGGACACATTTAAACCCACATACCCCCGTGCAACCCACCTCCCAGGGCAGCTCCTCACGTGGCTCTGCTTGCC
>NW_008825251.1:819308-824923 GCF_000699105.1 Pygoscelis adeliae
AAATTTTGGCTCTCGCCTGCACTGCAAGGCTGGGGGGAGCTGCCGGGGAGGTGGGACAAAAGTCCTTGTCACCCGATGCTCCGAAACTTGCACTCACAAATGCGCTTTCCAAAAAACCCTGCTGTAAAAGCTCGATCTGGAAGGAAAATGATTCTTTCCATGGGAGTCAGCGTTTCTTTTTCATCATGGATAACATAAACGCACGGCTCATCCCAAAGATCACTACTATGGGAATCTTCACCTTTAGGCATGTTTCTAATCAACAGATAATTTTACATTTACATCTTACTGATACCTTTTCCTCTTCCATCCAGCCCCACTAGGGAGAAAAAAATCCGCTAGATGTCTTGTCATACCAGTCAGAACAAAAAAAAAGATGAAAAAATATCCAGTGAGGTTCTAGACTTGAATCACACAGCTTTGCAATCGCTCCTGCGGAGGATAAGTATCAGTCCCAGTGCCCTGCATAAAATGGAAATTAAATTTCAGGTGAATTTACTGAAAACAAGCAAGTCCCCAAAGATTAAACCATATAATAATTAGAAAACAGCCAGTAAAAAGCGATAGGACTTCTCCAGTCCAGAAAAATGGTTCTCAGCATCTGCCTGTTGCCGCCTGCCAGAAGGCAGCGCCGAGCCCCGCTCCCCTGTGCTGGGGATGGGGTGATGGCAGTCCCCGATTCTTCCATGAGTGTCCCGGTTTAAAACAAGAGGCCACCTGTGTCCAGCTGGTGCCATGGTGACTCTCCGGCCACCGAGGACTGTCAACAGCCACCATTTCCACAGGTGACACAGATGTGCCTCCAGTTTGCTGCACCTCCTTTGCCGTCTGCACCCAGAAGTAGCTGCTGGTGGCGGGAGGGACGCGCCAGCCCCCCAGCATCCCCCCAGTCCTCAGAGCTTCCCCCCAGGTCCTTCTCCACCACAGGACTGTGCCTGGTGACCTCAGCACAGCTGCTGGCAGGGACCAGAGCCCGAGGACAGGCACCCACCACACTCATCAGCCGCGGGCTCTGGACAACCAGACACAGCTTGGGCAGGAGGTCTCCCCACAGCCTCCCGTTTCATGTCATTCATCGATCCGTCATCAGCCTTTCGTTTTGCTTCTTAAAAGAGATCTGTGTCGTTAACTAAACCCACAGCTCTTTCCTTAAAAGGATGAGGATGGCAAAGATGAGCAGCTCCATTTAATAACAAAAACGGCTTTTACGCGTAGTCCTTTTTTAAATTCTTCTTTACAGAAAGGTGACACACAAGTGTGTCCCCCACCTTACACTCACGCTGAGCTAATACCTCCAGGGCTGGTTGGGGGGGGGGGTTTGCTTTTCCAGCCCCATACCCAGAGCAAGTGCAAAGCTCTATTAGAGGGATGCTACTGCCTTCCCCGGAGCATGAGAACACTGCCGCAAAGCTTTGGCTCTGTTACAGCTAACCACGAAAATCCCTCTACTTTCTACTCTGATCATATTTTATTACCGGGGGGGAGGGAGATTTTATTCCTTGCAAATGGAGGGGGAAACCAGCACAGTAAATTGTGAGTGTAGCTTAAAAACGGGTTGCACAAGGGAGCCCAAAGCTTCTCCACACGTTCACCTTGCGTATCCACGTCAGGGAAGCCAGGAGCAGCTATGCCCAAGTCTCACTGAAATCTTATCCTCAGCTTTGTATCAACACGGTTATGCTTCGGGAAATCTAGAGATGAGGGAACAGCACAAGGCATAACAGTAGAGTAGTAATATTTTCTCTTGTATCATAAATATATCTGTACAGAGCCAGTGAGCACTGCAATATTTTATTTGTATGTATCAACCCTAGGTATTCTGCTTGTAAAACTCATCCATGCGCGTTACCCATCCCCATGCTGGACTGACTGTACATGTGCCTTTCACCCTTTTTCATGGTTTGTCATCTTTTTTTAACACAACTGCAGAACTTGAATAAATCGGTGAACTATAGTTAAAAGTCCTATGCAAGAGATGACTGGGGAGTCAGTTTTCGATATTTCTGTGTTTCCATGTTGTTTCAAAAGTAGAAGCTGGGATTTTCAGAGAAGCCTAACAGAATTAATGTCCTAAAAAGCATTTAGCTTTTTTTTAAAAAGCATTTATCATTTTGGATGCTAAATCTCTTAGGCAGCTTTGAAAAGCTCAGCCTAAACCCCAGTTCCTCACTGGCAGTAGCGGCAGAATGAGCACCAGTGCTTCGCCAGGACAGACTGTGTGTTCAATAGCCAGTGTTTCCTTTCAAGAGAAAGGAGAAGAAAGTGTTATTGGGTCGGAAAAGGTTGCCTTGAGCCTTTCCTAAAATGCATCGGAGAATGTTGTCGTCCCCAGCTGCCAGCCCCAAGGCAGAGCAGCCACGCGGTTGACCTGGTTGGGGTGTTGCAGAGGACCCACGCCACCAAGCAGATGCCCACGCAGCAGTTCGCTATCAGCCATGCTCTGCTGAATGCCTTACAACAGTGGGACAACTTCCACACTGGGATTTTGAGAAGAGGAAAAAAAAAGCCCCATGTTTTTCTACATCACCTATGCTGTAGGACTGAAACCTCGTCCGAAACTCAAAGCTAACAAAATACGTCCTTTTTGTGTGTTACATGTTAAATTGGTGTAAGCAAGGTTAGTAGAGAAAGGGTGTCTACTTCTTGTAGGGCATTGTTTAAATATTTGCCGTGTGTCAACAGACTGAAGGACATGACTGCCTGGAATACGTTATGTAGTGTGCCTGTGTGTATGTAACCTGGTTTTGGTTGTTAGGTTGTAATGCTGTCTTTTGACTGAAAAAAATCTAATATAAAGAAAAACCACAAGAAATAAAAAAAAATATATTTAAACTCTATTTTCTGTGTATTCCTCTATAGCCTGCAAGTAAACCTGTTTGCAAAAAGCTTTGGATTTTAAAATAAGCTTTTAAAAGTCAAGGCCGTAACTGTCAGAGACAAGTCAATAGAAAAAAGTCCCCTTTGAAGACAGGGATGCACAGGGGAGGGGATGGTACAGGCTGAGTCGTCCGAAGGGATTTTTTTCCCTCCCCATTACCAAACCCTAAAACAGTAGATGATTGCAAGGGCTAAAGCAGATGCTGATTGCCCTGAGAAAGACGAGTCCCACATCAGCTGATCTCTACAGTATCAGCTGTTTCTCCACGCACATACACAACAGCCTGATAAGTTCTTACCACCCACCTTGTAACTGGGAGGCAGAGAGATGCCTCTCAGACGATTAAGGGCTTGGAGCATCTGACAGATGAGGAGAGGCTGGAAGCTGGAACTGCTCAGCCTGGAGGAGAAGGCTCAGGTCCTATCCGTGTGTGCAGAAACCTGATGGGGGGAGTACAGAAGATGGAGCCGGACTCTTCTCAGCCCAGGGGCAGGATGAGAGGCACAAATTGAAGTAAAAAAGAAGAGAAATTCCACTTAAACATAAGAAAATGCTTTTTTACTGCAAGGGTGGTTGACCACAGGAGCAGGTTGCCCAGTGAGGTTGAGGAGTCTCCATCCTTGGAGATATCCAAAATGAGAGCAGACATGGCTATGAGCAACCTGCTTTGGGCAGGGGTGGGACGGGGCTTTCCAAGCCCAGCAGCCCAGTGGCTGCGCCAGCTCCTCCAGCAGAACAAAGCCAAGGGATGCTCTGGGTGTTACACCCACGATCCCCCAGCTGCTGGGAGAAGCGCTTCAAGGAATTGTTAGGTTAGATATCAGGAATGAAAAAATAGGTAAGAGCGAGCTTTGATAAGCCTTCTCATGGGAAAACCAAATTTGGCAGCAGGAGACAAAGCACAGGGTCATTTGGGCTGGGATGGAACTTAGGAGGTCTTCAGTCCAACCTCCTGCCCACAGCAGGGTAAATGCTGAATTCAGACCACGTTGTACAGGGCTTTGTCCAGCCGATTCTTGAAAATCTCCAAAGAGAGAGTTCCCGCCACCTCTCTGAGCCCTGGTCCAGTGCCCAGCTGTCCCCAGGGGGAATTTGTTGTTTTATCCAGCCAGAACCTCCTCTCCTTTGATTTAGTCTAGTGGCGTCCCCTCCTCCCAGCACCCACCTCCGTAAGAGCCTGGCTCCATCTTCTCCAGTACCTGAAAGGGTGATGAAGCCCATCTCCCTCAGTCTCTCCTCTTTGGCCAGGTGTTCCCAGCCCCTGGCCATCTTGGTAGCCCTCTATTGCGTCCCCCCTGTGTTATCAACATCTTTCTTGTGTGTGTGCGGAGGTGGTGGTGGTGGAAACCAGGTGATAATATTCCAGATGTGGTCTAACAAGTGCCAAAAAAAGGGGAACGATCGCTTCCCTTACGCACTGGCTACACTTCTGCTAGCACAGCCTGGTACAGCAGCCCTCCTTGCCACATTAAGCCAGGCTTAGCTTGCTCTCCTCGAGGGACTGCAGAGCTGCTCCCCAGCCAGTCACTGCCAAGCGCATCAGTGGGCAGCAGTACAAGGCTCCTTGGCTCCTTGCGAGGCTCCTTCCCAGGTGTAGGATCTTGCATTTGTCCTTTCCCAAGGTCCATGTCCCTGTAAACGGTGACCCTGTCCTCAAGCTCGTCTGCTTCCCCCAGTGTGGTGTTTTCCGCAAAACTGAGTGCATCCCCTCCCTTCCCCTAGTCTACTGGTACGCGGACCTTGCCTGTGAAGACGACATTCCACTTTTGTGGACTTTGTCCAGCTCCTCATTCTCCAAAACTTTCCAACTGATCTGGCCAGCAACAGCAGTGGCGAGGCCCAGCACAGAGCAGGTGCACGCCAGGTGACCTGCACGCTCGCCCCTCGCGTTTCAGGCTGACTCGGTGGGT
This sequence comes from Pygoscelis adeliae, assembly GCF_000699105.1. NCBI lineage: Eukaryota > Metazoa > Chordata > Aves > Sphenisciformes > Spheniscidae > Pygoscelis > Pygoscelis adeliae. Next base: position 824,097 of record NW_008825251.1, read on the forward strand.
AGGACATCAGACAGCAACACCAGAACGGGGCCTCTCCCACCCCACCAGACTCCTGACAGGCGTGGGGCAATCCCTCGTTGTCCTTAGCACAAACTGACATGTGGAATAAAATCGATTTTGTGCACTGGCCAACTAAAGATGAGGGTTAAGAAATGCAACGTGGAAGATGGAAGCAGTAAAAATGGGCCATTTCAGAAACTGCTTCCTACTGACTGTACTCACGTGTGAGGGCATACGGAAATACATATATAAATGTGTATGCATGGATCTATAATCCCAAAGGAGTAGATACTTTTTGTGGAAACCAACTTCATCCTGCCCCCCCCTAAAGTACGACTAGCGTGAGCACCCGGGGGAGAGCCGGGGTTTCAGAGGACAGGGGCACCTGGGGCGCGGGAGGAGGCAGCATTCCTCTACCAACACCTGACTTTTCCCATGCAAAAGACACCGAGCATCCAAACTGCGGCAGTGAGGACCGGAGACGTTAGCCTCGCTCAGTGTCTATTACCTTGTGAACAAGGTCATTATAAAAGGTGGCAATTTATATTTAATCAGCCTTTTGATATACATATTTTTAAAATTCTGTAAGAAAAGAAAGAAGGTAAAAGTATCTATTTGTGCACAAAGCAACAAGCGATCTGAAAAGACTGGCTTCTCAGTTTCTCACCGTGAGAGCTTCCCGGAACAAAGAGGCTGACCTACTTTCCGCGGCAGCACGTACAAACCAGTCACCACTGATGGCAGTATAGTTATCCAGACAAATATACCTCAGGCGACCGCATTTCAGAAGGTCTTCAAACCGTTTAATACGGCATTTTTCTCTGCCG
>NW_008825251.1:824970-837213 GCF_000699105.1 Pygoscelis adeliae
TGAGCAGCTTTATTTGCGGGGAGTGCTGTCTTCTGGGTCTCCTCCCTGTGTAGTCATTGCACGTATCCCGAGGGTGGGAGGGTGGCCTTTGCATTTTTTTTCTTGCTTTGCAGGAACAGCCGCATCAGTTAATTCGTTTGTGGTTAAACAAATTCCTTTCTAAAGCTCCATATAAGGAGCTTGCAGGCCTAGAGCTCTAAATAATCCCTTCAATCTTCCTGTTTGGAATGATGCTGCTGTTGCTGCTAATAATAATACAACCCGAGTTATAGGACAATAACATTTATTTAGAGCACGAGGGATTCCACATTATACAAACCCTTAAATTTATTTTTTCGTTTCACTGGTCCATTTCTACAACAAATACATCAGATCTACTATATAATAAAATTATTTACATTTCCAAACAAGATTGGGTTTGTTTATAAACCCTCTTACTGCTATTCACATACAGTACTTAAACAACAGCACAATACATTATTTTAATACCTAAAAATGACAACCCTGTATTCTAATTTGTTTATGAAAAGTGGAAACAAATAAATTTACAATTGTCTTCCCCTCCCCTTCCATTTCATACAAACACATTAACCTAATGTGCTAACCCTGGACTTCACTTTGTAAATCCAGGGGTTTTTAGAAGAACCCAGTTTTTATATCTATTTATCTGTTTTTTAGAAAAAAAATCATTTATTGGGAACAGTATAATATTAAAATGACTTACTGTACAGAATTTTATTTAAAAAAGAAAAATCACAGCTCAAAATTGCTATTGGTAAATTCACACTCATTTACAAGTTTCATGTTTCCATGCAGTAATTTACTTGGATTTTCTTCTTTTTGACTGCATTGCACTGGCACTCGTTTCTGAAATTAAGAGAAGAAAAGAAGCATGGATACGAAGTCGGTAAGCCATTCACCAGAGGTGCACAGTGTGCCCTTTTATTTTTCCAAAATCACACCAGAGTGTGGAAACCTCTGGAGACCAGGATTTCCACGGAACCGGGACTGACTCTTCCCAAGACGTAACACAAATGGACCCTCTACCCCGACGACAGCTGTCAGCAGCAATACAACACAAAGTTCCCCCTAGCTTCTGTTCGGACACTACTTCCGAGTGCTGAGAGTTTAACATTTATGAAGTCCTAATATAACTGCCTTAAAAATAAGAGTCGTATATTTTTAACTGTTCTTTAACTTTAGTTCCCCACATGCCACGACTTGCGCAGCCGCACCACAGAAGGAAGTCCCCGAGAAACAGCAGCACAGCGCTGGGCACAAACTGCGTCCATCAGACCCAAGCATCATGGAGATGGCGTTATAAAAAAAAACTTAGGAAGGTATTTTGGAGCCTGCCACGCAAGTTAAGAATCTAGTTGTTTGAGTCCTTGGAAAGTCAGGTCATTACAAAACCAGTCTCTTCAGTGTACATTATGATTCACAGAAAGACACAAAAGATTATGTAGCACCGCAGCAGAACAACCAGAAGCACTTGCAGAAGCTACAGTGAAAGCAGACGACATTTTCAGTGCACTTACCAAGGCACTAAGTTTCCATTTCAAAACAAAAAAAGAAAAGAGTAAGGACCAAGGGTATTTGCATCTTCAGATTGTTTAAAAATGTGATTTTAAATGTTGGCAATGTATCTTTGGCTCTTTACGGTATTTTCCAAAAGCCATTAGAGCCGTGTGTATTTTAAGAGTCAAAAGGGAAAAAAATTTCCAAGACGTCTAAAACTAGAAAAGCAACGGTACAACTCCATGGCTGTTAAATGTTGTATTAAAAAAAAATAAAATCAACAGTTCAAAATCTAACAAACTCGAAGCCACTGTAAATGCGGAAACAGCCCTTGCTGGAAAGGTACTCCAAAAAGTGAAAATACCAATACAGTACCAGTTTTCAGAAGTGAAACATCTTAACAGGCACGACTTCCAGTCACCGGAGCTCCCGCCAAGCAGCACTGCTACTTTGAAGTAGCTTGGTCAGCAGCAGCATTAGCTGTAGCCGTCCCTGCTGCTGCTGAAGTCTCCGTGTTTGGAAGAATGAATGGGTCAGCGGTCAGCAGCGTTCAGCACGAGTCCCAGTCCCTTGTGAGTACCACCAGCATCTCCCTCGCCTGCTTCTACCCAAGACCTGCACACCGAAGCGTGCCGTGTACATATGACGAGGGCTGACTTTCAGTGTGTCCTCTTCTCTCAGTTATCCTTCGGCCTCCTCCTTCCTGATGCTTAGCAAGGGAATTCCTACACAAACTGGTCAAAGTCTACTTCTCTCTCCCTGCTATATTTTTTTCCTAATTGCTGTTTTTATGACAACCTTAATCAGCCTCTATCTCAAAAGGCAACTTCTCCCAGCCCCGCATTCTCTTTAACATGGATTAGTGAGTTTCTCAGGACACAGCCCATGTAACCGTAGATGTCTAGGAGGAGGCCAGGAGCACACAAAACAAATGTGCTTTCTTAAGTTATGATTCACTAATAAAAATGTGGAACAGAGTAGGCACAAGCGGCAAACCTCGTTACACTTCTTCAGCTACCTCACTAATCCCCCAGCCCATCCCCTTCCACAAGAGAGCCTTGTTTTGCTCATCTTCTCTACAACTTGGAAGTAGGCAGTTGCTTGCACGGAGGTAAGGTAATCAAAGCCCAGGGTACTACACGGTAAGCTGGACCCATGTTTTCAAGCAAAACCCTTAGATACTGTGGCAGTTTCAGATGCATGTTTTAAAAACAATCATTTTACTTACAGAGGTAAACAAATACAGTCAGTACAAAATCCCTAAGTGAGTTCTGGCATTATTGGAATTGGATGTACTTTCATGTTCCCACATTTTCAGAATTTGACGTGCCACTGGTTGTCATCTTTAGGTTTATTCATTACAGTATGTGGGGCAGGTCATACGTTTCAGATCCCCCCAAACTCAGGAAGGTATCACCAAATCAATTTTACATTGGCTTCACATTTTTCAAACTTATCTTCACAAATCATGAAAGATAATTTATTTTTACAATACAGACTTCAATTCTTCTGCACAATCCTGCCACAAGAAGTAAATTTAATTAAATTCAGCAGCCACAAAAGTGCAGAACATGTAGGTCCCTTCATGTAATCTTTGAGTCACTGCACAATTACGTATAGCTGGAAGTCTTCTCTGAAACTCTTAAAATGCAAATATTCTTACCATCAAACTTTAGTATCTTCAGTATGGAAAATGGTTGCTGAATTCAACTTGACTTCCTTTTATAATAATTTTATATTAATACCTCTTTGTTCTGTATGTTATCTTTAAAATATTGGTCGAATGTTGCCTCTTGACGGTCTCTCTACCCTCTTGCACAACTTTCGTCCATCAGAATTTTTCTGACCCTTAAACATAAGGAGCTGACACAGTTAGCTTCAGAAATGCAGAATGGCACCATGGACTGTGCGTTCCAGTAATGACCGTGTGTATCACACAAATGCTGCATACTTTATTAAAGATTGTAACCTGTGTAGAAATAAGGCACGTCAGCAACTGCTAATGCCATGGGTTAATATCTGTAACTTTAGGATTTCACATGTTCTTGGAAAGAACAGCTGAGGCTCTGTGTGCTAGCACACAGCACTCCTCGATGCTCCAGGCTGCCACCCAGGCAGCGTTCTGAGTGTGCCCGAACCACAGCATTTGGCTTCGCAAGAGCTGACCGTGCACTTGGGAAGACTTAAGCATTTGTCTTGTGTCTTTCAGGCTTCAGGGAAAAAAAAAAGTCACTTTTTTACTTGAGTACAGTCCTTTTAATGGCAACACATTTCTGCCAAGAGAATTCAGCTTCAACTAGGCAAGCTTGCTGAACACTACGTTGATGAGTACTGCTGAAAACAAGTTCCACAAATTTAACAATGGGAAATACATACAAGATTTACTGCCAGTACAGATGTCGGTAAATACTTCAACACCAACCTGTGTCTAAATCATTGAAACTAGAGTTAAAAGCACACAACGTTCACAAGCTGTAAACCATCGTTATGAGCCAGTTACTGAAAGGGTTATTACTTGGGGAAGTACGTTACTTCCTGCCCTCTCCAGAGAAATGATGGCTGTGCATTTTACCTTTTGCAGTGCCAGATGCAGATGCTGGTCTGGAGGACCTCTTGCGCTGTCCATTCTCTACAGTTTCCTGTGAAGCGGCAGAATCTTCCGTTCTTGAATTTCTTCTATTTGGAGTTTTAGACTTTTCACAATTCTCTTTTGTCTCATTACTAATAAAGTGGGACAAAATATTTCTGATGAAGTGTAAGAAGAATTATGTTTTTCTATGCAACTCAGACAAGCTGGAGGATGGACCAACACAGGTACCAGTTCCGGACTATTAGCACTGAAGATATGAAATGCTAGAGATACCAGAAGTTTTATCAGATGAAGAATGACCTGAGTAAGCCAGAGTATAGTCCATTTCTATTAAAAATTAGAGGATACAGAATTGAGAAGTCCTCAAAGAGAATATTTTCAACATTAGAAGACCAAGAAATTAGATGCATTACAAATTGTCTGCTCTGTTTTCCACAGGTGCCACCATTACTGAAGTCTAGGAAAAGCAAACAAGTTACATTAGAGACTGCTACGATATGGGAATACAGAGTTGAAATTGCAGATGAACATAAGAAGGAATTATGAACTCTTCAGTGAGTATACCAGCTTTTGTTTTTACTAAAAAGACTCACTCCATTGATCCAAGTGATTTCTTCACATATTAAAAAGCTTAAGATTTATTTAAAACTTTCTTCAAGCTTTAAAGCTTGAAGTTAAAATTTTTTTTTATAACAGAAAGCTTTTTCTGCTATAAAAAATAATTTTAGGTAGTGTGGAAATCCATGTTTCTTGTCACTGAGACAATAAATGGAGTGCTACATTTTGTAAATAAAATCCCCTTTTATTTTATCACTCTTAACCCTGTAAACTCATCCTGAGGTTTGGGTGTTTTCTCCTTAATGCATTAGTGCCAGACAATTTCTGATGACTAAGTGGTTTCTGAAGATTAAGCTAAACTTATCTCCTGTGAATTCAAAGATAAGTAATTAACCAAATAAATTATTCTGCCGATAATGGAAAAGGAGAAAGAAAACTAATTTCATGCCTTTTGGGCGATACGTGCAAGATTTCAAGAAAGGCTGCCTTAATCAGAGAACTGACTGAAAACACACAGAGCAGACCCGTGCGTTACAGAGGTTCCACTACAGTGTCACTGTTTCAGAGGAAGTCCTGCTTTGAGAGGAAAAACTACTACAAATACTTGTGCTTTTAAGTAACAGATACCTGAAATAAAACACAGTTTGTCAATGAAAGGAGAGACAAACATTCTCAAGCAAAGAAACACACAGTAGAGGAGAATAAGGAAGCACGTAGATCGTCTCAGATACAAAATAAACATTGAAATCTATTTCCCCGTAAGTCAGTATTATGGGCAATCTATAAACCGAATCCCCCAAACAGGTCACAAACTGGTCTTCTGCTAAGTAACCTGGGCAGCTGAAACAACAGCCACCTACTTCAGAGGATACCTGGAGGTAAGCAAACAGGCATCATCAGCTGAAGTTCAGTTATTAGAGATAATTTTTACAGATTCTAGTGACGAATCCATAGCTTGGGTTGTCTCATAGGAACCAACACATTGCTTCTCTCCTTTTATAGGAGGAAATCAAGCTGGCCCAAGTAAAAATATTTCTAGTGCTTTGTAGGTTGCAAGGTTCCTCTAAGGTTTGTACAGTATCGCGTTTAACTCCAGGAGCTCAAAGCTGACTGCTGTGAGTATCAGCCATCACTAGATTCACAGTTTGCCTGAAAACCTTTCTTCTCTTCCAGTCATGCTCAGAAAAGCATCAGTCCAGAAAAATCCAAACAGAAACGCACTTGTGGTAATTTAATGTGCTGAATGAGTTTGGAGAATGGTCATGCAGAGACACTTCTTTTGGAGAATCCGCCCATCTGCCAAGTGTTGCACCTTCAGCTTTTTAGAAAAATTCTACCCTAAAAAACACTTGTGAAATTTCAGTTCGTCCTTGCTACAACTAGAAAGATCCCAATCCATGTGAAGGTAAATATAGTTAAATATTCAATTCAGAGTCATTCCTGATCTGAGAAAGTGTACTGCATTACCTCCCTTTACAAAAGACGACACTGCCTTTTTTTCTGATGAACCAAATGAGTGAATTGCACCTCTTGCCCTGGCTTAGGGGATCACTCCACTGACGAGGGCAGCATCAAAAACCTGGCCAGTTGTGCCAGCAGTTATCCAAAAACCTTATGAAGGTCTGTCATTACAGCTGCCTAGACTGAGTTTAAGAGTCTGGTGGGTTTAGAATCTAACAGAAATAGATCTTGGAAACCGTATTTTCTTCTAACAGAACACGACCATTTGAAATTTGATCTTTTAATTACTGAATGTCTTAATCGGGACAAGATGAAGTTTCTACCCGGCTTTCCTATCAGGTTTCAGCAAAGTGTCAACAAGCAAACACAAGAGGAAATCTGGAGAAAACAGTCGTGAAGGCAGAAGAAGAAAAAACTTTAGAAAGACTTACTTTCAGAAAACAAAAATTCACATGACAGCTAAGCTGCAGGCTTTGGGGGTTTTAGTTTTGATTTGTTTTCAGAAAATATTGAACGGTGGAACCACCAAGACCCTTCCAGGTTGTGAAACGCTCAGGCCTGAAGGGATAAGAGGAAACACTGCCCAAAGCACAAAGACAGACTCGGGAAAAAGTTACCTTCCATTCTGCTTTTCAGCAGTGTTTTGAGACATTCAACTAGCCTAATTTCTTAGCAGGACTGAAAGGGTATGGACAAGAAAATGAAAAGCAGTAGCAGAAGTTGTGCAAGTGAAGCAAAGATAAAGGGACTTCCTCCCATGAAAGCTATATCTATTCTGAATCTACACAAACTATCTCCTTACCTTTGACCAGCAACTACTGGAGCATTTGTTTCAAGTTCTACAAGAGAAAAAGATAATTTTAAAGTCTGCTGTAGAAGTACATACCCGCTGACAAGGCATGACTATCTCACATTTTTCTCATTATGTATTAGGTCTGAAGAATAAACTTCTCTCTGTCATTTCCCTCAAAGCAAAGCAAGCTAACGTATCAAACAAAGAACCACATCAGCCAAGTGCTCTTTCTGATTATGGCCTGCACCAGCTAAGACAGAGAAAAGTTAAAAGGAACCCTGCAGAAGAGAACTGTAGAGAAATTTCCTGTCAAGGGCTACAGTCCTCTCCCTTTTTTAACTTCTATTTTAGACAGTTTATTACTTCTAAAACTTCTAGGTTATATTAGTTTTAAACCTTAAAAATACTAATCTGGATCTATTATGCATGTAAAATTTTGCCTTAACCCAACCATCTCTCAGAGCAATATCTTCTAATGCAAAGACGACAATTTTCTGAAGCCCAATTATACTTCTACTAAATTGGGGGGGGGGAAGGGGGAATCTCTCGGGAGATGACTGGTTTTTTTTCTCCCTCTCTCTCAGAGTGATTTTATACATACGGATCAGGTTTCCTATTGAGTCTTCACCACAATAAACAGCTCGCCTTCTCATCATATAAGATTTCTAATCTTTTTACTGTCCGTCTTTTAATTCTCCCCATATCCACCAGATCCTTTGTTGAGAGGGAGTATCTATACCTAAACAACACAGCACCTCTTGTGAGAAACTGCCACTGGTTTAGGGATTACCATTACAATGTCATGTATTAACTCACTTGTTCGTTCGTCACATTGCCTATAGCGTACTCCATCTTACCCTTAAACACCCTACAATCGTTGGGACAGTGGTACACAAACTGTGGCTTTAAGATCAATTTAGTACCCAAAGTTTGCTAGAGTGTGCACAAGGAATAAAGGTGTAAAAAAAGTAAGAAAACAGATAGTATCTGTCCCCTTACGGTAAATACCGCTCACAATTTGTATTGTTGGAACATCAGACTCTTCAGTGTAAGTGTATATAGCACCGTCTGGGAAAAACAGGTGTCTTGGTAACAAAAGAAAAATAGACTAAGCAACGTAAGGAAAGAGTTACTTTTCTTCCTACCCAAAATTTGAACAGGGAGAATATCCAATAGCAAAAATCGATAACGTCAGTGCTTCCCCCCCAGCAGGAACTCCCTAATACAGCCACATCAGCACTGGGGCAACGAGTCGGATGTAAATCGACAGGGTGCATGAATGTCTTTGTAGGTTGCAAGGTGCAATTTAGTACAACTTCTACTTTCTGAAAGCTCTACTTCTAATCATATTAGAGATGGCAAATTGATGGAGAGTGGCACTTCCCATGCGCAAGTCCACGTCTATCCATTTTCCCTACTCATCTTGGAAATTATTTTTTTAAAACACCACAGAATCAAGGGTGAAACACCATGATAATAGATGGCGACAACAAAAAGTCATCTGCCAGGGCTCCGTCCTTGAAACACTGCTGAGGGTTCATTAAAAGCTGAACAGAAAAAAAAAAAGGATTATAACTCTAAAACTTATGTTCCCAGCACGGCTTTTGAAAATCTTTTCAGAAGTATCCCATATAAAAGAAAAACTCCTATGTGCTCTTAACAAAACTTCAAAACTCAAACACAGCGTATCATTACAAATCCAATCCCTCCAGCTTATGACCGAATATCTAAAAACTACCCTGGTGATTTTTTCGTTTGTTTTACTTGATCCTGTACTGAATCTCCAAGAAGGCTTTGGAGACTTTTAAGGCACAATATAGCCAACAAAGAAAAGCAATCTCAAAAGCACAAATAATACCCCCCCCAACCCCCAAACTACCAAGCGTATTACTGACCATTAAATATGCATTAAAATAAATGCATTTTCAGATACAAACATAAAGAGTTTAGTTCACCTATATTCTGCTTTTCCAAAGTAAGATTTACCTGTTCTTTGAACAGTACTTTCTGATGTTGCAACTGAACTTTTTTTCTGTGTTAAATGTTGAGAGGATGCTAGAATAAAAGTGGAGGGAAAAAGCATTATTTTCAAAGGGAGTCACAAGAATTTTCTGTTGTGAGATCGGGCTGCTTTTACAAAATGCTGTATCTTCCAGCTTACTGCAGTTTTTCTTTACAGATGCAATTTTTTTTAGGCTACCCTCTACTTTCCCCCCACCACACACACCTCCCCAGTTTTAAAAAAAACTTTGGCAAAACTATCCCAAGCAAGTTTTCTCAAACTAGAGTAAGTGATGAAATTAAGTATCACAAAACACATTTTTAAAGGTAAGAGTTTTTCACCAGACTGGGAAATTAAAGAAAGTCCTCAAAATTAAAGCGTTTACTCTCTCTCACTTTAATGCTCATTTCAACAGAAGTTCTGGAGAAAAACAGCATCTTTGTTAGTGCATCAATGCCCTCACTCTTTCAATTAAATTGCAAGAGTGCAAAATATGCTCCAGAGGCTCCCTTGAAGTCCCTTGGCAATAAGATGATGTGACTTAACATTTCTTAGGTTGCGAAGTTAAAAAATAAGATGGAAAAACAATTCCTGTTGGGCTAATGCTTTCTAGTCTTCTATGTGATAATGAACTTTCGAAGAACATGAAGACAAAAAGTCAAACATTCCTGTTTAAATAAAGAATATCCACTTCCATTTTTCTCCTAACAAACTAGAATTCCTTCTGTGAAGCTCAAAGTAAACATTTCCATTTTCTAGTGGCATACAGCTACGACATACATCAGCCACAGGAAAAGTACATTCAAGCTGAAGTTCTCAGTTCCACTGACTTCTGTGCATTGCATCTTCCATTATTTTATCTTCTGTGTCTAAATTCATGATGTAAAGCACAACGGATATTCAGACAGCTTACTTCAAGAGCGATGGTTTATTTCCACACAATTTTCAATAGATTAAAAATGGCATCAAGAAATAGCAGCAATGTCATAAATAAAGTCTGTCAGGTGCTTAAATTAAAATAGAAAAGGAGAAAACAGTTCAGATGTAAAGGTATTTTATGTTTTTTAATTGGGTGCCATTCACTTATTATCACTTTTTCAGGTATTTCTCTGAAATGAGCATTTTAATTTTTCCCTAGACATAAGGGGTTTTGGTGGGTTTTTTTCTTCTGGAGGTTATTCAGCTATTCCCCTAGAGGATTAAGGTTATTCGAAGAGGGAACTAGTATTATTAGGATTAACTCAAAATATCATAGTAAGTCAATAAATTGAAATAAGTTACAAACTGAAGCAGAATACCAGTATATCCACCAGCATAAAAGGCACCTTAAGTATTACTTTTGTCATTACTGATACATCCACTTTTTCTACTTCTAACAGTTACATGAAGTAACTGTTATTATTGCACTGTATGTTCATGACAAATACCCCATTTAAGCACTAAATGAAAACTAAAATAAAACATCTGAAATGTGAATCTTGGTGAAATACAAGCCTGTGTATCACTCAGGTATTAGGAACAAAAAAGCAGTTGTCAGCCTTTGCTACGGTCTCTAAATTTTATTATGTTAATGGACAAAAGCACCTAGGAAGTTTACAAAAGCGATCTCATTTCTTCCACTTACGCAGGGTAGCACTGGACTTACCTGCGCCTTGTAGCAGTTCCTGATGTGCTCCTGCTTTTTCCTCCACCACACCAACCCCAGTTTGCTCAGCTGGTAGACCGCCGTGGTTACTACCATTAGTGCTTGGTGCTGCAGGTGTGAGGTCTGGGACTGCGGGAGCGGTTACAACCGACAGTACGCTCGCAGGAGGAGTGCTTGTTGATACGCTTGGAGACGCGGAGGCAGGAGCAGCAGCCGCAGTGCTGACACTCGAATTGCCAGGCCCAGAAGTGCTCTGTTTTATAAGACTGGGTGCTGGAGGTGCCACGGTTTTATTATCTAGTTCTGCTGGTGATTGCTCTGTTCCCAAACTATTTGGGACCGACGTTTCTAGTCCCTGACTTTCTGCTTCCCCATCCAAAGCATATTGCTCTTCCCCTTTCTCAAGGGAGCCAGTGACTTTCTTGCATGCTTTAGTCAGCAAGAGTTGGCCGATTTTGTCTACTTTTCCCTTTCCTTTACTCGATGAAACAGGACTGCGTCTGTTCCCAGATCCTGGACTACTCGTAAGAAGAGGTGAAACAACAGGTCCAGACTGCGTTGCTGTAACAGAGCACTGGTCACTCGGCCCACCACTTTGAGAAGAAGTCTCCTCTGGGCTGAAGTCTTTGACTTGCTGAGCAGGAAGATGTGAAGGAACATTGGAAGAAGCTGTAGCGGGAGAAGGCAGCTGAATAGGAGGTGCCAAGGGATTAAGAACCAGTGGCCTGCTGGTGGGAATACTAGAAACAGGACTGCTGGATGATGTGCTGGGAGGAGCGGGCCCGGAGGAGAACTTTATATTCTGTGGTATATGCAAAGGACCAACGACCGCGACCGACTGAGGCATTAGATTAGAGTTAGAAGTCATCGGGGCTGCTGGAATCGCACTTGATTGAGAGCCCTTCATAACCTGAATTATTGATGATGAGTTTATAAAAACAGGTGTAATAAACTGTGGCCGGGCATTAGACTGAACTGCTGACTGTCCCTCAGAAACCATAACTTTGTTCCCTACATTGGGCATTGTGACAACAGTCGACACCAATGCAGGTTGCAAGTGAGATGGCAACGGTGCTGATGTATTAGCAGAAGATGTAATAGGGTTTGAAGTTACAAAAACTGTTATCTGGTTGGGGGGTAAAGGACCCGAAATAGAAGAAGAGCTGACAGGCCTTTGCATTACTGGAGGAACACTCTGTGCAACGTTTGAGTTTATTTCTCCCAGTTCCTGGTGCCCTGGATTTGAACAGGGCTCATTATTTTGAGGCAAGCTAAGTGAATTAGATGGCTCTTTGCTCGAGGATGAATCTTGCAGTGGAGGAATGACAGCTATCTTTTTTAGCTCCTCACCAGTGGTGACTATTGGTGCCATTTCAAGACCAGTCAGCCCAGGGGGCTTAATGGTTACGTTAGGAGCTCCAGAATTATCAAGAAGTTGACTTAAAGAAGTTGGTGCCTCCCTCATAGCTGGAGATACCATGGGTTTACTTTCCTCCAAGACTGGAAGCTTAGTGGTGTCTAAGGCTTGCCCGTCTTTTTTTGACTGTTCTTCTGGAACCAACATTTTCATTTCTGGAGTAGGGATACCTTTTAGTTCAATACTGGGCTGGTCTTTGTTACCTTGGACACCTTGTGCACTTTGACACTCATTATCTTGAGGCACACTAAGCTTCCAG
>NW_008825251.1:837233-848600 GCF_000699105.1 Pygoscelis adeliae
CAGGTACAGAAATTGCAGGATTCTGATTACTTAGCATGTTATTATTTTGAAAACTTGTAGTCACAGGTGTTGGCAAAGAAGAGGGACCAGCCATCATATTTCTTTGTAATTCCATGTTCTGCAAGAGAGATGGATTCTGCTGAGTTGTCAATGATAATTTAGCTGCTTTTGAATTCTGTCTGCCAGGACTTGGTGTAGTTTTCCTACTGGATCCAGGACTGGACCTTCGACTATTGCTTGGACTTGCTCTCTTTGTTCCTCCAGTGTTGGTTTGTTTTCCTGAATTAATGACCATGCCTTCCAACTTGTGTGACTGTGGCGCAGCAAAACTAGACTGATTGTTAATTGTGAGATTTGATGGGGCTTGTCCAATGGCCTTCAAAGTAGTGGGATTAAGACCCTGCTGATCAAATCCTCTATTGAGATTAGGCCTGGGAGGTAAAGGAATATTAATTTGGGGAGGGAACAGACCAGCTATAGAAGCATTGAGTCTCTCTGGAGACAAGCTAATTTCTGATGGTTCTGTGCTAGGTGGACGGTTATTAGGAGTCTGAGGATAGTATGGCCTTGGGCTTGCTCTGTTTGGGGTTTTAGGCCTTGAAGTTTGTGATGGGGCGGCAACATTTGGAAAATGGTGTGTAAGAGTGCTAGGCAGAGAATTGGACTGCTGCTGGGGACTTGCACCTTGGGCAGTTGAAAGTGGGGATGGTCCAGGTTTGGGTCCCGTCATCATTAATTGGTTCTGTGAAACTACTAAATGAGACGTCAAATTATTCTGAGCTCCTGATGTTGGGGGGCCTTCAGAACCACCTCCCTCTGGAAGGGAAGATACTGATGAAACCTCTCCAAGGGGTGAGCTGGAAGGATTCTGTACATTATCTTGATAAACCATTTTTCTTGCATTATTTCCCAGAGGAGGATTGCCTGGCAAGGAAATTCTTTGTTTATCAGGAGATGGAGGCACTGATCCAGGACCTTGGAGGTTAACCATTACTGGCATGTTACCACTCTGCTGCATTGGCATTCGTTGAGCATCTGGATTCAGAGGCCCTCTAGGTGGGTGAACTCCTGGTGGTACAGGAAGCCTGACTGATTTGGGATCCTGCTGCATCATAAGCATCATCATCATCTGCTGCTGCTGCTGCGGTGTTTGTGGCGGTGCCTGGGCTTGCTGTGGTGGTGGCTGTGGCTGCTGCTGCTGCTGTGGCTGTGGCTGCGGCTGCTGCGTATGCGGCATGAGTTGAGGTGGCATCTGCTGAAGTGGCCTTTGTTCCACTGGCTGAGATGGATAACCTAAGACAACAATATGATACATTCATTAAAACCAAACAAAGATCAGAGAAAGCAGAATTTCTGTAATGAACAGGATTAGATAGAAAGTATAGCCAGGAGCCTGTTTATCTTATGTGAGAGCCACATTAATGAAACAGGCTTTACAAATAAGGACAGAGATTTTACTTAATTCTTTAAAATATTTTTTACTTAACATATGAATGACTTGCATGACATTTAATTGGAGATCTCTTAGTGTATCGTATCAGCTACTAGCTATTACTACAGATTCATGCCACCTGAAAAGTCTCTGCAACTGTCCATGGGCTTGCTTTCACTTACAAATGCAGAGTTGGACTTTCACTAATTAATAGTCCTTAAAACACACTTAAGAGTTTGACAGGCCCTGTGGGACATGAACTAGCATACGTGCTACAGACCTGACATTTCCTCATGTACAAAGCAGAATCTGCCATGTATTACTTGTCCAAAACCAGTGCTAAGAACCACCCGTGTGGCGTAGAATATAAATTCCTTTGCAGACTTTGGATTTAATCCTCCCTATGTGCAAAGGATAACTCCAACTGCAACCTCTATTTCTTAATTCTGAAAAATCAGCTATTGGTTAATGCTAAATTTTTAAGGCATCAGTCTGTGCTACAGCTAGAAATACAGAATTTTTTTATCAGTTATGTTATTGCTGACTAACTCTACAGTATTCAATATGATACCTGCAGGATGATACAAGAGAATGTGGCCACCTCTTCATTTTGAGCTAATTCAAAGAAAACACTTAAACAATGGTACCAATTAGTTACTAGAAGGAAAAAAAGCTTTGGACTTGAATGTGTGATAACACAAATAAAATAGAACTGTCACAAAGATCAGTTAAAAGCTCTCCTATAGTTATTACATTCAGATAATCCACAGAAAAATCCTACTACCTGGTGGCCTACTTGCAAACTCCGGAAGTTTAGGGCCTGAATTATCTAAATTCAGTCCTTGTTCTCCAGACGTCGATGACTGATCACTCTCCTCCAGGCCAGCTGGACGTGGTTCTGAAGAACTGAAAGAAAAATAATTGCAATTAAGATCCAGCCCCCACATCAGTGTTTGACTTCTGCTTCCATAACTAAGTACTCAAGTAATTAATTCCTAGCACTTTTCACAGACCTGCAAGTAACTCACTAAAATGCACCACTACCTCTGGTATAACTTGACAAACTTGAACACAGAGCCCAGGTCTGCTGACAGTCACTCCTGTGCCTTAAGTACTACCGAAAAGGAAACAAGCTGCCTGGTGCTCTATTGATCTTAAACATTTCTTTCCTTTGTTTCTACCTTGAATCTGAGTTTTATAACTAAAAGAATGCCAATGAATATTCCAAATGATATAGATATCTATATATTTAAACTAAATAAGCTTCCCTCTAATACTGCTGTGACATCTGTATAGATAAGTATCATGGGTAGATGCACAGAAATTTATTTTAATGGTAGCACCATTTCTGCCAGTATTGTACCCAGAAGTGACTAGCTCAGGGTATCAGAGACCTCTGTTAACATCACAGCAAAAATGCACTGATGTATCAGACATTATAAGTCACCCGCCAGAGCACAGACCTTTGTGGGATACCGAGGGTCTGTAAGTGATCATAGAACATAGAATGGTTTGGGTTGGAAGGAACCTTAAAGATCATCTAGTTCCAATGCCCCTGCCACGGGCAAGGACACCTTCCACTAGACCAGGTTGCTCAAACCCCGTGCACCCTGGCCTTGAACACTTCCAGGGATGCGGCATCCACAACTTCTTTGGGCAACGTGTTCCAGTGTCTCACCACCCTCACGGTAAAGAATTTCTTCCTAATATCTAATCTACATCTACCCTCTTTTCGATTAAAACCATTACCCCTTGTCCTATCACTACAGGCCCTGCTAAAAAGCCTGTCTCCATCTTTCTAATAAGCCCCCTTTAAGTACTGAAAGGCTGCAATAAGGTCACCCGGAGCCTTCTCTTCTCTAGGCTGAATACCCCCAACTCTCTCAGACTGTCCTCATACAGGAGGTGCTCCAGCCCCCGATCGTCTTCGTGGCCCTCCTCTGGACCCGCTTGAGCAGGTCCACATCTTTCCTATGCTGGGGGCCCCAGAGCTGGATGCAGTACTCCAGATGGGGTCTCACCAGAGCAGAGGGGCAGAATCACCTCCCTCGACCCGAGGCCATGCTGCCTGTGATGCCGCCCAGGATACAGTTGGCTTTCTGGGCTGCGAGCCCACCTTGCCGGCACATATTCAGTTTTTCATCCACCAGTACGCCCAAGTCCTTCTCCAGGGGTACTTGATGCTCCAGGAGACTCTCTAGGACAATTTAAAATTGTTCAGATTCAATACCCAGTACTTCCACTGAATCAAGACAACTTTTGCAGACTTAGAAAAAAACAAGTTTCTATAGCTACCAATATATATGGTCAGAGGATGTAAGATAAAGAGAGGTGAAGAGTAAAAGACCTTAACTGCTTATCGGCTTCATGAATATATGAAGGCTGTATGGAGATCTACATAATAAAAGCTCTGAGTTAAAATTGAAGACATCGAAATAAGCCCACTGCAAACAGAGAGGCAGAATCATGCAGAAATGCCAAGGACAAAAGAAATTTTCAGCAGAATAAGAATTTGAAGTATATAAAGGCAGAGAGATCGATCTTATTTAATTTTACTTGAGAGTAACAGTTTCTGGCATCTGTACAGCTGACATGGAGAGACCCAGGCCTGTCCTAATGTCCTATTAACTACCTAACCAACATTCAAAAAGCAGTGTGTGACTTGGAAGTCCCTGAACTTTCGTGGGTCAAAATTGGGGAGAATGTAAACCAAGAGAGAAGAAAGGTAAGAAATGGGGCAAACACAGAACCGTTCGAAGCACTGCTGCTGAGTGGGCAAGTATTGCCAAGGGAAGTATTTGGAGCTAAACCTTTTGTCTAATCCAGCACACCGCCAGTTTTTGTGATGCAGTTGTTGTAGGCTTACATGCCCCCACCAATAAATTTGATTAAAATTGGCAAAATGCATACACGTGCCCCAGAAGCATTATATTAGCAGCCACAAATGAACAAAAATTCTGGCAGCAAAATCACCCAGAGGAGCTGCAGCCTTTGATGTAGGTGCCAGCAATGTGAACTGGAATAACTGCCTAAATTGTGAACACAGTCTTAAATTTGCAATTTTGCCATTTATGATTTCTTTATAATGGTGGGGGATTAAAATGCTACAGTTAAAGATTAGATAAAAAGCCGATGCAGAGCATCACTGCACAAACAGGTTTAACCTAGAAAACAATCGTGGTGCAAAATCAATTCTTAGAAAACATCTGCCAGATGGGTCTAATCGGGCAAGCTGTACAAACCTTGCGAAGCAGACAGGAGTTTTGTTTGCTAGCAAAGAAGAGCAGTTACTGTAGGAAAGATTGCTACTGTAATTGCTGGAAAATTTAAACATAACTTGAATTTTGAATGTAGCTGAAATTCACTGGGCATATTTAGCAACCACCACATATCAAAACCCCCCAAAATTCTGAATACAAATAACAGGCAAGATGAGAAGTTTGTGTGAGAGGGACAAATATCCCATATTTGTTCTTCTTTCCTATTGCTCTGGATGTAAAAAAAACCAACCGCACATGAGGTACAGCACGGATTGTCATAAGTGAACCCTTTGCTCCACCAGCTGCATCCTCAAGCACAACCTTCAGATACAAAATCCCTCATCAGAGTGGAGAGAGAACTCCAGAAGACAAAAAAAAGAAAAACCAAAGAAACCCCAAAACAAAACCAAAAAGGGCTGCAGATGCCAAAATAAGGCGTGCGAAAATAAAATTACAGTACAGATGCAAGCAGAACCAGCCCTGCTGACACAGTACAATGCTCTGCAACAACTTTTGCTTTTATAGAAAGGCACTTGTCCCCTGATGCTAAAGGAGTTTCATTTCCCACGTATACAGGGGGACTGTCACCTCCAGACCTACGGTTAAAAGCTCTCTGAATCTTGTTGAGAAAAACTTCTTTGTCCTGCAGTGCTATTCACCATCTGCACATCACACTTCACACTGGATACTGCAAATCTGAACGCCAGCAGTGATTTTACCAAGTGTATTACTTCTGTTCTACCAGTACACATGATGTTTATGGTCTGTGCACAGGGGAACATTAAACAACTGTTTGTTTGTGCACGTATTTAAGAGAATTCACTAACACGTTTTATCTACAATCACATTTAATCTAGCATCTTTTTCTTCAGTTTACATCCCATTACCTACAGTCTTCAGGTTCAGAAAACAGATGCAATCACTTTTAAACAACCTACTTTTCTAAAATGTCTTGGTTTTCATTCCAATGCTGAGTTGCTCAATTAAGCAAACCCTGAAAACTATTTTAGACTCAGCTGAATAAACTCTTTCAATGGCTCACTTATCCTATTTACATTCCAGTGTGGCTCAGTCTACAAACCATACTACTAATGGTACTTTTGTTACTATATTATTACATCTCAGAAATTATTTCCAAGAAAAAAGAAAAAAAAAAGAGAATACTTTTTAGTGTGTTTATCCAATTAGCTGCATTTCCACAGGTTTGCTGCTCTGAATTCCAAAATTACTGAGGAAGAATGACAGAGAAGAAGCTGAGATGAAAAGCATCCTATTTGCTTCTGATGCAAAAGAAAGTGATCCAAATCAGATTTAAAAGAATCAGCAATACCCAAGACAGGAAAACGCTGAGCTTGCCTAATGATGCCAGGGAAGCCGAGAGCAAATGAGGCAGGAAGGTATTACAGCCAGCTTTCATTGCAGTCACCCTCCTTTTGCTGGAGAAAAATCTCAAAAACATTTATAAGGATTGCTCCCTTCTTAATGCTCCTGCAAGGATAAAGTGATTAATATATAGCCCATTAAGAAACAAAATGCTAATCCATATCAGCTGCCAAAACAGCGTTCTGCAGGTAGCAATGGCAAGAGAACATGCACTGAAAATTTAAGTGATAGAATAAGTACAAAGTGGTATTTCCTTTGTTAAGTACACTGAAATCTGATTAAAAGCCTTATTTAAGAGCTAGGAATTCTTTTGAGTTGTCGTAGCTCAATAGAAAAGCCGTAATTTAGGCTTCTTTTATTGTGAAAACCTTTTAACAAGCCAATAGACTTGTGGGGCTTTGTAAGCTCAGAGGAGAGCTTCATACATCCGTTTATTGATATTCCCAGGCCACACTGAAGCTGGGTGATCATCAGCAAGACCAATGAAAACAAAATCCTAACAAGGCTTTGCTTTGATGATTAACGGATTTTCTTTTCAGAAGGGAGTGCCAACTTGTCTGCTCCCTCTGAATCCTTTGTCATTTCCATGGCAAGACAGCTTGCTACAGTAGTGGTTACCGTTATTTTACTGGAATCTATTTAGAATTGAAGCATTTTATTTTGTACACATAGCACCAGATCTTTCCTACCTAGAAATACAAGGCCATTTTTGCCTTTGATTTGGGGAAAAATAAACAACCCCAAACTTTCCATGAAAGATGCAGATGACTAATAGTGACACAAGGTTTGCATATTTCACTTTTCTGCAAATTATCAGCAGTGCTTACCGGTACTATACAAATTGCTGTTGGGTAGCAGCTATGCAACATGAATGTTTTTGATACAAAGAAAAATAAGACATTGTTATTGTTTGAAAGACATCTGGATAGCTTTGAATGTCAGGTGAACAACAAACAGGAAAATATCTGCTTGCTATTTATTTGAGACTCTCTGCAGGATCTAATGTATCAAAAGCAGGAAGACGCACGTTCTACCGTTATGCTACTACTATTCTTTACAACTAGACCACATGACACCACCTTGTGCAATATACTGTTACAACCCACTCTTGCCAAATGACTTGCACTTAAAATTTCTGGAATGGCAAAATGAAGATACCTACATGCCCTCACATACCTCCCTTCCATGTAGCCAAAGACTATTAAAGCTAGAAAGCTCGGCGCACCTTCACCTATGGCCTTCCCTACAGGCCTGCTCTGCTCCTTGCGGCAGCACTGCAGCAGGATGGATTGTGGCTGTCCGTGACCGCCCACCTGGGCACGAAGGAGCCCTGTTCTACAAATTTCAGAAGCTGGTGAGGCATAAGGAGGTGGGCACTGCAAGAGATGAGCTGGTATCTCAGTTATGGTTTCCAAGTCACCCCAAAGTTGCAGTCTACCCACACATTGGCCACTTGGTTCTAGCTGAGTTACTTTAACCAGGTTTTCACAGCTGGCCATAGACTGTGTACTCCTTCGGATTTAATCCAAAATCACATGGCCTGTTTTGCAGCAGTGTTGAGCTGATAGGCCATATCGTGACCATATATAATTATATAGCAGGTATTTGAAAGACTTTTTTCAAGGGCTATTAAATTAGCATGCTTTGCTTTACCTTTGCTATGCAGCATTTCTGCACCTGTAAAATGCACGTAACAGCTCCTGCATTTTATTTTAGTACTAGTTAAGCCAATTTATGACTGTCACAAAAGATTAATTGCTATAGGTGATTTAAGTTGTTTCAGTCCAGAACTAAAATATCCATGAGAAAATTAATTCCATCTTCACGGAGGAATCTTGACATTGAGCAGAAAATGCAGGTTGGGGCTACGCGCTGAATAACCAAGGGAAAAAATAAAATATTGAGCAGTCACTTAGTACTTGAATGCCATCCACTCTTTGCACTGAACTGGACATCTGTCTCTGGAAAAGGTAGCGTAAACTTCAGGTTAAAGACTTACAATGATTATTCAAAGGAGTGGGACTGGTGGAACCAGAGACACATCAGTAGCTTAATGTGCCATTGCTACCATTTTGTTTGTTTGTTAAGAATTTAACTTTGAAATTTGGATATTCCAGTGTTATAATTATCTGTGCAAATTTTTTCCATTTTTTTCTAAAGCAAACTGGAAACAATCACCAGAATTTCCATCAGGTGGATTCCTGTCAGTGCCCGTGGCTCATCTGCAGCATTAGAATAACTAGATACAGCATATCTGCCTTTACCATTTCAGCTGAGTAACGGTCCAGCAGCAGTAGTCTACCACCCTGTGCTGGTATTAGTAGACTGTCAACAGCAAAAGGTTACGGGACGGCTGGCCAATGAAGAATATACTGCCCAAAGAAGAATGAAGAGATTCAGCAATCTCCTATTTCCACTAAACAGGTACTTCATTCATTATCTCTCAATATTACCCATTTGCCTCTTCCCTCTCAAGAGTTGTGGGTTTTTTTCCTTCCTAATCTCTCCTAGGCCAGGAAGACCAGCACTGCTTGGGCTTGTTACCCTCATACCCAGAAAGTACCAGATTCCTCCCTCTAAATTCTAGCTGCAGCTTCAACTAAGAGATAAGTCCAGCTCAATTCCAGGCAGAAACATGGCAGGATATACATATAATTCAGGAAACAACTCCCCAAAAATCTCTACTGCACATGTTATACAGAGGCTTCTAATTCTTCTGAAAGTACCTCCCAACCTTTGATCATGGCTGTCAGACTGCTTAAAAAAGGCAGCCTCCTCTTCCAAGGGCTGCGGCACCATGTGCCACATTCTACACTTCCTTTACCCAGTAAATGTAATGTGCTGTTATAATTGGGTTTATAACAGAGCTGGGATGTTTGCATGGGTTTTTTTTAATCCTGAATGAACTTTCCAGTGGCAGACTTGCCAGTGGGTTATCATTTAACTCGAAAGAAATTGCTAGAATATGAAATAATACAGGTCCTTTCTCACCCCATACTTGCTGAAAAAATATTGACAAGTTGCCTGTGGAGCTTCCCCATGCCCCTTATAAAAACAATGTAATATTAAACCTACGTTGTTTGTTCTAGTTGTTGATTATTTTTCTTCTTCCTTGGAGGCTTCTTCTTCTTCGGCTTGTTGGCATTCTGATTATTTTGTTTGTTGTTCACACCAAAGTGTCCTGCTGATATATCACTTTGTAGAAGGTTAACCAAGAGAGGGCTTGTGAGCGTAACATCTTTATTGACAGGAAAAACAGGATTCTGCCCACAGGAAATCTGATTCCCATTTGGCGTTCCACTAAACCCTGTATTGAAAGGCAGCCCATGGCCAGAGAAATGACTCCCTGAAGCATTGTTGTTTCCTTGCATTGCTTGCATATGAGAAGGCACCATGTTTGGCTGCTGCACAGGAACATCAGGTAACATCTGTGTCAAGTTCACATCATTATTTGTTGTAGTAGTATCCCCAAGTTGCTGAGATATGTGAGGACCAGGTCCAGTGGGTCTTAAAACTTGCCCTTGAATTCCCATAACCTGAGAAGGATTACCATTCACAGAGCCTTGCTGTGCCATCATCTGCCCAGTGAACTGCACCATGTTTCCTTGCATGTTTGGGGTTGGTCCTCTCATCAGTTGAGCTGGCCCCGTCATAACGTTGGACTGGTTTTGAGTACTAAAAGGCTGTTTATTTCCTTGCATCTGAGTGGTCATCATCTGTTCCATCATCGAGTTTTGCTGCAACAAGACCTGGCCCTGAGGTCCCATCATCTGATTGTGTGTAGACATCATCTGTTGTCCCTGCTGAGGAATCATCTGTTTGGGTGGGGTCATCCTTTGGGGAGAAGGACCAAGATTTTGGTTTTGTGGTGTCACCATCATTTGGCCTTGTGGCATGAGCTGAGTTCGAGAAAGTATCATCTGGTTTTGAGGGTTCAGCGATCCCTGAGCCTGAATGTTTACCATCTGTCCTTGAGAGGATACAATTTGCTGATGCATTCCCATAAGCTGAGACTGTGGTCCTTGCTGAGGCTGTCCCTGTATGTTGCCCATGTTAACTTGTGGCACCCCACTAGCACCAGCCTGCTGGTTGTTCAGATTTCCATGAAGTCCCATTAGATTGGTCTGCATCATATTTGGTGGGCCATGTGGTGCCTGCATCTGATTTTGAGGAGGTCCAGATCCTTGGCCACCTTAAAAAAAAAAAAAAATAAATAAATTGCCAGTAAGAAACTGATTGGAGTGTATAAGAGTTTTCACAACTTTTCATGTTGAATAAGTACTCCAAAATTGTTTTCCTCCCTTTTCCAATGAATGGGAATATCTGACATTATTTGCAGACCTGTGATGCAATGTTTGATGCTACAGATAGATGTTAGTTGTCAAAACAGAACATCATACTTCTCAAAACAAACACTTAGACCGGTACTTCTGTGTACCCCACTGCGGAAGACATAACAGAAATTTAATTTCAGTTGTTATCTGTACATAAGTTTGAAAGTCTTCCATAATATAACCTAACTCAACAGAATAATTCCTAACCAAAATAAGCTTCAAACCTTGAGGTTATTTTATAATGGGTTAAAAAATAAATACACATGGAGTACTGATGAAATGACATTATCAGGGTATCCATAATCCAGACAAAAGACTAATAATTGAATTGTTAAATGGAGACATTTGTGAACTAAGGATTTAATTTTTACAGGACTGACTGTAAGCAGACTTCCAAAGCTTTCAAAGGAGCTAATAATCTTTTCAAAGCAGAACAAGATTATTTTGTTGTTCTGCTTCTAAGATAACAACAGTCTTTTTTTTTTTTCTGGACAAGAAGTTCCTTTTGTGTTGTATCTTTATTACCCCTAGCCTCCAAATTTCAGTGCTACTTCCATTCAATTTCTTAACAGATACTTCTGGATCCTAGTACCACAGTCCTATCAATAATAGTTGGGTTGTTTGAAAAACACGAGCAGCCTCCTGCTTTTCTTTTCCTCATTTAGCAATACACACAGAATGCCCCTGCAGCCCCAGCTAGCTAACTCCCTATTAATGACACGAGTTTAATGTTTTGGTATCTGTGTTACACAAGTAAAGGCGTAACTGTCTACAAAAAAAGAAAAAAACTGAGGAACACCACATTCCAAACAGACCTGCGTGCTGCACGTTTTGGCTAGTTTGCAGCTGCGGTGCTCCGCTGTTCACCGGTGTTCCTGGAGCTGTGGAAGGCACCTGACCCTGCATGAAGTTCTGGTTAGCCTGGCCTGCAGGGAACCCCGGTGGGAGGCGCTTGGGC
>NW_008825251.1:848652-870357 GCF_000699105.1 Pygoscelis adeliae
TGGAAAACAGGAAGAAAAAATGAGAAAACCTATAACTGGGGTATGATAGGAAGAATACCTTTGAGTCTCTACTGCCTCATTACAGGTTTAGGCAGAAAGTGTTTTTTGCCAATATACGAAACCCACTGAAGACATTTATAGTTCTTATCTGTGCAATAATTCTGCCTAGCAAGCTACTATGACTCAGTTCAAACTGTAATTTAAGTACAAAACTTAACCAGAGAAGGCGAAAAGTCCATGTTTGACGTTTTAGAAACTAGAAATCAAAGTAACATAGTTTGCTGTTTTCTTCTCTACTGCATCTCAACTCTAATCAGGCCCTTAACTTACTCCATGTACGCAAACACAAATAACTGGCATTTTTGTTACAGTGATGTGCTCCTCTCAACAACTCTCGCCATTACACACCCGGTACAACACTCCGTGGCACTCCTTTGCACTGCTGCTGTGTGCATGCACACTCAAAATAACTTCTCAACCTAGAGTGGGCTGAGTAACCTCATGAGACAGCATGTCCAGAGTCCAGAACGGCTGCTCATTCAAGTAACCCTGCTATTCCTACTGCAAGAGCAAGTAATTTTACCAGGCCCCTGTCTGGCACAATGCCCACACTTTGACATATCAAGACATCACCGCTGCCCTGGGACAGAGAGCAAAACCTTCCCTCTACCTACCATTGTGAGCAGCAGCATAAATGGATTTAACAGAACCCACTTCTTTTTAACTCACTGTCAAATAGATGATGCCACAGACCTAGAAGCAGCCCTGTCCTCCCTTATTTTTGTGACCCACGATACATGGCCAGAATTTGACTTTGGTTCCTTCTACATGCATACTTAATTGTATTGCCTGTGTTAATTAATCTGGTCTTAGGTTTGTAATTAATATTTCAAGATAAGCAAGTTTACAGGCCAAATAAGACACATCTGCAAATATGGAACATACACTTTGTGAAACATCACATCACCGGACTCTAGCTTTAGTTCTGCTAAACCTTTAGGAAAGTTTTGCACGTAGGAATGCTTGAACTGAGAAAAAAGAAGCGTTAACTTGGCCTATTCCAAATCTAAGTTCTGATTTGCTAAATTAACTAGGTGAAATGGAAAACGTTTGAATGTATTCACTTACACCAAACCTTTAAATGCAAGATGGCTTAAAAATTGAAAGATCCGTAATTACAACTTAATTAACATATAAATTGCAGCAAGGAATGAGCATGCACAGAAGCCAGGCAAAAATCTCAGCAAGTGGAAGCAACACAGCTTTGCTGAAACCAACGGAATCCTGTCTTTTTAAATCAGCTGAGGATATAGCTCACAGCAGTATTGCTGATTTTAGCAATAAGGTCTACAGTGAGTCCAAATAATGTATTTTGATACTTTATTTGGGGTGTAATTTTTAAGTAAAAAAAAAAGGAGGGTTTTGTTTGTAGTAGGTTTTGTTTGTAGTAGGTTTACTTAGAAAGGAAGGAGAATACAGGGGTTATACTATCTAGAGGTCATGGCTATGCTACCTAGAGGGAATGATTTCTGATGGGGACGTATGGCTGGTGAGGCAAATCTGTGGCTGGGGAGGCAAATCTGTAGGGGAATGTGACTATAATAAATAATAAACAATTGCTTCCAGATGGAGACAAGATAAGATATACCAAGTATAGGGCACTGGCAGATCCTAGGAACAGTCTGGAAGAGGAGAACCTTGAAACTGAATCTGAATCAAATTCATCTGAATTCAAATGAGACTCCTGGTACAAACAGTGAAAACAAGAAGCTTGTCCAGATCAGCAGACCGAGCAATGGGTATTCCTTACAGCTTTTTGGACAGATTTCAGACGTACAATGTGAGAATGCAAGAAACTGGAATATATACGTGTGTGTAGGTGGACAAAGAACATGGCTCATATTTTATAAGTACAGAAAGAAAATATTTCGAAGGCTTAAGCAAGAGCTCATGTATGGGTATCTGAGAGCAGCCATTCAAGAAAAAGATGAACAAATGAGTGAGCAGAGAGAAGTGCTACAAGTCTGGCACAGAACTACAAAAGGCTCAAGGGGCAAAAATCCACCAAGGACACAAAGGAGATCTTGGGATTGACAAATGAAATTTCTTCAGTGTTAGAGAAGAATTCTAGGAGCAGTAAGTAAAAGATGAGAGTGCGGAGATCCGAGGAGAAAACTAAAGACAACAAAGCCAAAGGGCAAGTTAAACATCCCTTGACGTCTTAATTTTAGAATAGGGAATACAACAGCATGGCAATGATAGCTCTTTCCTCTTTTATATGGGAAGAAACTGATGACAAAGACAGGGTTAAGAGACATCCACAACTTAGAAAGGAAGATGCAAAATAATGCCTCACTTCTGTAGTAGAAAATGTAAACGGTGACAGAGGAAGCCGAAGAGAGAAAGATGATGTTCATTTGTTCTTATTACACTCTCCCTCTTTCTCAAAAAAAATCCCCCTCCCTTCTCCCCCCCCAAAAAAGAACAATCCCAAACCAAACCAAAAAACCCACACCATCTCCGAATATCCTGAAGTTGCTTAAAGGCGACAGAAGAATTATCAAGAGGACAACTGGCAGTCATAACCAGCAGCTGCATACAGCAATTTCTTTCTGCAGTGGCCCAGAGTCTACCCTTCGGTTATCACTGTGACACTGCAGGACAGAGATAGGCAGTAGAAATGAAGTGATGCAGATGCTAATTCACCCATACCGATTTTATACTCAATCTGTGCCTTTATTCTGTCTTTTAAAGGGTCTTTTCAAAACTAACAGCAACATCAGTTCTAGACATTTTATGTTTCTTTTCTTTTTAAAATAAAAGAAGGTCTCAGTACTTCTTACCTCCTAAACCAGGGTGTAAACCTTGTGGACCTTGGTTTTGCTGCTGCATCACCATGAAGTTGGGGGGTACGTTCCCCTGTTGCACCATAGGATTACGACTAGGAGAACTGACAGGCTGCTGAAATCCCTGGGGAAGCGTGCTACTCTGGGGAGGCCTTGGTCCCATCTGCTGCTGCGTCTGGTTAACTGTTGGAGATGATGCAGGAGATCCCTGCTGGAAGGAGGAGGGAGAGGAAGCAGGAGACTTGTTGGTCAGGTGGGGTTGTTGTAGTGGCGTAGGAACCCGTGAGGGCCCACCCTGAAGACTTTTCATTTGAGGAGCAGTAAACTGGCCAGGATTGCTCATTTGGGGAAAGTTTGAGTGAGCCTGGGAAGCTTGCTGGCTTCCAAAAGGATATGGAGGTGGAGGATGAGTAGGAGTTTGTACTGTTGCTAGAGATGGTCTTGCTTGAAGTTGCTGCTGCATTTGTCCAGGCAACGGGGCCTTTTTCCAACCCTGGTTTACTGTCAATGTACCCAATGCTCCCTGGGTTGGAGGAGGCTGAAGTGCTCCAGAAGGAAGCTGGTTCCAGCCAGGGGGAACTGGAACCTGTGCTGGTGAAGTAAATGATGGTCGAATACCCTGCTGTGGCTGCTGATGTGGCTGGGGAGGACGTGTCTGCAACTGCGTCTGCTGCTGTAGCTGCTGAAAGTTGGCTGAGTTCATCTGCCTGTTTACAGGAACTGACTGCATTGAATGGAGCTGGGAAGCTAAAGATCCAGATGGATGATTTTGCTGCTGGATATTTAGCCCAGATAAGAGTGGGTCCATTGTATCTATTAAAATAGCAAAGAAAAGTAAAAAAAATAACCTACTGTAGACAAAACCCAACCCAAAACAAGAAAGGGTAAATTGCTTGCTTGCATTTGCTTACTCTGCATAAGAATTCATGCTCGGGTGTTCCAATTTCTCCAACAGACAAACAGGCAATGCTCTGAAAGTTTTCAAAATGTTTGGGAATCCTGAGAAGCCAAGTCTTATCAATTTATAACCTCTACAATAAAGCACAATAGCTCCACAGTGCTTGTTGCTACAGACGAACGTAAGCCTTCTGCACACTTAGAATCATAGAATCACAGGATATCTCGAGTTGGAAGGGACCCGTAAAGATCATCAAGTCCAACTCCCTGCTCCTCACAGGACTACCTAAAACTAAACCATATGACTAAGAGCATCATCCAGACACTCCTTGAACTCTGACAGGCTTGGTGCCGTGACCACTTCCCTGGGGAGCCTGTTCCAGCGACCGACCACCCTCTCAGTGAAGAACCTTTTCCTAATGTCCAATCTGAACTTCCCCTGATGCAGCTTCATTCCATTTCCTCGTGTCCTACCGCTGGTCACCAGAGAGAGGAGATCAGCACCTCCCCCTCCGCTGCCCCCCTTGAGGAAGGTGTAGACTGCGATGAGGGCAGCCCTCAGCCTTCTCTTCTCCAAGCTGAACAAGCCAAGTGACCTCAGCCGCTCCTCGTAAGTCTTGCCCTCGAGACCTTTCACCATCTTGGTCGCCCTCCTCTGGACACACTCGAATAGTTTGATGTCCTTCGTGTACTGAGGTGCCCAAAACTGCACACAGCACTCGAGGTGGGGCCGCACCAGTGCAGTGTAGAGTGGGACAATCACCTGCCTCGACCAGCTCGCTACGCTGTGCTTGATGCACTCGAGGGCACGGCTGGCCCTTTTGGCTGCCAGGGCACGCTGTTGACTCATGTTCAACTTGCCATCAACCCAAACCCCCAGCTCTCTTTCCGTGGGGCTGCTCTCCAGCCTCTCGTCCCCCAATTTGTGTGTATAACCCACCTGTTGGGGCTA
Source organism: Pygoscelis adeliae (assembly GCF_000699105.1). Taxonomy (NCBI): domain Eukaryota; kingdom Metazoa; phylum Chordata; class Aves; order Sphenisciformes; family Spheniscidae; genus Pygoscelis; species Pygoscelis adeliae. The sequence goes on from NW_008825251.1 coordinate 853,348, forward strand.
TTATCCCTACCAGTTAAAAAAGTGGCATAACGAGGAATTAAGGTAGTGTCATAAACTAATATTCCCAGAATATTTAAAACATTTATGAAAAATGCTGTCTGTAAGAATAAATCCTGCACAGATCTACAGAAGCTGGCAAGTACTGCCACCATTTTATGGAGGGATAAGTAATAACTCCCTCTCATTTTCTGTAGTCCCAAAATGCAAGTAACTTGTACTAGCAGAATTGTGAAGAATAAACCCTAAACATTCACACACCCCAGATCCCCAATCCTTAAACTTCCAGTCTACCTACCCTTCCTGAAAAGCACTTGTGCTCAGTCTGGTGCATTTGCTTCCTACCGGAGACACCTGCCTCATTCAACCAATCCTTCTCTTACCTTTATCTAAACATAAAGCTCAGTCACAACAGTTCTACTGCAAAAACACTGCTGCTGCTGCTCGATGCATTTGAACAAAATACCAAGCAAGCTGGTGACTTGGCCCCCAAATTATTTGAAAAGTTTTATCAGGTTAATGGGGGCAGGGAGGGTTCCACAGAAAGAGTAACTCCCAGAAAGGGCAGGAGAAATACTCCAGGACAATTCTGGAGTACGCTGAGCACACACTCAAGCTTGTGTGCTGAAGAGTAAAAATTCAACAACATTTTCAGGTCAGTACTGTGACTAAGTTTTACCACCTGGCTGTGAGGAAGGCCGAGGTGTTCTTGGCTGCAGCTCAGCACTGGCACCACTTGCCACCATAGAGGAGGGCACATTTCCACTTTGGGACATCATGACAGCTGCAGCATTGCTCACTCTTATTAAACCTTAAAAAATAAAAATGAAAATAATCAAGTCTTGCAGTTTTTACACAGAGAAGAATTTTAATTTTTTCTTGTAAAAAAAAAAAATCCGTTTGTTAATAAAATATTTCTTTAGACTTTAAGAATTGTTTATCCGAAATAACCTGAGGACATGTATCTCTGTCTGAAATCTTAGATTCCCTGGTATAAAACAAGTAAGGTCATGCTGAAGCTTCTCCTTTAGCACCAAACCTTTAAAAAGGCTATACTGCCGACTCATGGATTATTTGAGCCTGACTTGCCACTAAAGTCACCAAGTGACAAGATTGTATCAAAGTTATACGTACAAAGGTTTTTGCAAAGTCTGATACTGAAAAGTAACTGAGGTGTTGCAAGAGAGAAAAATTTCCATGTTTCACTTCCACAGGCTGCTGTTGTACAAAATGGTTTATATTGTTGACCCGTTGGTTATATTATTGTTATATTTATACTGTTTACATTTATATTGTTGACCTGCAGGCATGAAATGAAGCTCATGATCGTCACAGTGAAGATTAGAGCAGCCGCTTTCAAAGTAAACCTTTCTTTAAATGCTTTACATTCCTTGTTAAGCACAATGATTTAACTGCTGTTTAATCAGGTTTCTACAGAGGTGAAATGTTCTTTCCATTCCTACTCATCAATAGCCACACATGCATCTTACATTAACTCTGACAAAAAACGCTCCCAGTTTTAATTGCTTTAAATCCTATTTACTAAGATACTAATTAGTTTATTTTGCCTTATGATTCAGCTACTAAAATAAATTACATAGTAGCTTTCTTTTAACTCTTCGTAAAATCTGACTTTTGTAGTTAAAAATTACTTATCATGCATACACAATGCTCTAAAATGTAGTTTAATAAAACTACACCTATTCACAAAAATCAATTCTCTATGATCAGATCTCAAGAGTTTGTCAGAAAATAAAAAGAGAGACTAACAATGACGGTCCTGTCATTCCCATAATTATAATGGATTTAATGTAAAATAGTTTATTATTGTACACTGAATAAAGGCTTATGCTCATTTTCATAAAGGTAGCCAAACAGAAAACTGCGATAATTTGTGCACACTTCAAAGTGAATTCACTAGTTTAGACTCATCTGCTTTAACAGTCTTTATGTAAAAAAACAAAAAACCAAAACACTAAAACCAAAACAAAACCCCGAACCACCAAACCCTCAAAAAACCCCAGACAAATCAATCTGCCCCACCCAAATCACTCCAATGTTTGCGGGACAAAATGCAGCCAACTGTTTAGTTTACGTAATGTGGGACATGGTTTGACAGTACAGAAACAAGAACACACATTAATTAAAATGGCAATTATAATTCTGCAAACAATAGTTGCTATAATCAGTGAAATTTTACGATTGGCTTAGTAACAAATTTCAAAGTGTATTAAGCTAAACAAATAAAACCCAAAGGAATTTACCTTGTCCCCCTTGCATGGGAAACCCTGTTTCCATTCGCACCGAGTTGCTTGCTCCCAGGGGCCCATTGATTCGGACATCTTGGCTTCTGTTTTGAGCTAAAGCTAAATTGATAGCACCTTCCCCTAAAAGTAATGCACAATTTGGGTGAACTGAATGATACACAGAAAAGCAGAATACAGACATTTTCAAAAGGACATTTAAAAGATGTCAAGGAAGGAAGAATAAACTTTACCTATAATGTGCACTTTAGAAGGACAGTTATGCACCATACTACCCTTATCTTCTGGATTTCAATTTTAAGAAAAAAAGCCACCATGACAAGCATTAAATGCTCTTAGTTTATCCTGAGTGTGCTCTTGGACAACTGTCCAGAAAGGACATTTTAATTGTGAAATCCACTGAAAACTTGTTTTTAAGAAAGCCCCATATGAAACAATTAGGGGAAAAAAGATTAGGGCGCATTTTGCCAGCTAACACTCAAAAAACATTTTTTAGGAGGTTTCCTGATGCTCAGAGGATTTTCAGCTATCATTTTTATTATTAAACTTATTCTTGAAAGAATAAAAGTCTTGAGCTACCTTTTCACGGAAGTCATTCTCCGAATTACTAAATTAGAAGTTTTGCAACATTAACCAAGTACATGAAAATGCTTGTTGAGTATATTAAATGTTAGCTTAATGCCTCTGGAAGCAAATTAGGTGTGAAATACCTTCAATTTGAACTGAGAGAATTCCCAGGTCACGAAGCTGTTGGTTATTATTCTGAGCCAGGATTCGCAGCCGCTCAGCAGCTTCACGGGGTATATTGAAGGTAACGCGGACACTGTTCCAAGGCTCTATCTTCTGCAGTTTTAACTTGTTGGATTCTTAAAAGAAAAATGGTCAGAGTCAGTGCAAAGGCAGTTTTAAAACACGTATGATGAAATAACTTGGTAAAAAAGCACAGCTGAAAAAACTGAAACAATTATTTGGCTTGGAAAATTATCAGCGGTTAGTCTCAGGTACAGATTTCTCCAGCACAGGCGTACAGTGACCGATACTGCCAAACCACTTCAGGTATTTTCCAAAAATGAGCAATACAAAAACTACCCAAGTGATAACCGATGCAATAGCCAACACAACTACTTGATAATATTACTCAAAAATTTAAATATTCTGTGGATAAACTACTTTGGAAAGATATGAAAATATCTAATAAACCAGATTTAATAAATCTGTTAGTGAACCAGATGGATGTATGAAAAAAATGACTGCAAGAATGAAACCCTCGTTCTTGAAATATTTGCTCTACAAATGCTTGTGAAACCATTTTTTTTTCTTAAAAGGCCAGTGCCAACAGAGTCCTAGCAGTATTTCATTAATTCCTACCATGTTATACAGTTTTTCTGAATAGGTATGTTCAATCCACTGCAAAAAAACATGTTAAAGTCATGCAAAATATTTAGTCGCAGGTTTTCTGAAAACCTGTTCTACATATGAGTGTTTCTACGTAGATCAGTTGTTTTAGAAGTAACGGGTGGGAATTAGTAAAAAGGTAGGGCAGTCACGTTGGATATATTTATCTGAAGTGGTACCTAACTAAATTATTGCTACAAAATGCATTTAAGGATAATTAAAAATATATTCCTAATACAGGTTTATAAGCGTCCAGTTTCTAGCTTTCTGAAAAGGAAGTCCCTTTGAAAACAGTAAACATTGGCCCAAATTTTAATCAGCCAGTTCTTCCACTGTAACACCAGATTTACTAAAAGTTTGCCAACTTCTTGATTCTGAAGAACATGTCATTTAAGAACGCCAATAACTCATTCCTATTGAGGAATCTCTTGTCCTTAACTAATTCACCAAGTCCCTTCTGCTGCTACAGTAATGGTATTATTAAATTCATCCTCTTTCTACCTATAAACATGTTTTTGGCTGGAAACATGACAGGAGTAGTTTTAAATCCTCCTTTTGTAGAAGTTTGAACAGTCAAGTATTTACTGTTATTAATGTTCCAATATTTTACATATAAAATTTGCATTATCAGTTTCAGTATTTCTAAATATTAGTACCCGAATTTCTCGTTTTGCAAACATCGCATCTGCTAAGTCTAAACCAATGTTATTTACTAACTCAACATCCTGAATATCCTATTTTGCTCTGAATCAGTTTAAATAACTTGTCACATGGATAATTTCCAAATTAATTTGAAATTGATTTTAAAAATTTGCTTTCTGCTTTCTCAGCTGAGGTCTGAATCATGTTTATTAATCCTGTCATTAATAGTTATAACAAACCCAGCATGCAGATGCCTCCATATAACAAAGGCATGTATATAACAACAGCTACAGATCGAATTTGTTTCCATTCAAAAACTACGCAACTCATTTATGGTATTAACACGTATCTTTTCACACCAGTAACTATCTGTTAGTTTTATGTCCATTTCCAACTGTTTACAAGATACAGCTCAAAACAGTGGTATTTCTTCATAGTATTTTTGTCTTATCACAGCTTTTTTATCTCCCTGAGAGAGAACAGCAAGGACCCCAACAACTGATGCCAGACCCAACTGACTACAACTGGACAAAATGGAAAGAAAAGAACGAAGTGACAAAGAAATTCAGTTTGGTTATTCAGAAGTCATAGGTTATTTTTCTGAAAAGGTATTTTACATTATTGAAAAAACAAGCAATGCAGTGAACATTTTAAAACCTAATCTAAAAAATTAGGTTTAATATTAGTCTTTGTGTTTAAACACAAAGACTGCCTGCCTAAAGAAGAAAGGTGGATTCCTCATTGTACGGTGTGATTTCAAAAGACCATGCAAGAGAAGAGCAGCATGCTGGGATGGCGACCTATAGTTACCAGGAAAAGCTTGGTTCACAAACAGCAGAGAGAGGGAGAGAGAGAGTGTGTCTGGGCAATTACGTGGCTTTTAGGCTGTAGTTATATGACATCATGCCAAGTCAGATCAGCGCTGCTGTGGTTCCCGTCTCCAAGGCTCTTCTGGTTATGTGTTCCTGCCACCACCCGCCTGGCTTTATCTGTTTCTATAGCAAACTATACTGATGGCAAGAAATTAAGCTGTTAACCTGACCGTTCAAGTAATACCAGATGAGGGGCATTGCTGGGGAAACTGGCGGTGGGGAGGGAGCACATCATTGATCCAAGCACACTGACCCAAACCATCACAACGCTGCTCCCTTACCAAGGGAGGGCTGTAGATTAAGAAAGATCTTACTTGTACAAGCAAGACTACATAACTGAGCAGCTATAAGTAATCATCATAAGAACCTTTGCAAAGATGCTCAGACAGTGGACAGATGTCTTTTTCCAGATCTAGACGTGCTGGTAAAAGACGTTATTGTCCCCAAAGCCTGCTATCACTCACTAGCTACACAGCTGTCCCCAGACCTCGGTGGGCACACAGGGATATGTGAGAGCACTCCACGTCCCTCATCAGGAAAAAAAAAAAAAAAATCATGTAGTGTAGGTCAATGTAGCAGCAAAGGGGCAGTAACGTCTTGAACTGACACAGTTACTTGAGAATGAACCTATTCTCAGATGAACTGCGGTTGTTTAAATTAGATGGTTTTGGTAGCAAAAAACATCTCCTGTGTGGACAAGCCTGGTTTCACTTTCATTTAACACAGCAATGTGTAATGGAGGGAAATGAAAGAGAAAAAAAACAAGTATAACATGGGAACAGAATAGGAATAAATGAACTCACTCATGAAATCAGTTTTGAACAATAAAACAACTGCAGAAACTTGTACTCTGTGTCTCTGAGAAGAACAGCTGCCAAATTCACTAAGAATAACCCCAACAAATCTTATTACAAACTAAGTAACTTGAAAACAATATAATCTATTTCTTTGTACAAGCACCCTGACTACATAAATAAATACTTTAAGGACAGCTGAAAAATGACAAGAAGGTACATTACCCATGTGTAAAAGGCCAGGCACATTCTCCAATATGATATCTAGTTTCTGCTCAAAGTCTCTGTCATCTATATTTCCTTTAAAAGCTACAAAGATGGTGGAATCCTCAGGAGCAGCCTCCTGTTTCAGTTCATCTTCCTCCAGTCCTGAATCAAAATCCACCTCTAAGTCTTCCATAGCTGAGGAGTACAAGGAGGCATATGTATCTTTTAAGTCAGGTAGATCATCCAAAACCATTGTTTCCAACAATGGGAGCCTGTCAGACGTTAAGAGGATGCTTGGAAGGGAAAAAAAAGTTACAGTAAGTGTAATAGTAAGTGAGTAAAGACATTAACAACTGCTTTCAATGGCACATAAGATCATTGACAGAAAAACCTACCGGGTGACCCAATGCTAGGGTCTGTGAGGCAAACTGTGTGACTTTGAAAACGGTGGCCATTGCAGTATCCAAGCTGTTCGTCCACTAGAACAAACAGAAGTGGTTTTCTGACAGAATCCTGCTGCACGTGACTTGAAAAGTATTCCAGTTCACCTAAACAATAGTCAGGTAGAAAGGAAGGCAGAGGGGGGTGGGGAAAAAAAAAAATCAATTACATTCAACTCCATATCGTACAGAGGACAAGCAAGCACCCAGTACCAATTCTGCAGTGCCTGACTGCCGGGAAGTTATACGACTCACAGCAATACTTTAATTATAGAAAGATAGAAAAAACCCACCAAATTTAGCTTTAGGGACTGCAGATGCAATAGGCACTTCTTTGTCCAGCAAAGCAGTAGGAAAGCCACAGCATTTTTTTACCATGAGAAATTTAGGATTTGACAAATATTTTACTCACATTCAGGGAAATCTCAGGCATACTATGCCTTCTTTCCAAAAGTTTGTAAAGATTTAGGTGTCTTCAGCTGCTTATGTACATTACAACCTGAAATTTGCACCCCCTGTGCTAGCCCACAACTCCCCCCGTGCCCCTATTGAGCTTGGGTAAGAATGAACTCAGTAAATCAAGTCACACACCTGATGTTTTTTACTTTATAAAATGTCTAGACTTCGCAATAAATTTTACTTGACATTATGATAGTAATCTAAGCTGTTATGTGTACAGAAGTACAACCTATGACAAAAGTTATCCCTACATCTGCGGTGAACGATACCAATGTTTAATTAAGACACACATTTTTCCACTCCAACACAAGCCGTTATGAGGGCTACGGCACTAACTCCTCCAGGCGAGACCTCTATTCTCACACTCCACGCTTTGCAAGTATTGCTAAAAGATTAAAACCATCTACACCAACAGCCAAAGCTGATGTCAAAACCAAAAAAGGGACCTGTTCCTGACCACCGCTGTCAAAAACAAATCAATTCAACAGCCAGGACTGTCAAGACCTCATAACTCCAAAGCTGTCGGTATTCAGCACAACCCACCCAAAACGTTTAGTTCGGGACGACATACCCTTGAATAGGATACAGATTGGGTTTTTGGCAGAGGTTCAAGTTCCCAACACAAATTAAAACCACAACTCTGACATTAAAGGTGAGCTGCAGATACTGGCCAGAAAACAGCCTTTTTTAATAAAAAAATATAACTATGTTAGACAAGCTTAGATTCAGCCCTACGTTGTTTGCACACTCGCATAATGCTGCTGAAGGGACAATATTACAAATGAAAAAACAAGGACTCGGAAGTCACAAAATACCCTGCTTTTGGTCAGGTCTCTGCGCACACACTTACTGTGATTTCACAAAATACGGGTTTTTTTTCCTCCCTTGCAACCCTGGACTACACTAGGCAGGCTAAATGGCATTAATGAATAATCACCTATTTTGCATATAGTTACTGTCTTCATACTGCAGCACCAGGCCTTCATTCTCAAACACGACTCAAATCTCAGATTAAAAACAAAGCTAATTTTGTCTCACAAGCTCTTCTGCAGTCCTGCAACAGAAACTAAGTAAAAATATTTCACAGTCACTGAGCTATTTCCATAGTGCTTTCATAAGTTACTTATTATTACCATGGAAATTTTAGAGATGGGAATAGAGACAAAAATTTAAAAAACTCATTACCAGGTAAACACGGAGACAATTAAATCTTCTTTTTTCCCCCAGACTCCTTGCTGCTCAGTTCTGTATCTGAATTACAGGTCTGAGTGTTTGGCACCTCCATTAAGTTAAACTACTCAGTTTCATGTCAGGTGCCCAGAAAATCAGAATGACAATTAATAACCATCTGTGAAAAGCTGTTTTAATTGATTTTCACACATAATTTCTTGGACAGGGATCTTCCTTACTAGAGCTGGCTTTACACCAAAACCAGGAGAGAATTCCTTCTCCTCCTGCATTCCTACATCATTCATTACACATACACTGACTTCACGGAGAAAGGAGCTGGGAGTCCTACGCAAATAATCTTTTTAATCACGAAGCACAGTCGTTCTGTGCACTGAATGAGGCAAGCGTCCTGTGAAATATAAGCACTATATTTTGAAGAAAATTACACAGAAAATTATTTATCTGAAAATCTTGCGTAAGTTTTTCAGGGAGAGAAATCTCAGCTCAATATACAGGCTCTTAGGTGTTGAAAAAGCGCAATTACTTGGAGGGGGTGGGCTGTTCCATCTGCAGCAAGAAATGTGAATACTTCTGACAATCCCTGACACCAAAGAAATAAAAATTTCTCTATAACAACATAAACATTTCAAATTCTTTTTTGAATGGAAGTGTCTGAAGCATCTGTCTTCTCTGTGAAAGACCAGAAGACTCCCAGACTGCTTCAGCCGTGGTTTTAAAGACTTCATGAAAATGCTGCAGCTTAGACCAGGTTCCACCAACCTCGCCTCAACGTGCCAAAATCTGACAGGATTTGTTGAAATTATGGCCCTTCATGAACACTATTAAAATATAGTTTGTTAAATCCCGAAGGACCACAGGCCTTGTTTCATTTGACTCAAAAAATTATAAGACTGCAAGGAAAGCTTGAGTTAGGAAAAAAAAAAACCCACAAGATTGAGCTTTAAATTTTACTTTCTGGATAAGAATATGTAGCTACAGCTCCCTTCTCTATTTTTTTCCACATTACGCTCCTCAAGGATCTCTGCTACATCCATTTTCCCTCTCAAACACATGCAGTTTAGTCCGTTCCTATAATCAGGTATAATTTATCTCAAGTATGACAGGAGGAAGTAATGATTTGCAAAATCTTCCTCTTCAGGCAGAGCACAGCACGCCGTCCATCTCAAACCAAATGAATCCCAGCTGCATCCCTCGTCCTAACAAATTCTGTAATCTCCTGGTTATAGGGTTGACTTCCATAAATCACAAGCCAGCACATGACCATAATTAGCGTGTACCTTCGCTCAACACTCTTCCACAACACTTCCACATAAACACAAAAAGCCTTTAGCATAAGCACACACAGGTAAAACTCTGGTCATCCAACAATTCCTGTAAACAAGATGAACTCCCAGCGGGCCATAGAGTACCTCTGATGACTAAGAACCATACCTGAATTGATCTGCATAACCACAGCACATTTCATGAACTTGAGCATTCATACTCACATGGCAGCACAAAAAGGTCTCTGAATATCATCCTCCGTTCAAAGAACACACACGGCCTCCTTCCTGCCCCTGCACACTGTTGGCTTAGAGTTTCCAATTTAATATTTCCCATTACACAATTGTTTCTGGAAACTCAGCGCAAGGCCAGCGCTACCACATGGCAACCATCTACCCATGAACCCGGCCCGGGACAGGCTACAGCAGCATAAAAAGTGTTATGCCTGTTTATTATAAAGTTGGTCTTATTCAGTATAGTCTAATTATTAAAAATATGTTACCAAAGTTAAGGGAAGAGATAAATAGCCAGATAACAGACTAATAACCAAAATGCACCTGCAGTACCGTATCGGGGTAGGGGGTGGCAGGGGACAGCCCATGAAGACCAGAGTGTCCAAACTGAAGGATACAGGGCACACCCTGGGCTGCTGGAGGCTGGAGCTCCCGGGTACACTTAGCATACGGATAAAACAATTGACTGACTAAAATGTGGAAGACGGAGACTCTCCAGAGGAAGAATTCATGTAGAATAAGGGATGCCACAGTCTAGATTTGGGCTGAGGGACAGCTGGGTCCCACCGCACACCACGGGAAACCCAGGAGGCAGTTTGTCATGCCATGTGTTGTCCCCTACCAACAGCCCTGACAGTAAAAGGGAGCCTGCACGACAAACCCAGCGCCATGTGTCTGGACAATACTTAGAAAATCCCGTGCAGTCCCTGGGAGAGATGGGATTAGGGCAAAATCTGAAACAGCCAGTTGTCACTAACTGGGGAGCAGCTGAACACCAGAAAGCCAGCAGGCTCTGGAGTGCCAGCACCGCCAGATGGAAGTGCTGGTCTCTGGGCTTAAAAAAAAACAAAGGAAGGAAAACAAACCCTGGTATCTTGGTATCCTCACCCCAAGATCCGCTCAACTGATCCAAACTTAAGGTTATGTCAATGTTTCTTAAACAGAACTTGAAACCTCGTGTTGCTTTCTTCTAACCATTGCACTACGCAAAGCGAGTAAACCGAAACAAGGCTTTGCCTAATAACTTGTCCGAGGTTTTCTGCCACACAGTCTATTGATTTACAAGCTGTTTATACATTTCAGGCAACTCAGAATAAACACTTTCACAACTGATGTCACACCAGAACACGCACCCTCTCAAAACAAATATGCAGGGAGCCCAATTAAATAAAAATTACTAAAATCCTGGTCTACACCTGAAAAAGTACTCTTCCAAATTACACAAAACATTGGAAAGGGTGAGAGCAGAAGGAAGGATTGACTGATGTCCTTCACTAGCAATGGCAGAAGTCAGCACTGACCATTATTTAAAGCTGCAACAGGGAAGAGGAAGAAAAATCAGTCCAGAAATGAGACTACAATCAAGTCCCTTGGGGAATCCAGAACTGAGAGCGAGGAGAAAGAGTCCTTGATAGCAGTAACAACATAGTTTCCCAAGGATACAGAATCCTCCTTGCTTCTGCCTCCATTGAAAAATGGTTTTCAGGCAACTTAACAGGAGGAAAAAAAAAAGGAAATCAGAAAAAAAGCATGTCTTAAATAATACAGTTGAAAGTTTTCGTTTCCTTTGTTTTAGGTGCCAGTGAGAAAATACGCATTTATTTTTTCAGGATGGGGACGGAAGAGGTTCAGCATTGCCAGAATACTGTTGAGAAGATGGCTTTCTTTTAATACGTAACATATACACACATGCACCCACACAGGCATACTTTTAAAGTGTACTACCTATAAAACCCAGAAACACTCTGATCATAACACTGTTTTTATTGCAAATTTGTTAACAGTGTATTATCCTCCTACAACTGTTTCAACCATTTTGTTGCCTAGCATAGTGATCTTGGAGCTTGTTAAAACTGACCAATGAAAAAACCTATATACACACAACACATTCTATGATACAAAGATTAAAATGACATAATTGTTTTTGGCAAAAATACACAAAAAAGACTTTCAAACAGATTCTATACAAGTGCCATATTGTTACACAAGGAGATTAAACAAGGCTAAGAATCACTGTTATAATACGAAAGAATACCTAGAAATAAACTTAAATGTGCAGTAAAATTTCCTCTGAAAGAATTTAGATAGGGGCAGTTCCAGTAATTTGGAACTTCAAACTCTGGCATTAGAGGGATAACACCACAAAAGCGTCTCAACTGTCCTCTTGAGTAGGAAGGTCGGAGAACAGCTACAAACCTGATGGCAAACGCCCATAACCCTCTATGGCAGACTGAAAAGTCAGCTCTGGAGACAGCCCAGCCCTTCGAACACATACAAACATCAGAGGCAAGAACCTATTAGACAGTTAGGAAGAGAATATATAAGAACAAGAGATATTCAAATGCATCATATGCTTATTTTACCTACCAAAACACATTCCACAACTTCAGTATTTTGTGGCATGCAACAGGTCTTCAGGTAATTCCAGGCTGGCAAACATGGTTAAACAACTCCTCCCAGAAATGTAATCCTGAAAGAAAACCATCACATTCCATCAGACAACGATGCAAAATAACAAAAATACTAAATGTAACAGTGAATACGTTGATTTTTAATACGCAGTTTTGCACCAAATCCAACTCTCTCCTTAGTAATGTAAAAAGCACGTGTTACTATACTCAAATATAGTTACTACACTCAAATACACTCAGCAAAAACTGAGGATCTGGAAAAATCAACCTTTCATTATAGGCAAAAAGCTGAATACTTCCTTTGGCTGGAAATAACATTTTATTCTTCTAAACGGGGCAAGTTTTATCTAGAATAATGTATTTAAGTCTTAAGATAAAACTCTTCAAAATTAAATTAATCTTCAGAAAAGAGAAACTGGCAAAACTAGGATGCACTTCAGCTCATCCTAAGCAGGCGCCTAAACCAGCTGAGGTTAAGCTTGTTCCAGAAACACGTTACGAGCCCACACAACCACCTCAGATGCACATTTTTATTGCAGGCGGCCAACAAAGCGAGGTGAATCCATCCCCAGAACCTGCTCCTGTTCATGGTCTCATCAAGTTGCACTCAAACCTCTCAGGGTAATGAAAACGCAGCAGTAAAGCTAATGGCTTCAGTGAAAACAAAACACCGCCCCTCAAATCAAGATGATTTATATTAACATCCCAGTGCTGTTTTTCAAGCAAATTTTCTGCTTACATGCCAGCCTGCTCATCAGTGGGGAAGGGGCCTGCCCAGAAACAAACCAGGGAAGCAGAAGAGGGAAGAAGACTCTGAAAGACAAAGCAGAAGTTTGCTATCTTCTATCTAGACAACAAAGTAAAATCGCTTTAAAAGCCTTAGATTGTGCCACAGCCTTTGCACTTCTGTCGGCCTAGCAACTCAAAGGGAAGGAAAGAGTATTCACATTAAATCAGATCATATATGCTTTGTAGCACTTTTAACAGTCATCTAACACTTTTCAGCCTCTGGTATCTTCTTGTATTTCTAAATAAGCATTGTAATTCAAGAAGCAGTATAGTACCAAGTAGAAGACCTGAGTGGCTAAATCGTAAGCAGTAACTTTGCCGTTTCCAGCTATAGGCAAACCTGCCTAAATACCATGACCAGACACCAAGCTGACAAGCAAAACCAAAATCTGAAATATGGAATTTTAATATCGTTTAGTAAGTGTAAGCCAAAACTAAAAAAGCTTTCCATGTTCTACAGCAAATACTGCATTATTTCTATTTTTTCACCCTTTTTATAAAAGGATGTTCCATGGACTATTTTAGACGGCCTAAAATTGAGTCATGTAACAAACTGGCTGGTTATCTCCAAAGCCGTGCTAAGAGTTCACATGAAAGGACAGCCCTTACTTGCCCAGTACAAGCTGTTTTTAAGAAGGCCTCAGACAGAAGTCAGCCCCCATTCAAACTGTCCGTGCCTTAGCAAGGCAGGAGTAAGAGTCAACGTTTGGCTGAAGGGTGGTAAACTGGAGGGAAAATCATCTGAATTCCTTGGTGCAGGGAACCGAGGGGCTTTTTGTTCCTCCAATTCTCCCTTCCAAGGGGAAGGATGACCCTCCCTCACCATGGGTGGAGGGTATGAGATGGTCTGTGGACACCCAACTGCTCCAGAGAAGAGAGGACTGGGAAAGATGGGCTGCCCTAGCAAGCTCCAGTAAGAAACTGAGGATGATCAGCCTAGGCTATGGGAAGAAGAACAATTAACTGCTGCCGTCTCCGTTCCTGTTGTACATATGAGACGATACCAAATTTGGTTAAGGAAAACAACTAATCAACATTGGTTCATTAACTCCAACTTTCATTACAATAAGTTATCTGATAGAGACCTTGGAAATGCCTAGAGACTGAACGCATACCTTAGCAGACACCAAGGAATCCATAAAACCAGCCCTGTGAAGCGTTCCATCTACAGAAAGAGTTTAGTTTAGAGCTTATGCTTTCCCAAAAGTCAAGAAAACAAAACAAGTAAGTCTACAGGAGGGCAGGCTTCATTCACTCATTCTCTGATACAAAACTACTCACCGTTCTTCATACTGTTCTGCTGCACTCCCATAGCCCTCAAGCATAAAACACCTAAAACCATGTGTTTCTGACAAGGAGAAAACTACAGCTTGTTATAACATATATGACCTTTGCAGTGATATCTTGATGTATTTTTGACAGCAGGTTTAGCAGAACATTGGTTTGTTAAAGTTTCATAAAGTTTGTTGAAACCCCACAACACTTGCCAGGCTGCAATGGACACGACTCAACCGAGCCATTAATTTTTATTTCAACAGAATTTGACTGACAAGATCATCAGGGTTGCTTTAAAAAGCAAGATGATAACTCCAGAACGAGTTTCAACTGCAGCTAAGTTAGCCACGTAGAAATTCCCACTTTCGGCAGCTTAGATACCAACACAAGAAGGCTGCCAGTCTTCTTCCTAAGTCAGAAGTTAACTTGGAATCAGCAATTTTCTTGGAAGCTGTAGTCTACACAGTGTAGTATTTGATCAATCAATTCCCATTAGCTGAATTATTCATTTCACGTCAAGAATATTTCCATTTTGAAGAAATACACCATAGCTTGTAACAGATGAATACTATAACAGAGCTTTGCAGTATGTAAGTCTTCACAAAGATCCATCAATGCGATCGGCAAACAAGTAAAATGAGATGCTATTTAAAATCAGATGCATCTTGACAAGAAACCGTATTTTATCTTGACTTCCAAAGGCTATGCGAAAACACCTTTTCAAGCAGCTATCTATTAATTGCTTGTGTTGCGACAAGCTTTTTATTTGAAGTTGAATTTAAATTAAACCTGAATTTTACCAAACCCTTCTGGGCTGACGTGCCCCACAGGTACTCCTTTATCACCAAATTCTCACTGAGCTTCATAAACGTCGATATAACCAGTCCAGGTATTCTTGTGATTACCAGTCCCAAACTAAGGTTTGATTGAAAACTGCACCTCTTGTAAGAAGGAAGAATACCGCAATAAACATGTAATAGAAGTCTAGGAAATCTCACTAGTTTTTAAAATGCTGAGATATTATAAAGTATGAAGAAAAGGTGTAAGCTAAAACAAACAGCTTAAAAGTAATCCTTTGATATGAGGCACTCAATAATAAGGAGACTGTTTTCCCTGACCAAAAAAAAAAATAGTCTTTGTGTAACAGAAGCAGGTATAGCTTTTGTTAAAATCAAGATTGTTCTGAGAGTTTCCTGATTGTACAAACACTTGCAGCTGATTTTGTGCTGCTCTGGGCTTTTGGAAGAATCAAATTTCAAAAGTGTTATTTATTGCCACTACTGCTATTAAGAACCATATAATCACCGGTCAACTTTGCACCTTCTGGTAAAACTAGGATGCCACAGAACTAGACAGCAATGCATTCTTGCAGGGACAGGAAGAACACTCCAAAAAACCCTTAGAAGGAACACTTTCCCATGCTGCAACCAAAAGATGAGGCACTATTTCTTGCCCAGTATTATTCTTACCTGAGCCTCACTAAAAAAAAAAAAAATTGGTAATGTTTTTGCCTTGGGAGGTTCAGCTTCTACAGCCATAGTCCCAAGACTGCAACTGCTAACTCCTCGACTTCTCTGGGAAAGAGAGAATTGCCAATACAAGCCTCGCATCTCATCTCTCACGTACTCTCCACTCACTGCCGGGAAAAACTATGTTATTACAGACGCCAAAACTTCCAATTTATCAGGAAGCAAGGCAGAAATAACTCCTCACGTTTTCCTTGTATCATCCAGCAAGGAGGGAGACCTGTGAGAGTGTGCCTGCACACGTGCGTGCAGACACAGAGGCTTACAACTAATTCAGTCTCTGTAAGTACTACCCAGAAACCATGACGAGAAACGCAATCTCATACCAGCTGCGCAGCCTTGGTAGGTCATTTGATTTTTAAAAGAATAAAAATTATAGAATTAAAATGATATGCATAGGACTTGGAGAATTTAATAGCATGCATCTTTTGGTAGGGGTAACGAGATCATTCCCTTTCAGGCATCAAACCTAATGCTCAGGCTCCCACATACGCAACGCAGTGTGAGCAACTTCCTGTCCCAGGTTATCGGCCTACATGAGGACAAATGAGTTTAGACAAGGCATCATTCATCTCCTGTACTTTTCAATTTTCACACAAATCTGATCCAAAGCCCTGTGTAGGGCCGCGCTTCAAGATTACTCATTCAAGCCGGAGAAGCAGGCAACTGTCCCTCTCAGTTCCAAAAAGATGATGGCTCTCACGAGCTGTGGAGTCCCCTGCGCGCTGCCCTCCTTCACCCCAGCTCCCAAACCAGCTGCACTGTGACACGCACTGGTCGCCTTTCTTTTTTCCCCAAATACATAAAGGAGGGTTATTTACTGTGACACAACCTCAAGGCCGCAATATATATATGACAGAATTCTCTTCTTTCTATTTTTCATTACAACAGCAGCAATTTTTGATGTGCCATTCAGAATGCAGGCGGGACGCTGTTAATAGCGTCAACTAATGACAGAGGACACACTGGACAGAAAATGACCCCCAATGCCCAATGGACTGAGAAAAATCCCACACTCCCGGACCTCTGGAAAACTTCCACTACTATCCTTCTGTGTAATCCAAAGCTTAGATGAACTTTCAACTCCAGCAGCATCACTGAAAAGGCTTTTTTCCTTCCTTCTAATTAGCCAGGACACTAGGCAATCCGAGTTTCATACACCATCTTGAGCCAAACCTTCAGCTATCAACGTGTACGAACCAAGGAACATGCTGACTACATGGCTGAAACGCCCAGTTATCTGCAACGGGTA
>NW_008825251.1:870393-872642 GCF_000699105.1 Pygoscelis adeliae
AGGGGAAAGCAGAGCTCCTAACAGCGTCAAGACAAAACACAAAATATCCGTGGCTTCAGCAAAGCAAGTGTTGAGTTGGTCATCTGGCTAACAGATGGGAAGTATCTCACCTGGGGTTTGACGATGCATCTTCCCTGCCTCAGGTCTGTGTCATCTAGGATTATCTCCCCTTCCACTTCTGCCCCTTAACTTTTCCCAACCCTACGCGTTCTCTCCCATTACTTCTGCTCCAGCGCAGCGTTAAGGAACGAGTTTATGCTCAAACACAGTTTTTGCAATACACAGGGTTAAGTCTTGCTGTTCAATGGTCTACACGCCAACAGGCATCCTGCTCACTCGTGTTCTCTCTACGCCACAGCATTTGTATTTCTCAATAGACGCCACATGATTTTGAAACAGACACCACCATCACGCCTTCTGCCCTTCAGAGGTACACTAGTGACCTATAAAATTTCACTACTCCCAATGCAATCAAGCTGTTAAGCCACATTAACTCTTCAATATCTTCAGTAGCAAACCCTTTGCCATTGCAAATCTATTACATTTAGTATGCCCGCGTAACTCACTTGTAACTCCAGCTTCCATCCAAAAGCAATCAATATGGTATCAGACAATAAAAACATACTGTAAATCTGTTGAACGGTTTAGTTATCAGTTTGAAATATTTAACATCTACTACAAAGGCGTGCGATCTTTGACAGTATCATACTTAAACAGGACAAAGAGTGGCATTACCATTGTTGAGCAGAATTTACCTCTACACCCCCATATTTTCAAGTATTTAAGCCACTAAAAGATGAAAACACTAGCACTTAGTTTGCAGATGCACAGGGAGGGCTGCATTTCTCAGGTTCCCCCACACACAGTTGTTTTTTATTTTAAGGAAGCACCTATTTTTTTACTAGAATAGTGTAAAATTACTGCATCGGTTGGAAGCCTGTTGTAAACAACCCCTCCCCTCCAAGTCCGACAGAAGAACAGGCTTTCCGGAGAGAATGGCTGGAGAGCGCTGCTGGGAGTTTTTCCAGCCAAAATCTGAAGCCTAACGGAATACCCTTCTGTAGCTTTAAAATGTTAAGAAATGTCATTTCTCAATAGAAGATCAGGTCTGTGTGCAGCCTCCCCCATTTTGATTTTATCTTTTCTCACAGGAGAGTCAGGATACAGCATTACTACGAAAAATTTCCTGGTAAAGTCGGGTTTCAAAGGAAGCCACAGGGCTCAGTGAATATTCGAGGAGTGCATGAATTCCCAGCAAACACCTTGACGTCTTGCTGTAGGTAGCGCGTTTAGTCCAGAGGCTCGTAGACCTGGCCATTTTGGATACGTGCCTTGAGACCTTTGTTTCTCTCTCCACAAGATGCACAGAAAAGCTGGGAACGCTTGCCATAACTGGAAAAGAGCTGCTAAATCCAGAAGTAGTGGTTATTACACTTGGCGGCCTTTTTTGAAAATGCCAAACTTGTTCTCCGTGGTTGTCTTCTCGTATGGGAAATACTGAAAGATGCTTTAGCTAAAGAACCAGCCAGAAAGACTACGATGCACAACAATTATAAATACCAACAAGAGGCTCTGTCTTTCCTCTAACAAAATTCAAATGAGAAAGGCTTGACCACAGTTTTCAGTTCGGTGAATGAGCACAAATGTGCGTGCCTGGACGGTGAGGGGTTACGAAGAGACAAAGCTCAGAGCCGTAGGATTTGCAGCCAGCTTTCAGAACCGTGCCGAGGCAAGCGACAGAAAAGCGCTCTACTTCCCATTCCCCAAAGAAGTCTGAAGGAATCGGAACCCTGAGTTTTCTGAGACGTTCTAAAAGTAGGTGAAATTTAGAGAAACGCAGAAATCAAACCGAGGGAGTAAGTTAAGAAGCCCTTCTCCGACTATTTCAAAGAGTTACCGAGCAATTCAAACAAAAGCCTGGGTTCAAAGAAACGTCAATGCATCCTCGCTGACATCTTACAAAGACGTCAACGCCCGCATGAGGTCAGGGCTGAGAAACTAAAATCAGAAACAACGTCCTCAGTGGAAAAGGAGCTCCCGCGGCTGACAGTGCCCTGACCGCTTCCCACCTCTAGGTCAGAAACGCTCCCCCCCCCCCGGGAAATAAAAACGCTGCCCTCGGCACAGCGCTGCAGAGCCCAGCGACCACCTCCCGGCCTGGGGCCGCCACCGAGGGCTGATTTCAGGCTTTAGCAGGTTGCGGCGAACGGCCGAGATTCGAGCGTCGGGAGAAACGGGGCCGGTTCAAC
>NW_008825251.1:874377-899855 GCF_000699105.1 Pygoscelis adeliae
GGGGCTGCCAGGGCAGGTCCTCCCGCCTGAGGAGAGGGCCTGGGCATCGCCCCCGGGCGGGCGCCGGCCGTGGGGTTGGCGTCAAGTATTTCCTGGATGAAGTTTAAGAAAAAATAGTAATTAAGGCCTTTATAGGCAATTACTAGGAACCACGGTTTTTAATTCAGAGGAGCTTTTCATCTGAAGGTTTCGGACTTGATAAATGTCGGTGAATCGTTCGTTCTTCAGTTTTGTTTTACCACTGGGGAGATGGGAAAGAAGCCAGAGAGTGACCCGATACGGGTTCAGCGAAGGCCGCGATAATGAATTTTAATTAGAAGTCTGTTTATCCGGTTAACGAACAGGCCCGCGGTCCCCGGTGGGCAATGCTCACCCCCCAAAGAGACACCTCAGCACACGGGGGGGCTTTGCAGCAGAGACGATCCCCACGGAGCAGCTCGCAGGACACAGCCCCCCGGTGTCCTCCACAGCCCTACAAACCTGAGAAATGATAAGTTAATATAAAGAGATGGTGGCACTGCAGAAATGTCTGGTTTTCTTCCTGCCAGTCGTGGCTTTAAGCAGAAAGCTATTACCTGCTGGCAGTAAAGAAAAGAAACACGTGGCAATTACTGTTTCAGGCTAGTAAAATAATCGAAGGACCTTTGTGGGAAAAATAAAGACTTTGGTCCTGCAAAAGTACGTATGATTAACGTTAGTAACTGGAGCAGGTCCCGCTGGCTTCAGGAGGGGTGGTGCAGGCCCGTGCGGCTGCACAGCTGGAGCCAGCCCTCGCAGACCCCCCGACACTGGCTGTACGCAGATTACTGCAGGATAAATTACATGAAAAGGGGAAAAAGTTTTTTTATTTTGCAAAACCTTTTAAATACAACAATCGCACAGCTCATTTGTCACTATAGCTCACAACACGGAAAAAAATCTTTTTTTAAATTGACATATAAATGCATTCCATAAAAAAACCCAAAACAAAATAATGAACATCATGATTAGTATATGACTTATCTTAATAATTAAATATTGTTGGCGTGTGGAAAGCTGCAAGCAGATTGCTTGTTTCCTTCACAGTCGCAGCTCTAAAGCTCCCTGCCGGCAGACAAGCATTGAGTAATTCTTTACTAAAGGACTGTTCTGTTCATGCCTTTTTCCATTTACGTCTTCCCCAGTTTCTGGGATAGGGACCCCACCTCCAGCACCTCCCCGGTGGGCGACGGGCAAGTGAAAAGCCCTTCCGCAAGCCCCGGGAGACCCTCAGAGGTGTCGGAAGAGGAAACGGGGCGTCAGCCGCAGGGGTGGTAACGAGGATCATTCATTACACCTGATTGTCTGTCAGGGAGGTTCTGCCTGCGTTAGCGTGGACGATTCCCGTGCTTTGCCTTACTCTGCTCCTGTCTTTTGAGAGAGGCTGGAAATGCAAGGAAGCTGAGAGAAGACTTCTTCAGTACCCGAGAATTACCTTTCTTCCGCACTTGCCTTCATGCGTTCCTCTGTTCCAGGAGCCACTTCTTAAGCCAGCTGCATTTAACATGTTCCTCCTCCGGCCTGATCTTCCCCAAAAGGCTCATGCATTTCCCGCTCTGGCACCGTTAGATCAGAGTGCCGCTTCCGAAAATCCCCGTGTTTCCCACTGATGCCGCTGTGCTTGTCTCGCAAGATTGTCCTTCAGGCTTTTTTGTTTGCTTGGTTTTGCATGTATATTATCGATGTTAATACCGGGCACATCTCGTATACCATAGCAAACAAGAACAAGTAGAACACTATTTTTCAAAACCCGAGTTTTCTGATGGCACAGTATTGAGGTATCTCACCGAGATCTGCTCGAGCCATCTAAGCGCTGTGACTTTCTGATCTGGGCTTGAGAGGGCCCACACGAATAACTTCCCTGTGCCTAATCACACATGGAGTTTGCAAACAAGCCCTTCCTTCGTTAGCAGCTTGGTGCCTCGTACATCCACTTAGCACTTTGTAGCCCACTGCTTCTGATGGCTTTTCCTTATCCTTCTGCTATTGGGAAAGACCAGAACTGTCACAAACTCCACACGATTAAAATTAATCCCCATTCTCTCAAAACAGCTTTGCCACAAGTGTAAGGAAGTAAAGGGAAGGTAGAGCTGAAGGGACACCAGGGTGGCAGGACACGACCAAGGACCCTTCTGAGGCATCTCTGCTTAAGACCGACAGCTGGAGGAACCCAAAGTGGGTTTGCTATACTGCATATTGCAGCTAGCCAAAGGCATGCAGCTCACTGGCTGCCGATGAGCAGGAGACCGACAGGCACCTGGCAGTGGTGAGAAGGGAATAATGTGATGCGGAGGACTGCGAGGGGAAGAAATACAGGACAGCTCAAGCACTACCACCCTGGCATGCTGCTGCCTGCATGCTCAGGCGCGTCTCTGCAGCACGGTGCAACTGCAGGCAGATCTCCAGAGCTGAGGATCCATGCTGTGTAGCTTAAACTTCTCTAGATCTTGCCTGGCCTCTGTACACCATAACCAAGACAGGAGATTTTTTAGGGGCTAGAGCTGTCCCGTCATTCCGTGTTTGTGGAGCCCCTCCATGAGCAGACCCTCATTTTGGTTTGGATTCTGAAGCTTTGCTGCAAAACAAATGACACACGCTAATACAACGTCACCTGCAGAGGAGGGCTACGTACAGCACACAGAGACAGCCGTTTGAGCTGCTTCATTGTCCACAAACAGAACAGAGAAATGCATTTGAGATCACAACAATCAAAACTGTGGTTATATTTACATGCATTTTCAGATGACAGTATTTTCAAGGTAAAGGTATTATACAGAAAAAGTAGGTAGACTTATGACCAGCTTTAGATTTTTCCAAACTTAAATATTATACAATGACTTGAACAAAATAATTTCTCCTCTAATACCGGTACGATGCTCACTTAGAGAGAAGGAAGGGAGACCTGTTGCATTGCAGTCACAACCACTTTTGATCTGGGATTTTGCTAAACTGTGTGTCGAGAAAGAGAGAGGTGGGCAATTGGCTACAGACGTGATGGATAGGGTGGGAGTACCACAGGAGTCATCCGCTCCTTGTCGGCTCCAAGGAGATGGAAGGGTGAGAGTCGCTGGGTGGGGAGCCCTGGCCGTGCTGGGGGCAGTCCTGGTGGATGAAGGGTCACGGCTGCCAGGCAGCTCTTGTCAAACGGGATATTGCCCCCAGGCAGCAGGGTCAGCTCTGCGAGGACAATCTGCATCTAAAAATGCCGTGGCCACTGGAGGGCCCTTCTTGGGCAGCGTGTTTCAGTGCTCGAGTGCTCCTACTCCATAGGCTCTTCTGCCCTCCGCACAATGTGTTTCATTTTTAGGTAGTGCTCTGCCTCTCAGAGCTCTTCTTTCCCTGGCTAGCGTGCAGATGTCCATCACTGAAGTATGGAAGATCTTTCCAAAACCGCTGTGATGAAAATACCTGGGTGCTACAGGGGCTCTTCCCGCTCCACCTGATTCTTTGCAAAACCTTACAAAATCTTCAGTGTTTTTGATGTGTTCATGAAAGAGATGCAGGTTTCATCTCATGGTGTTTACCGAGGCCCAGCCCCCCTTCCTCTCCAACAAGTCAGTGTCCGGGATCAGTCTGTGGAAGCCTGTCGAATTGTGCAGCGGGTGGAAGGAGGCTCTGAGATGGTCCAGAGGGACCCAGCAGCCACCTGGAGGGTCCATCTCCCCCCTGGCAGCCGTCCAACCGGCCGACACTGAACAAGCGCTTTTGGACTCGCCACCCCAGCTGAGGGACCCCTCAGACAGACACTGGCAGAGCGGCCGCAGAGCTGTAGGACACCAGTCGTCGTCCCCGGAGCCTGGGGACCTGAGCCTGCTGTCCCGGTTACGGTGGCACCAGCTGCTCTCTGCCCTCACCTGCCCCTGGCAGTCCCCGGTCCCCCGAGGCACGGAGGGAGGCACGCTGCCGGAGGTGCTTGCTGGAGTGCAGAAACACCCGGTGTGCCCAGGGCCACTCTTCGGCTGGTCTCATGCCCACGCCCAGGGGCAGCAGGGGATCCCCGGCCCTTCCTGCACCTGTGCCGGGCGCTGCACCAGGCCACACCGGCAGCGTGGCTCTAAACCACCCCGACAACCCCAGCAGCATCTGCCCCCATCCAGACCGGTGGGAGCAAGGCAGGCTCCAGCCCCTCTCAGCGTCTGGGCACGGGACAGGGATGGAACAAAATGGCACAGCCGAGGGGCTGGAGCATCCTCGTCCCCCCCGCTGCAGGATGGCGGCGCCGACTTCTGCCTCGTCGCCCCTTTAAGCTTCTATATGCAGCAATCAGTGCTCGATGCATACAGGTGAACAGCAGTATCTAAAGCTAGCTTAGCACTGCTTGTTATCTGTGCTCATGAATGTCACCGAGCCTTTGTGAGGAATACTGATAAATTGAGGTAACGCTTAGCGGCAGAGCTTGTCTCCAGCTTATCCCGATGTAAAAACCAGCATACGTTGATGGAGAGCAATGCAAATGTGGGCAGAGACAAGCTGATCACGTACCAGATCATAATAGTCATATTTGGCAAAGGCATCTTTTTTTTCTTTTCTTTATTTTGTTTGGGTTTATGTTGTTCCTTTAAAAAATTTCTTCATTGTTTTTCTCAGCCACTTTATATTTTGTATTTTGTGTTCTGAGCTCCTCACTGACACTTTCATGTAAAAGTTTCAGGACAAATTCTGCTTCAGAGCTGTTAGACGTCTGCAATAGCTGGGTTGAAATCAATGCAGTTACTCTGCACACACACATCTCCAGAATACGGCCCTTTATTTCACAACGTCTATCTCACCTGTACAGAAGGAAACATCGGGTATTTCTTGGTACGTCACATTAAATTCATCAGATCTCATCACAACAGATGGACTCAAAGTATCGGAGACACTGGGCCAATTAGCAGATTAAAGGTTTCCGTATCAAATACATCTGTGCTATACTGATGCCGTTTTTAAACAGAGAAAATGGGAAATAATTCGAAATATTTTTACTTCTCTTAGCCATGACCTAGGGGCCTAAGTCCCATCTTCCAATTATTTTAAATTTTCTCTTTTTTGCAACATAGGCCATGATCCAGCAGAGCATTTAGGAACATGCTTTATTTTAAGATTCTGAATAACTGCTGTGAAATTGTACCTTGGGGCGTGTAAGTACCCTTTTGAATCAAGACCAGAGTCTTTAACTCCCAAATGAATACACAGTTTCCAGCATCAGAAGTGAGTTGGTGAATTCAGTCAACAAGGAGGAATTTTATCTTTCAAAGTGTTTTGTGATATTCCATGCAAAGTACTGAAGCGACGATGACTTGACCACTTATTTTGCAGCTGTGCACAGTAAGCCTCCGTGCCCGAGGGATAGATCGCTGCTGTACTGTACCAGAAAACCCCAAATTTCCACCAGTGAGATTCAACGCACAAAACTGCATCCTTCCCTTCCCGTGAAACCTGAAGAAGTCTGCTCTAAGACACGTAAAGTTTTATGAACGCTCCGACTTCGGGCAGTGACCAACTCTAGTGCTGATAACAAAAAAATAAATAAATAGATTTATGCCCCTGTGGCGAAGAAAGTCTCTTCTTGCCCTGCGGGCAGTGTGGTGGCACAGAAGACAACTTCCCAAAGACAACGTTGTACTTCCCCCATCTCTCAGCTGAGGCCACTGACGCATTTGTAACAGAAAATACCATTGATGTTCCCGTCTGCTGGGCAGCTGTCGTGCTCTTCTCATGGGTGGATGCGCTTCAGCGGAGCATAACAGCATCTCTGTCCTTCCTCGGTGCAATGTGCAAGGCTTCACGTAAGATGCTCTGAGATCCTCAGCTGGCAGGTGGCAGGAGCGATTAGTCCGATTATCTGCTGTAGCGCCCTGACCGCCCCAAAACGACCCGCACGCTCCCGGTCTCAAATGGCAACGAGTGTTAGAAGGTGCGTTACAAACAGACGGGTGTTACAGGGTCCCTCAGGAGGGTTGGGGGTGACTGGGGTAATCATCAAATGAAAGACCAAGAGAACCATAAGCAGACATACATATATAATATGTACAGTGGCCATAGATGCATTTGCACCATGAAGGAAATCATCACATTTTAGACCACAGAAAATGATCAAATTCCAGAATTTTTTAGTGCCAGGTGCCTCGGTCTAACTTGCTAGTAAAAAGAGAAGGAAATGTCCAAATGTGGGTTGAATGAAGTGGTGCGGCTGTCAGATGTGGTATTATTTCTTCACTCTATTTCAGACAAGAAATGCAGAAATATTCTTATATTTTGCACTACGTGCTGCGGACAGAAGATTCTCTCAGTAGTGTTTGGTTTGTTTTGTGCCATCTCTCTCACTCTCTTCAGCTTTTCCAATAGAGCCACTAATATCAAAATACGGAGCTGAAGTACAGGGATCAGTTTAGTAAGCAGGAAATCCCAAGCCTCTCTGTAGGGATTACACGATTCAGGCTTTCAGAGCAGACAGATAAGGCAGTGTAAGGAAAGCCCTGAACCTACCTAAACGCTCTCCGTGTGGTTTTCAGTCCATGGTCTGCGGATTTTTACACGTCTGTGGAGTACTGCTAAGATATCTCCAAAAAGTATCTAAGAAAATTAAGCCCATTACCACTAAGCTTAAATTCACCATGGAGGAGGCTGAACCTCTGTAAGAAAACTATTGGGGGTCCAGAAGTTGTTAGAAGCTGAAAACCATTGCTCCGCTTACAAAATCAGACTGCCAGTGGGCCTGCACAGCGACTTGATTCAAAATATTTACTCCCGCAATTCAAGGTATGCAGCAATGCGAGAAAAGGAACTAACACAGGAGGCTGCACGCTGGTAAAAATCAGCTGGCCCATACGGAGTATTAAAGGACTCCCCAGTATTCCAGCTACAGGCACCTGCAAACACTACATTAGGCTGTATTAATTATTGGCTTACACAAGAGGCAAAGAATCAACTTGGGAAAGACAGGGAGATGAAGATGACAGTATCATCATCAGCTGTTTTTTCCTTTGCTCATGTTCCTGCTCACTAAAATTAAGATACCGGCTATAATTGGGCTTTTGAAAAGACTGAAATCATTTGGCAAGACTCTGCCAAAAGAAAAGTGTGCTCCCTGCACTCCTGTAACAAGGACTGGGCTGCTTGCAATTCAAATCATTTAAAAATAAAAGAAAAAAAACCAGAGTGCTGTATGTTGGTGCTGCTAACCCCTCTGGTGTCGTCCTGGGTGGGGAATGCAGAAAGTCTCCTCAGCAGTGTGTATGCGGGACTGCTGCCCTGGGGATGGAGAAGGGGCCATTTCAGAACACGCACGTCGCTTGGGTTGATTTGTCTAAGCCTTGTTCAGTGAACGCATCATCTGGGAGGTGCTACAATATTGTGGCTCCGGCAGCATCCACGCTCCTGGGGTCCTTCAGGCCAATGATGAAACTGTTGGTCCTCCTGGCCCCGTGAACTAGGGAGACCACTTTGACTTTATCCACTTGATGGCCCCTGGATACAAGAAA
Source organism: Pygoscelis adeliae (assembly GCF_000699105.1). NCBI lineage: Eukaryota > Metazoa > Chordata > Aves > Sphenisciformes > Spheniscidae > Pygoscelis > Pygoscelis adeliae. The sequence continues at coordinate 881,859 of NW_008825251.1, forward strand.
TTCAATATCTTCTTCAGGAAATTCACCTGTAGGGATTTTAAAAGAGGAGTTTGTAACTGAAACTACTGTTGCCTCTGATGCAAAGCTCTGTTCTAACCCTGTTGGGATCTGCAGTGTGAAGGAAACTGCCTGCAGCCTCTTCAGAAGGTGTCCCAGCTAGGGCAAGCCAAGCGGATGAGGAGGACCAGCACTCACCGCTCCGAGGAGCAGTCTTCCAGCGCTCAGCAGCAAAGGCTGTTCAGAGCTGGGCAGTGCTCTGTGCAGTGGGGGGAAATGAGAGGATCCAGAAGACCATTTAAAGACGTGGAAGATACTCCTCTTTGGAAAAAGGGGAAAATACGTTGTTGGCACCTACTGTAGTTATTCTTCTTACAGAACACGAGGCAGTCCCTGCTCTTAAGAGCTTAGTTACAAATAATAGTATTAACAGTTATTAGTCAAAATAAGATGCAAGGCAGCTCAAAACAAATGATAGTAAAACAAATTGCCAAGTGACAAACTTTGTGATAAGCCTTCCAACTTTCCCTTCACGTATTTCTTAATCTTCCAGCCATCTACCTTAGGTTGCTTGCTCTTCTGCTTTTATTTTGTTTATTTGATGTTTTGTAATTTCTGTATGAACAGAAGTGCCTGAGGATACGAAGCTGGGGATGCAGCTGAACAAACCGAGCAGGCACACAGAAACCCCACAGTTATTTAAGCTATATACACTGCAGATGTGTCTTAACATAGATCTTGTTGATGCCAAATGTCCAAACCCACAAATTAGGACCTTTTGAAGTTCTGGATTTGTTTTAATTACATTCTAGTTTCCAAGTCTGCAGGTCACACTCGACAGACATTTTTAGATTTTCCTCTGAAATGGGAAGGCCTAGAAACTTTGGCTATTTTGTGTGAAATGAGAACGAAATTTAGTTATGGTTCACTCTGGTAAGGTATGGGGCTTTGTGAAAAACACCAAATAGACCAAGACTTGTAATAACAAGGACGAGAGCTGGCAGTACAGTCTCCAGAGTGTCAGCATTGATGCTGCATTTCCAGCACTGTCAAGCTACAAGCCTTGCCATAAGCCTCGTCTTCTCCCCAGCTGGTGGAGTTAAGGGACATGGACCGGAAAGCGAAAAAGTATCATTTATGGCAGTGGTAATAAAGTGTAGGAAGATCTGCTAGCTTTCAGGACCTGTCTGGGTGAAGCTGTGGTTGCAGTCTTGTTTATTTAGATATCCTCAGTGGCATCAGGTCACCAAAAGGTTTTAAGGACAGGACAAGGCTGCTACCAGGAGGTGAGCTGGGACAGAGGGAGGGCTGGGGAGAAGCACCTGAAAGAGTTTGGACAGGTGGAGTTGGAGGGGCCAGGGAGCATTCCCAAGACGAGAGGGAGAGGGCATGGCTCAGCAAGGGCTCCAAGCTTTGAAGAAGCTAGGTTACTTTCTGTCTTCCCCAAAACCCTCCGCACCCACGGAGGACCTTAGAGCACGGTGAGCTGTGCGCTGGGCTGTCACACTTCCACAGCAGTGTGCTAAGAAAATCCTGCTCCTTTTCTAAACACACTAGATTTGTAGGCTGCACCACACCCAGTGTCCATACTCACTGTCAACTTGCAAGGTGTTGGACTGAAGCTGTGGGTGAAGTCGACCAAGTGACAAACTTTCACTCAGATTCTTGTTAAATGTTAGAACATTTACCAAAACCTGCAAGAGAATAAAAGATCCTCAATAATAAAAAAAAGTAATGAGAACAGGAGAAGCCAACTTCCCGAGCATCCCCCTAATTCGTGGCTCCAACATCTGCAAGATGCAGCAGGCAAAGAAGATTTTGCACCGTTTACCAAACTGCGTGAACTAACGCAGGGTTTTGCACGTATGAAGAGGCCCTTGAAATACGGCCTGTATATCATTGGCGGAAAAGCGGTACCTTTTCAGGATTGCATGGGCTTTTTGTCACATAGTTCCTGCTAAATTAGGAGAGTTGCGTGTCTGGAACGTGATGTAATCTCTAAATACATGTTTGTTACAGCCAAGAGCTCAGCACGTGACTTCTCCAAACAAAGCATTAGGAAGCAATGGTTGGCTTTAGTTTTGCTCTGAATAATGCCTTCCAAAAGGTAAGGAAAATGGGAGCCATTCTTGTTGTGCCTTTCTTTTTAGCAATCCATTGCTGTTGTGCATGCAATCAAGCTATTGGCAAGTACTTCACCTCATTACAAATCATAAATTAGGAGAAGCTGCCCAATTTATAGCAAGTGCTGAGCAGGGAGGAAATCAGCCCGGAATGCACTAAAAGGAGCCCGCCAGTCTCCTGCAATTCTCTGAATACAAAACGCTCTTTTTTTTTTCCTAATGATCCTTAAGATGAGCTTTGAAGAGGTATTAGAATGACGCAAAACCGTTACAGATTTTGCCAAGGTGCTTTTCCTCTACAATTATGAGTGGTGTCACCAGGAAGGGTGCAAGAGAAGTAAACCGGTAGCTCTTAGAGATTTCAAACAACCAAATGTGTGGAACTGGTGACATCAAAGACTGAACTTGTAACCCTGTGGCCACCAGTTTCAACACAGCCTGGGACATTAGGAAGGGAAAGCCTGTACTGCAGGAGGGGACCCTACTCAGCATTGGGCTCAACAGCTGCTCTGAGAGGGTGGGTGCCCAGACACAGCCCTGACCTGAACGATGCTGCTCAAGGCTTTGTCCCCGTTGTTAGCTCCCAGACATAGGTACGTCCCGCACATCCCCTCGGACGGTCTCACGATGGTGGGCAACAGGAAAGACAGGGGCCGTTTCCGAGGCTGAATGAGATTTTGCTGCAGTTGAAGAAAAGACACACCAAAAAATTTCAACAAGCCAACTAAAGCTTTGCTGGTGCTCAAATTGTGCAGGTTAACTTCTTACTCTATGCTTCAGCCAGCAATTGCACTTGTGTAGTTTTACAAGGCTGATATCCTCACTGCTGTGATAATGCTCTCTGATTTTAACAGGATCTGTCCCGTTCATGCCGTGGCTCTCTTTTACAGAAGGTATACGGAGCCATTCACCCACTTCTAAAGTACCAACCCAGCAAAGTGGGATGGTTTGAAATACATGGAAAGAAGAAACAACAAGGCAGCAGTGGCAGCCACCGGTACTGGTCTGTAATTGTTTCTTTCCAAGACCTGAAGATTTTTTTCCTGCTATCTGTTACTTTATGAATTGCTGCTCTGTGGGTTTACAGAGAGTCCTTAATTCAAGTCCACAGAAAAGGACGTTTGCTTTAAAGTGCATCTGGACTGCAGGGAAAATCAGTAGCTGAGATGTGCAGTGTCGTTTGATAAACTGCATTATAATGATAACTGATACACATGAAGCCTTCTGTTTACTCTGTTTCAGTGGCTCATATAATGAAAAAATAGGATCTTTCTACAGACCGTTGTCTCTCAGTTATTAATAAGGCATTAAATAGCCTCCCTGTTGTGGAGATGAGAATAAAATTGAAAAAAAAGGTACGGACAGCTCAAATAAAGAATTTGTCATGTCATTCATTACCGGCCTGGGAATGGAGTGGTTCATTGTTTTATTTTGCCAGGAGAAGTCCAACATCTGGCTGTTCAGGAGGACTCCAGAGGGTGTTATTATTCCACTGCCAAAGGGACGATTCAAAGAACTGAAAAGAAACACAAAATCTCATAAAAATCCTCCCAGAGATTTTTGTACACCTTGAGGCTTTCGGGGCTCCAATTTTCTGTCCCATCTTGGCTTGATAGAGACTCTTCAGTAGTTCTTTAGGGCTGGTTAGATGTGAGGAGTGAAAGTCTCCATGTACTTAGAAGCAGGAACCATGTAGGCGATAGCAGCTCTGTCCCTCCCTGTGTTTAAGGATTCACCTCTAGGTGATGGATCTGTCTCCATGCCCCCATCAGACCTCAAATCTGGCCATCACCTCTTCTCCATGGAGCAGATTCAGGCCAATCCAGACATGTTTCACTGTGAGAGGGCTGTAGGATTGCACAGGGCAGAGCAGCATCAGCTCACACATCTCCGTCCCGTCTTCCCCATTTCTCCTGTTGCAGGACTACCTGGGACAGAGCAGCCCAGCTGCCCCAGGTCTGGTCCCATCCTGTCCTGTTGAACCTGCTTTCGTCACCCTGCTCCCACCCTCTGAGTACATTATGGAGGGAAGAAGTAAATCCTTTACCTTACAACCGCAACAATGAAGTCATCGGGTCCCATGACAAGGACCTGGCTAGCAGCGGGTCCGCTCTCCATGGAGAAGTGAGGCATGCGGAGATCGGACGAGAAGGACTGGGAGTCATTAATCAGCTGGCGCAGGGAATTAGCTTCTGATTTACTTCAGCAGTGAGGGAGGGAAAGAAAAATGAGTCTAGGAAGCTGAACATCTCTTGGTCTCTCTGTGGGGGTACATCTACACAGCTACTGGCGGTGTCTCCCTGAGGGGGATTGTACTGAGGACAGGGAGCTCCTTTGGTTCACCTGATGGAAGAAGACAAGATGGCTCAGTCCGCACAGAGGGGTGACACCATGGACCTCCCAGGCTCTGTCTACAGTGGTAAACTCACCCCCAGTGGACGAGGGGTGGCACCACCCGGCTGAATGCCAGTCCTCCAGGAGAAGAGCAAGTCAGGTCCCAGCTCTGGCCACCAACGGTGGCTAAACCTGGCTCTGAGGTGGAAGGCTGGGCTGAAACCCCAGGCCTGGCCTCTCCTGCACATCTGGGTGTACCACAAAGGCACTGAGCCCCACGGTGGGGAAGGGAGAGCCAGAAACTACATGTGTGGTCATGACCACATGGACGGCCATTTGTCTGATGTGCTGAGAAGGAATTTTTAGAGGGGTGAGAAAATGGGAGGAACCCTCAAGATCAAGCTGGCTCCAGGAAACCTCTGTGTGAGGACATCCCACGACCCATCCCCAGAGCCCCGTGGTATCAGCCGTGATCCTTGTGGAAGAGTGAGCCCTAGGAGGACGCTCAAGGACTGAACTTTCCTCAGTAAAACGGAGGGAGAAAAACCTCAGGTTTCCCTGTGCACTGAAAAGAGCAAATCCAGGAATGATATCCAAACCACACATCTTGCAACTGTCACCGTGCCTGTCAGACCTACCTCACCATGCCTTCTGCAGCGTGAGTGATGGACACATCATCAGATGGGTCTCCCAGGCTGCTAGCTAGACTCAGGGCTATTTTTAATGTCTAAATTGAACACACAAAGAAAGAAAGAAAAACATTTAGGTGGCTCTGGAAATACAATTTTTGATACTCTAAACAGGAAGACGTACTTGGTCTCCTGGCACGTTGGCTAAAGCCTATGAAGAAAAATGTCTAAAAACCTGGTCCTGGGAATACCTCAGTGCAAAGTGCTGCCACACGTGGGTATGGGGACCAAAGAGCATCAGTTTGGCATGGCAAACTGTGTGCTGGGGGAGCCAAGCGCATCCAGCAGTGTTTGTACAAGGTGGTCTGGCAAGAGCCGACCAGCTGGCTCAGCCCGGCTCAGTGGTTCAGCTGCATCGCCAGCTGGCAGACAGGGTCACCAGGATGCCACGTACTTTATATTTCCATTCCTGAGTGGTCACCACAACAGCAGAGATCACACTGAATGCCAGTGGGACGGTGGGTCCCAGGCTCGCCGTTGCCTCTGGTCGGCAGCTCCACCGGCACAGCACCACTGCTGAACAGAAATGAGCTGTTCTGCTCACCAGCTGCTACCCACGTTCCTAGTTGTAAGTCATCCAAAGTGTTTGAACAGAAAGTGTTAGTCCCAGCACACTTAAGGGAATGATGGTGTAAAAAGAGGAAGGGATCTAGTTTCTCATACATGCAGATCCTGCCTAAGCCAGTCCATTAAAAATGGGAAGATGCAATTTCAAAAGACAGTTTATCCAGCCCTGGTTTTACAGTGCGTAGCCAGAGGGCAGCCACAAGGAGAAATGCGCTCTTCAGTCAAGCCAGCTTGCGCCTAGCAGAAATGCACTAGACTTTCAGCTTGCAGGTCATGCCATTTTCATTCAAGATTCAAGACAGTACGTTACCCTGTAGGTAGATAGCTAGATGTGACTTCTGTTTTGATATGTGCCACGCATCAACAACTTCTCCTGAAGTGTCATCATTTATCTTCTGATGTACAGTGTAGAACATGATTAACTTGTGGAGAAGGTGGCGTTTCCATTAGTCTCCTGACCACCATACCATACGGAGGATGTACAAGAGGCTTGGTGGCCAAGGAGGAGCTCCACTGAAACAAGCAGATCACGTCCACCCCACAGGCACAGGTTAAGGACATCTTGGTCATGGCTGTCTCAGGGCTGGACTATCTGGTGCTGACCTAGCACTGAATCTCAGCCATGTGTTCAGCCATGTGATCCCAATAATCAGGGTTACACATCTTCTGAAGTGACTGCCCTTTATCTGGAGGTTGCTGTTCCTCAGCTGGGACATGATAACCAATGGGTGAAACTCTTGGCCTGGTGCAAATGCAGAGCAAATAGATTCATCCAAGGCTTCCTGAAGAGAGCTCAAAAATAACTTAGGTGAGTCAACCTTCTCTGCCTCTGCACAGGCCTAGCAGTGTGTAACACCTCCGGTTGTTGCATTTTTGCTGAGAGGCAATAACTGCCAAGCACCCACTGTCCTGTCTGCTACAAGGATGTGGTTACATCCTTGCTTAAAAGTCCCAACTCGTAAAGCCCGGCTGTGGATCTGTTAAACATCTAAGAACATAACTCTGCTTACAGAGCAGGAAACTGAGCACTTGCTTGACTTCCTGGGAAGCTGCAATGTTTTGGTAGGGCTGACAGCCCTAAATACTGGAAAAATCATGATCTGGACCACTGAGATCATGAGGTGGGCTAAAATGTAAAGATTTAAAAAAAAAACAGGGGTCAGTTTTCCTTGTCATCGCCGCATGTAGGTTTTTGCTTACAGCATCGCATTGCTGCCTCTCCTTGCAGTGCCCTAGCAGTGCTCTGGTACGGCCAGGGCCACTGGAGCATAAGAGGTGGAGGACATAGATGGGACCACCGTCAGCTGCTGTGGGGTCATTCTGAAGAGATGATCGCATACAAGAAATGGGCAAAAGCCACAGTTTGTTCTTCTGAAAAAGCTCTGCCTAAGCAAGAGGCTCCAGGATCTGCACCTACCTGAGGCAGCAGCACAGCTCAGATTTACACCTTAGCGGTCTATTTGCTCATTCTCCTCTGGGAATTACCTACAAACATTTTTGTACAACCAAGGAATAAATAAATTATTCTCTAGCAGCTCAAGAAATTCAGCCAAATGTTGAACCTCCTCTTACCTCTGCCATCCAGTGCAAGATATTCCCCCTGGATACTTGACTTGTGATGTTAAAGCCCTCAAGGATGTTCAGTGCTGTGATCAGTGCAGGACCTGCATGTGGAGGTGGGGGACTGAAAACAAGATGACCTGTGAAGGGAAGAAAAGAGGAATGAAGCTGCTTTTGTCAGATACTGTCCAGTTATAATACTTTCCCATAAGCTGGTGTCCTTGAGGACAGGGAAACCTTTCCAGATTTAAGGGGAAATAATGGAAAGCAACATGATTTGAAAAGGATTTCCCAAAACATTCCTGTTGTATCTTTCTGTTTCTTTACGATGGATAAAGGAAGCCCAAATAGGGATGCTTTTTTTTACATCTGAAATTCAGTTCTTGTCAGTAGGCTGGTTGGTTTCTGGACGGCAGTATGGAATAACAGAGATAAAATGGGTTTGCAACATTACAGCTATAAGGAGAGTAAATACAGGGATTTCTGGAAAAGAATGACATTTTAGAAACTTTCTGCATAAACTAAGTTTTTCTCCCTTGTAGATCAACTTTGGGAACTGTCTTCAGATGTTGGCACCAGCCTATGGTCCAGCTTCTGTCTGGACATTGCATCAATATGTGATCATGTTGCATCTTTACACCCTAACACTATCAAAATACCATTGGTCACTATCAAGGAAAAAACAGGCCCATTTCAAAGTGCTGAAAATCTCCTGAATTGCCTATGATGCATCAGTGTCAGCAGGCAATAACAGGAAACTCCCTGGAGGGCTCTTCTGCAGACGCCTCAGCACAGCTTTGACTTCAACTCTTGTTAAATACTGTCGCCACCTCTTGCCAGGTGAAGCAAACTTTTGACTGGAGTTGCGTGGCAATGGGTCAGGCGTTTACCTCGATAGACTGTGTGGACAGGATTCTCCACTGTGACACTGTAATTGCTGAAGTCTTCCTCCACCAAGACTCCTCCGTAGTTGTGGACCTGCGTAGGAGAGCAAAGCACCGCATACTGAGAAAGCTGGGTCAAGGCTTTCTGTGTTCCTTGTGCTGGCCCAGGTGAACACACACCACACTGTCAAACAAATACCATTGAGATTCCCAAGCCAAGTGCCAGGTTTCTCAGGATACCCTGAAAATCTGTGCTTTCACGGCCTTGGTGGCCTGGCTCACCATTCTCCACCGCTGGAAGGCTCTGCAGCTCACCTCCAAAAGCTCACCCACCCCGTGGGTGCTCTGAAGACATTCTGCCTACCCGTGGGGATGGGGACTGGCACTGGCACTGCCTCGCAGCCTTCTCTCCCCTGGGCGGCAAGCATGAGCATGTTAAAGGTTATGAAGCATTTGAATACTGCCAGGCTAAAAGATATATATGGATCCAGGAGCGAAGGAACATGGGTGTAGCAGGTCGCCATCACTAGAAATCTTTAGCATACAATTCCCAACCTATTTTTAATTATTTCAGGTGATAGCGGTCTGCTGTACCCTTGGTCTTTCTGTAAGACTCTCCTAGAGGTACAATTTACTGGGCGTGGTAATTTTCATGAACATAGTAAAGATGGGTAATTCCCTCCACTGCAGGTCATAGAATCATAGAATCATAGAATCATTAAGGTTGGAAGAGACCTCCAAGATCATCGAGTCCAGCCATCAACCCAACACCACCATACCCACTAAACCATGTCCCTAAGCGCCTCATCTACCCATCTTTTAAATACTTCCAGGGATGGGGACTCAAAAAATTATAGCCATAAATTGTGCCTAGCAATGCTATATCAAGACCTGCATCTACTGCCAAGCACAGCCTCTCAGGCCCAGTTCTTGCTGCAGCAGACTGCTGCTTGTAAGGTACCCTTAGACTTAGAATCATAGAATCATTAAAGGTTGGAAGAGACCTCCAAGATCATCGAGTCCAACCGTCAACCCAACAACACCATGCCCACTAAACCATGTCCCTAAGCGCCTCATCTACCCGTCTTTTAAACACTTGCAGGGATGGTGACTCAACCACTTCCCTGGGCAGCCTGTTCCAATGTTTAACTACTCTTTCAGTAAAGAAATTTTTCCTTACATCCAATCTAAACCTCCCCTGGCGCAACTTGAGGCCATTTCCTCTCGTCCTTTCGCCAGTTACTTGGGAGAAGAGACCGACACCCACCTCGCTACAACCTCCTTTTAGGTAGTTGTAGAGAGCAATGAGGTCTCCCCTCAGCCTCCTTTTCTCCAGGCTAAACAACCCCAGCTCCCTCAGCCGCTCCTCATAAGGCTTGTTCTCCAGACCCCTCACCAGCCTCGTTGCCCTTCTCTGGACACGTTCCAACATCTCAACATCCTTCTTGTAGTGAGGGGCCCAAAACTGAACACAGTATTCGAGGTGCGGCCGCACCAGTGCTGAGTACAGGGGCACTATCACTGCCCTGCTCCTGCTGGCCACACTATTTCTGATACAGGCCAGGATGCCGTTGGCCTTCTTGGCCGCCTGGGCACACTGCCGGCTCATGTTCAGCCGGCTGTCGACCAGCACCCCCAGGTCCTTTTCCGCCAGGCAGCTTTCCAGCCACTCTTCCCCAAGCCTGTAGCGCTGCATGGGGTTGTTGTGGCCGAAGTGCAGGACCCGGCACAGGTCTTCTGTGCCGGGTCACCAGACACACAGGTCTTCTGTGGTTGAGTCATGATGGAGATGAGGTAGGACCATCATAACTGCACTCTGCTGATCTTAAAATCCCCTGAAGTAGGTAATACTGTCAGTCAGTGTACAGGTGCTTCTGAGCTCATGGGCCAACTCTTTCCTTCCACCCAGGAGAAGCCACACAACCTGGTGAGAGGTTCTGCTGGGGTGAGTTGCTGCTATGAGTCCCTGGATTCCCATCCAAAAACGGCCAAGAAGAAATAACCTGTGCATGCTCTGATTTCTAAACTAGCCAGCTAACTTGGCAAGAAAACTCCTTCTCTGGCAGAAATGGATGAATCACTGGAGCAGGAAAGCTAATGCAGGGCACATTGTGGGGGGCAGCATGTCAAACCACCCCAAAGCTGCAAAAGAAGACGTATCCCCTACTTGGGATCCCTGCCCCCTTCCCAGAGCAGTCCCAGGTTGAACCCAATGGCTGAGATGAGCAGGCAGATGCCTGTGCCAGAAGCTGGCTCCCTGGAGCTCAGCCAGCGGAAAGCCCAGGCAAAGCAGCGGGGAGTGGGGCAGGAGGAGCCTGATGGCACAGAAAGGGGAGAAGCTGTGGTCAGCCACACACTGCAGACACCATCTCAAATTCTCCAGAGAGTACTTTTTTGCACCTGTGCCTTCCCGCCACAGGATGGAAACAAAGGGTAGGGTGTTTTGGAGCTTTACTTGATTTCACCACACTGATGCCCTCCCTTTGCTGGAACAATAAACACTGTGGGAAGCCAGCACTTTGCTCTGCTCTGCAACCAAAGCTGGAATTGCGTGCTTGATCCCAGAGCTTGCCAGGGTCTTTGGTGTTGCAACCCTGGGCCTTGCTCCTCCATAGAGAGTTCATGTTTCCCTGCAGCAGCCCTCAGGTCAGGGGAATGGGGTGATGAAGCAGGGTTTAGCTGTGGAGATGCACCACGAGCTTGGGACTTTCCCTGTTCCTCGTTCTCCACCTCTGCTGTGGTCCAGGTGAACCGTAGGAGATTTCCAAACACAGAATTCACAAATGTCTAAGGCTTGAGCTGAATGAACCCATTCCAGATTACTGATGACATGTTGAAGGTGCATCACTTGAGCCACGGTGGCAGGGAAAAATGGTGTCACTAACCACCCGGGCTGCAGCTACACAGGTATAAAAGTTGTTTGGTTTTTTTTTACCAGAATAATTACTTTGTTTGTTGTTGCTATTTTTTCCAGAGAACGTCTAACAACAGGAGTTAAACTAGGGCAACCTTAAGTGGGACCAAACCTGTCTGATCCTCTGCTCACAAGGCTCACAGTTTTATTTTTAAACCACCTTCCTGGAGTCTGTATCATACAGTCCCATTAACAACAAAAATTTGCTTCTCAACAGTGGGGCTGCTCTCGTTATGGGGAAAAGGGGGTTGTCACTAATACTAACACAGCCCAGAACAGGTCTTGAAATTGGGATTTTTTTTCCTTTGAAAAAACAGTCTGTCCTGGTTATAAAGGAAAAGGAGGTTTCACTGCTGTAGGCTGTGGAAGTGACCTGTGTGTCACTTACACCACTGCAGTGACAGGGACAGGAAAGAAAAAGAAGGCTCCACGCATTTGTCCCCATCATTCTGCTGACACTTGGCTATGGCTTATCTCCAGGTTGTCACCTTAAGCAGGTGATGTGGCAGGGGGCACCCCCAGCCCAGGCTGTGCCGTGTGGTCTGGGCAGAGACAGGGACAGACATGGCTCACCTCAGAGATCATCTCCTGGGTCAAGTTTCCACTGTAGAAAGCTGACACCCCTTCTGCCCCCACCAGCTCCAGGACGGCCGCGAGGTCCAGGCGCCTGACGAACATGCCAGGCAGCAAGGGCTGGCCGTCCGGCAGGAAGATCTCCCGAAATTTGTCAGAGTAGTTCAGGTCCTTCAGTTCACTTATGGCTTTGGCTGTGGGTGAGAAGGGGAAGGACATCCAGAAAAGCCAGGGTGCAGGAACGCGCAGGGGACCTGGAGTCACCGTGCGCCTGATGGGGACGTTGCCTCTTGCCCTATTTCAAAACTAGAGGGAGGCTGGATCATGCATCCATTAGAGCTGGGAAGGAAACCCAAAGAAACCCCAGTGCCCTTCCCTGGCTGGCCCTGGGTGGCTGCTCAGTGTGGGCTGCTCTGACCTGTCCCTAACCAGCCCTGGGGAAGGGCTCCAGTTTTGCTGCCACCACGCTTTCCCCTTGCAGACCGTGGCTCATGCATTGCTCAGCTCCCAACACCACCCATCTCCAGGTCCAAAGAGCCTTAATTTCCCATGAATAACCACCTCCCCAGCTGCCTCGCACCTGAGCGCAGTGGCCAGTGTGCTCCTCTGTGCTAAGCAGCCACCCTTGCCTCCCCATCAGGTACTCACCCAAATCGTGTGTGACATTAAATCCATCCTGGGCGACACCAGCCACAAGGCCCAGCAGCTCGGACCACGGGAGTCTGCCAAAGGAGAAAGGACAAGGAGAAACGTGCCTTGGAGGGCTGCAGCAGGGCAGGGTGGTGGGGAGCAAGTGCAGGGCTCGGCTCTGCGGTCAGGGGGCTCCTGAAAGACCAAGCTGTGGGGCCAGCGGTGGCCAAAAGGAGCACAGAGCTTTCAGTGGGTTGTTTTGTTTTAGCAGGATCATCTCAGAGCTCCACGATGTGCACCAGAGAGGAATGTCAGTGCAAGGACAGGGGAAGGGGCATCTCTGGAGCAAAATCTCAAGCCAGGCCCCGGCCCTGAGCAAGTCATTCAGATCCCTCCCTCCCTATCCCAACAGGGCATCAAGGACAGCCACGCTTCTTAGGGTCCAGCTAAAGAGAGAATGAAAATACACAGACATGCATTAAAATGTCCTGCGCCTATTTCTAAGAGAACGTTTATTGTCCATCTTGTTAGCCAAAATTTCGCTTTGCAGAAAACCTGACGAAGCTGAATTCTTTCTTTTGTTAAACGAAGTACCAAAAAATGAACATATTTTCAACACAAGCCTCCAAATACCCCTTAGCTAATGGTTTTGACTGGTGGCTGAGAACGTGGTCTGATGGCGAGGGCTCGTGTGCTCCCAGCAACCCCCGCGGGCACCCCAGGGCACAGCCTGCGCAGCACGAGGACAGCCTGCCTGTGCCAGCTTCGTGTCTTACCTCCCATGTAACTGGTGCGCCTGGTGCATTCCTTGTATCATGCCTGGCACCCCCACGAGCAGACCTGGCTGTAAAATAGGAAGGACAAAAAGGAAGAGTAGTCTTCTTCCCATGAGGACACGAGACATGGTCCCCAGCTGCAAGTCAAGGAGAGTCATGTTCACATGGGAAGTGTCTGCACGGTCTTTAGGAGGGGGGAGGAGGTCTGTAGCAACACACTAAATTAGGGAATAAAAGTTTTTGGAAGGAAAGAGTCAAATTCAATCCTGGTCTCAACTCAGTTTGGTCAGGAGAAATAACTCAGCAGAGCAACATGGGATTGTGCTCCTTCCTGGGACTCTTGTTCTCGCAGCTCCCCACTGCCGGAGGGACATGCCTCTTTACTCCCCAAGCCCTGCAGGCTCCAGGTGTTTTGGGGCTGCCAAAGAAGTATTTTCCCTGAACTCCTCATGTCTGTAGGGCCTGGGATCTCCCATGATGGGAAAGGCCTCCTGTCGCTTCCCCAGGCCCGAGAGTTGCGGGGAGAGCTGGAGACATCAGCCAGCTACAGCCCTGGAGGGGTCGGCCGTGGGACGCTGGTCCTCACCTTGGTACCCTTCTGCAGGTCCCCCTCCAGTGGGATGCCCAGGGGAGCCACCTCGCGGAAGTCGATCACCCAGCTCCTGTTCTTCCGAATGTCGTGGATCAGCATCACCCCACCCCTGCAGCGAGACGGGGATTACGGCACGGCACCACCTGTCCCTGCAACAGCCACTGCCGTAAAGCCAAAATGAAGAGCGCAGGTGCCACTGGGGCCGGGGCCAGTCCCGGTGTGACGGGGCCATCGTAGCAGGTCACCAGCCTCAGCAGTGACCCAGGGCTGGCCAGAGGTGCAGGGGACCGCTGCTGCCCTTCCCCAGAGAGCAGTTTAGGACAACCGAGCCAGGGCCAGTGCAGGACGCAGGCAGCCCCCGTGCTGAGCCTGCAGCGAGGCTGGATCAGTCCCTGCCAGCCTGGCCAGAGGGCCACTGGCTCTGTTCCACTGCCAGGCTGGGCCTATCTGGGATTTTCTTTCTAATCCGAGGAGTTTTGCAACAAAACAGGGTTTTTGCTTACAACAGCAATCCGTGGCGCAGCCTGGAGAAGCTATCAGGTGGCAGTGTTTTATGCAATGCTCCCGAGACCTCCTGCAGAGCCAAGAGCACCAGGCTCACATGGATGCCACCCTGGGGATGAGGACTGGGAGGAGGCCACCCCTCGCCACCATGCCTCCCCTGGCTGCTGCCCGGAGCCAGGCTCGGACCTCAGCCTCCTGTTGCAGCAGGAGCAGAGCTTATGGAGGGAAGCACTCAATGTCTGAAAGCATTGGGACTGAGCCCAAGGTGTTGCAGGCTCCTGGCACACTTGCAGAGGGGCTCGGCAGCCTGTGGTCACTTTTCAACCCTCTCGAGCCTGAGGCTCGGACTTTCCTGGCAGCCACTATGGCAGACGCAGCTTTTCCCTCCCTGGGGGTCTCTGTCCCTTGCTGTCAACTCAGTGCACAGGAAGGGTCCCCGTCCCTGTGCAGATGTGGACATGTCCACCACCTGATGTCAGAGACCTGGTATCACGCACTGGGACTCGGGCTACCATGAAGGAACATCTCAGCTGGTGGGGAAACCACCTGCTTAAGGACAACCACGGACGACAGCACAGGGGTGAGTGATCAACACTTACCCGCCGATCCCTGACGTGTGGGGGTTGACGATTCCCGCACAGAGGGCCGAGGCGATGGCCGCGTCTACTGAGGAGCCCTGCTTGTTGAGCACCTCTATGCCCAGCGCCGTGCAGCGGGCAGCGTCCGTGACCACGGCGCCACGGTGGAAGATCTGCCAGAAGAGGAGAGTGGTTGTGCCCAGGGAGGGGTGCTGGTGCCGCCCAGATCTTTGCCCAGCTCTGTGGGACCTGAAGCCTGAGGCCAGCGCCAAGGCTGTGGCTGATCTGCATTTGCAGGTACCTCCAAATGCCAGTGGGAGTAATATGTCCCTTGGCACGTCCCTGCACCAGGGCAGCTGTGGCCACTCTGCATGTAGCCGTGGCCATCAGCTCAGCCGGCTTTCAACAGCAGACATGCTAACCTGGTGGGCCACATCTCACCCTGTCCTCCACAACCCCAGAGCAGGGTCGGACTAATCCTCAAGAGCAATGGGCGACAGCGTGCTGTCACTGTGCTGCAGCAATGCGGTCACTGGAAACAGGAATACAGCTGCAAAGAATGCAGCATCCCCCCCCAGTACCACGGCTTGTTCTCGTCCTTCCCTGGTGCCAGCACCATTGCTAATGCAGTCACGGGAAGTTGCAGAAGGTTCATTTTAACCCTACAGTACAAATCGCAGCATCTCAACATGAGCCAGAGTGGCCTTGGGAAGTGTGAAGACAGAAGGGCCACGGCAGGCTGGCGGGCAGGACCGGCCCTTCCAGCGGTGCCACAAAAGGGGCTGCATTGCACAGCCTCCCTCCGGCGCCACACGCCAGCCAGCCACGGGGCCAAGCCACTCCACTCCCAATGGCTGCGTTTTGCATGCCAGTGCGAGAACAAGAAATTAAAAAAAAAGCAAATGTCTTTCACATGGACTTGCAGGCAACTCTGCCCTGCTGGGTGGCATATGGAGATGATGGTGACTACTGGCTGCCCCTTGGCCCTTCTCAGGCTGCAGTACTTGGCAGGAGATGTTCTGCAGGAAGGTATGACCCCGTGGCCGTGCTGCCTTTGCTCTGCAATTTAGCACTGGTCTGTGGGACAGATTAGCAGGAGGTTCAGCTCTGTTTTCAGCTATTCCCCTGCTTGGTCCTGGACAGATCGTTCCAGAGGTGAGCCTGGGCATACAGATCCATAAAACTCTCTCCAAGTGGAGATGTACAAAAGATGCCTATTGCTTAACTAAGGATTGCTTTCTGAAAGCATTCACATCTGGCTCAAACCACAGCTGGAGACACAGCAGCAGGGCAGTCCATTTCCCCCCGGCAGCACCCCCAAACCTGCCAGGCACGGCCATCTACACCCTGGCCGCGGGGCAGGTGCCAAGAGCCCAGCTCGCCTCTCTGAGCACAACCCCCCGTCGCAGGAAAAAGCTTTCAAGACAATTTGGGGTGGAAACGCAGAGAGAGACTCAGCATCCCGGGTCTCACTGACACCTGCCGGGGCTCACCAGCACTCACCCCGCTAAACTGCTGGCAAGGAGGAAAGTTAGGGAGCTTCTTCTATTTTCGGAGCCAAAGCCTGACTGCAAAGCCACTGTTTCGTCTTACCTGAGGGTCCCCAAAATAGATCTGCATGATCAGGGCCACCGTGACTCC
The DNA here is from genome assembly GCF_000699105.1 of Pygoscelis adeliae. NCBI lineage: Eukaryota > Metazoa > Chordata > Aves > Sphenisciformes > Spheniscidae > Pygoscelis > Pygoscelis adeliae. Next base: position 898,221 of record NW_008825251.1, read on the forward strand.
CGTGGCAAAGGTCAGGCAGGCGGTGATGATGACAGTCAGCCCATCCTGCCGGCAGCTGCAGTCTCCAGAAAAAGGGTCCTTGCTGGTTTCCCGGAGAGGGGACACGTCCTGGCTTCCCATCTCTGATGAGGACGAGGGCAGGCGCTGGAGACGCGCAGACTTCAGGAAGGAGTCTGGGTCTTTGTGGGCAGCAGGGAGAAAACAAGTGTTAGTTATTGAGCAACACGGGGCTCTTATTGCAGTGTTTACCCAGTGCTAACATTACACCGTGCCCCTTCCAGCAAGGCTATTACCTTCCCTATTGATCCCAGCTCTCAAGAGACTTTCTGGCTCAGATGCTGCTTTAGGTCATTTTACTGATCCCTTCCTTTAGCTCTAGTTATTCCAAACTGACTTCCCTGGAGATTAAGAGGGGCAAAAAAACCTGAATTTTGCTCCATTTCAGTTCATTCATCAGTCTTCAGTGATGGGCCCACAGTTACTGCTCCGTTTGGAAGGGTTCTTAACACAGCACTGACTTGCAAACAGGTCTCTGAAATGCAGCAGGACTGAAGAAGAGGAAATTAAGATATAAAAAAAAAATCCAGCAGCCTTATTTGGTGTTATGCTTGAGCTAAAGCACCTGAGCAAAACAGAGGCGAAGCAAAACGTGTGGCCTGGGAACAGGAAATACCTCTATGGAAGCATGGCAAGGTGAGGGCAGAGAGGAGCAAACCTGCAAACCGGAGGGCCTCGGGGCATCCGCCCGCTCTGACGGCAGGAAAGGCTCTGTTTTAATGTCTTGCTTCCTCCGGCTGACGAGGCCCACTGTGAAATCAAGCTGCTCGCCGAACGCCCAGCTCCGAGATGGCAAATGCAACGGGGCAGGGTTTTGCCTGGCATCCGCCAGACGGCAAACAACGCTCAGCAGGATGAAAAAGTCTCTCTTTTGCTCTGAAAGATGCCTTGAATCTCTGCTTCCGTCAGCTGCTGCCCTTGCGGCGGGAAGGACGCTGGCTGAGCATGCCCTGCCTGTGCCCGGGCACTGCCAGGCACACGGAGCTGCTGGTGCAGGTGTGGGGACACGCCCGTCCCTGCCGGGCACCGAATGGGACCAAGCGGCTCAGGACATCATCCGGGGCTCCCGGATGAATTTTTTGGGGTGCTGCCGAGAGCCAGTGGGGGCTGCAGTGCCCCACGCATCTGTGATGGGAAGGAGCACCAAGTGGAAAAGACAAGATGAGAAGCTTGTCCCTCCACACAGGGGGACGTTTCCCGGGTTTGAAGTAAGGGGGAAGGGAGCGAGCAGGAAACCCCGCATCCCACATCACCCCGCCATGCCTCTCCATCTGCTCTGGCAGGCAGCATCCCCCTGGGGACTGCCAGCCCTGTCCTTGCCATGACATTAAAAAGACCTCCAAGTCACAGCTCTCCGGGGGCCAGGCGGGGAGTTAGTTTTCATTTCGGTGATGCTGCAACCAGGAGTAAACCCCCTGCAGCCAGGGAATCCCCTAAGGGTGACTTTAATCTCATTCACGCTGTGGTGATTGAGGAGCACAACTGGGAAAGGCTCAGCTTTCCCAGCCTGCGCCTCCGAGCACACGCAGAGCCCCTCACCGGCACATCTGGTCTGAGTGAGCAGGGCCTGCAGCGTGC
>NW_008825251.1:899873-900631 GCF_000699105.1 Pygoscelis adeliae
GGCGATGGGCTGCGGTGCCTCCAGCGGGGGCCATGACTGGCCTTGGCAGGGGGTGCCACTGGGGAGGGATGTCACATACAGCCCCCGGCCCCCCCGAGGGGGGCACCAGCCCCACCAGTGGGGAAACAGCGAGGAGGAGCAGCAGCTCCTCCAGCCACCCCACGCATGGGCACCTGGGGAGACCGAGACCCCATGCCTGGCAGGGTGCCGGCACAGCCAAAACCGCACCAACCTCTGCTCGCGCTCCGCACGTGAGACGAGAGGCCTCGTTTTTGGAAGAGCTGTTCCCACAAACCTGCACGCGGCAGCTTCGCTCCGACAGCGCAGGATGGCACGGGATGGGAACGGGCGACGGGAACTTCACCCCGCGGTCACAGAGGGACAGGGCAGAGGACAAGGGGCGCGTGGGGCCTGCTCAAACGTGGGCCTCGGGGTTTTGGGGACGATGGGGCAGAGACCTGCCCGTGGGCTATGAAGCAGCCCCTGGGGTGAACGGCAACGTTGCTTGGAGAAACATGACATGGGGGAGAAAAAGCATTTCTCTGAACTACTGAGAAGGAAACAATCAATTAAAAACAGGCAAAGGGTTTTCTCAAGGATCAAAGGACCACCTGACTTTATTACAGCCTGGCAGGAGGGATCGCTAGCTCCGTGCCAAACCCCTGGTGTCTCTGGCTGTCTCCCGTGCCCGCGGCTCCCGGCACGTCCCCGCAAGGTAAACGAGGGGCCGGGGAACACGAGGACGTGGGAGCCCGGCG